>NC_139723.1:16431929-17006874 GCF_964211835.1 Anser anser
AGAAAGAAAGAAAGAAAGAAAGAAAGAAAGAAAAAGAAAGGAAAGGAAAGAACGGAAGGAAGGAAGGAAGGAAGGAAGGAAGGAAGGAAGGAAGGAAGGAAGGAAGGAAAGATAAAGAAAGAAAGAAAGAAGAAAGAAAGAAAGAAAGAAAGAAAGAAAGAAAGAAAGAAAGAAAGAAAGAAAGAAAGAGAAAGAAAGAAAGAAAGAAAGAAAGAAAGAAAGAAAGAAAGAAAGAAAGAAAGAAAAGAAAGGAAGGAAGGAGGAAGAAGGAAGGAAGGAAGGAAGGAAGGAAGGAAGGAAGGAAGGAAGGAAGGAAGGAAGGAAGGAAGGAAGGAAGGAAGGAAGAAGAAAAAGGGAGAGAGAAAGAGAGAGAAAGAGAGAAAGAGAAAGAAAGAGAAAGAGAGAAAGAAAGAAAGAAGAAATAATGAAAGAAGAAAGAAGGAAAGAAAGAAAAAACAAAGAAAGAAGGAAAGAAGGAAAGAAGGAAAGAAGGAAGGAAGGAAGGAAGGAAGGAAGGAAGGAAGGAAGGAAGGAAGGAAGGAAGGAAGGGAGGAAGGAAGGGAGGAAGGAAGGAAGGAAGGAAGGAAGGAAGGAAGGAAGGAAGGAAGGAAAGAAAGAAAGAAAAAAAGAAAGAAAGAAAGAAAGAAAGAAAGAAAGAAAGAAAGAAAGAAAGAAAGAAAGAAAGAAAGAAAGAAAGAAAGAAAGAGAAAGAAAGGAAGGAAGAAATAAAGAAAGAAAGGCCTTTAAGAAAACTTACCTGTGATAAATGTAGCTTGCTAATGTAAAAGCTGACAGAAAACATAATGTGCTTCTTTACTGCAGGGACAGGCTAGGCACTTTCCACTAGCTGGAGGTAAGTGGGTCTGAGAAAATAATTAACACACAGCAGAGATCATGAAATGAGAGAAACGAAGAGCTAGACAATGGGAGAAAAAAGCAAAGGGAAGTCTGCGTATGTGTGCAGCCCATTTGTTTTCCACAGATCACTTTTCAAACAGCCTGTGGTCTCTCCCATACAGGAAGAACAATCCTTGTGAGCGCTGCTAGTAAGGAGTGGAGTGACACAGTTTTGCAAACATAGAGTGAGGGATGCTGAGTGAACCAACCATACCATCCCTACTATGTGCTTTTGCTCCCTACAGAGCCTCACCCAAATGCTTCCCCAACAGGTCCTGTTTCCCCTCTGTGGTCCTTGAAGTATATTATGTAAGACAGGATCTGGAGGTGTCGGCTGTGATTAGATTTTTTATCAGAATAGTGACATGTTCTTCCTTGTAGTGGTGGCAAACTGAATAGCCCAGAGAGTGTAGTACCTATTTGGTAAGTGGAATACCAGACAGACTGAAAAGATTCCTTAAGACATTGCAGAACATCTGCAAAAGAGATGAACTTCACATAAATCTGAGTCTCAGTCAAGCTCTTCACTCCCAAGATCTCCTAAAGAAGACAGAGGGGGACAAAATCTGGAACGCTGAAAGAAAACCTGTTTGCAAAAATGCCTGGGGAAGAGCTAGCTTTTCAAATTTTTATTTCTCCTCCCCATTCTATGAGATAATCAGCCTTCCAGATGAAAACCTGGAATTTCCATGATCAGCATTCACATACAACAGCAGTCATTAAAAAGGTCTAATCATTATGCTGACTGTATTCGGTAAATTGTGAGTCTTATGTGTTCCTGGAGTGTTTCCTCTCCAGTGCTTCCTTTTTTCCTTTCATTAAGTGCCACTACTATTTTATTTTCTCAGTCCCAGGGAAAAGGTGTACAGAATTAAAGTGTTATATGAAAAGCTTTCATTCTAGTAAGTGCTTAAGGGAAGCTCACATAAACACCAGGAGAAAATAGAAATAACTCATTTCCATTCCTTTATTTCTGAGGAGTGACTGATTTCTCTGTCAACAGCTTAACAAAGCTGGACCAGAAGTTGTTCCTCAAGTGAATAATGATAAGAAAAGATTGTGTATTGAGGTGCCTAATTAATTTTGGACTATACATTGGCCTTCTCTTCAAATAAGGTAACTTATACACTAAAATAAATCAGAGGCTTGGCCCAAACAAGTCAGTGGAAATGTCTTAGCTTTGGGTTGGGTCTTAAAAGTACCAACCTTTTACTGGGAATGGTGGAAAGAAGCTGCTGCCTTTTTTGTATTCCTTTGACTTTTCTTACAATCACTGTTTTCACTTTAAAGTTTTCTTTGTCCTTCTAGTAATGACTTTAAAGTCCTCCATTGTAGCATTGCAGCATACAAATATGCAACTAGGCAGTATTACTGAGATTTACTTTCTGTTTTCAAACTATTAGTGTCTCATCTCAAAGATGCCTCTTAGGCTTACAGGCTGTCAGTAAAGAATTGTTCATAATTGTTCATAAATCAGTGCAGAAATTAGTAACAATATGTAGTATTAGAGTTAGTATGAATGTTGTTTCTGCCAGGCCAGTGCTCTTGGTGGCCCTACAGCCCAGACAACCCATTAGCAGAAGATTCTGTAATCCTCATACCTAGACAGCTAGAAGGATGCAACATATTATGTACATCTCTTTTATACCTCCTTTTTTTACTCTTGAAACAATGGAAAAAGGCCACAGACATGTGTCTTAAGCATATATATCTCCAACAAGGGAGAAGAGTCAATAGACAGCAACCTGACCGAAGATTTAAGAAAGGTGAAGTAAGCAAAAACCAAGCCAAAGAATTACCTCATTGCAACTGATGGTTCCTATAGGATATAAGAGATTTTACCAAAAACTGTCTTGTTGTTACCAGCCAAGAGGCACGTAAGAGATGCAGCCATCATCCCTTGTCTTCCAGTTTCACACAAGTACTCCAGCCCGACCACCTGAATATATATATATCTTGGCACCTGTGAGTGTGAGAGCCTGAGGGATAAAATCAAACTCCTTAAAGATTTTGCATAATAAAATCAGCTTCCTCCTCCATAAGAGTGTGCATTAAGTTTTGTGACACTAATTTTGTGCTGAAGGCCTGTGGCGCTGAAGAATGTGGTTTAGTTGTGGACTTGGTAGTGTCAGGTGATGGGTGGACTTTTTGATCTTATGGGTCTTTTCCAACTTAAATAATTTTATGATTCTATGGAAGGGAAGAAAGTACATTGTCTTGTAGAGGTGAAGGCATCCCAGGGATCATTAGGGACCTATGGCAAGGATGACCTTACAGAGGTGAATACAAATCACAGAAACTCAAGCCTCAAAATCCCAGGCAGGGGTGACCAGAAAAAACGTGTGGCAGCCACTGAAGCTGTCAGAGCCCTGGCTTAGAAATAAAAGACGAGAATCAGTTCCCTGCAGACAAAAGAGGATGGAAAAAGAAACCCTCCCAGTCAATTGTGGGGAAAAAAGCCATTCACAGCTTACTTCTGATATGAAAAACTATTTGGTTTTAAAGGTGATTGCTGTCTGGGGGGCTACCCTGAGTCAGCAGTGCCTCCCCTGAGTCTCAACAAGAGGCTCCAATTTCTTCTTTTGTTTTTAACTACCCAGCTCAGAAAAGCAGACTGCAACAACAGGATAATGTAAGCTATAACAGGAAGCCATATGTGGAAGAACAGCTCTCCCCTGAATCCAGAAGAAAAGTTATATTAAAAAAAAAAAAATCACATCTCTTCTGAAAGATGATTTACAGCTTCTTTTTCACTACTTAAATGTGACATATTAGATCATCCAAGGTAAAACACCCAACAAAAAGTACACGTAAGTCACCGTTAAAATCTCCAAGCAGTACACAGGTGACAGCCAGACTAGACCTGTGAAATGGCACCACTGACCCTTTTTGCTTTTGTTTCTTCTTAATGTCCCTTCAAGTACTTCTTCTGTCTTGTTTTTTGTTTATCTGTGTTTTTTGTTTTTGTTGTTTTTCTTGTAGAATTATTCATTTTGAGATAAAATACATTATATATCTATTTGTTTATGGGTTTATGTTTGCTTATTTTTTACAACCCATTAGGTTTATAAACTCCCTTTTATCTGTCTGTTTCATTTACTTGAACTACAATAGATCAGGCAGGATTAGTTGCTTAGCAACTTTTCAGTGGCAGAATCTATTTAGGAGAATTTGCAACGCTTATACTAGAGGTCAGAAAAATTTATAATTTCGCAAGCCAACCAGAAAATGTGTTTCAGCAACAAAGATTTCTCACAAGGCTTCTGTTTCAGTGAGAGAGGATTGCAGATTTCCACCAGAATATTCTTCTTGCAAAAGGATAATGTATACGTAATACAGAGAAAGTAATAGGAAGGCAGAAAAATAAGATTTGGTGGAAGTAGTGTTATACATTTAACTATATTCCATTTCTTCCTGCACTGCAGCTTTACTCACTTCTTCTACACAGCCTGGACTCCTCTGTTTGCTGAAAGGGTAAACAGGATTAAACTTCAAGATTTGGGTGAAGGTCTAATATTATTTATGTACTATCTGTTTGTAATGACAAAAGAGAATAACATATAATGGCACAATTAAACAAACTGAATATATTCAGGGAATGTGGCATCCATCACAAAATATTTTACATTGTGCTGAGGATATTACAGATTGCTTGAAAGCAAATTTCCTCAGATGGCAGAGAAGCTGGTGTCTCTTCTGTCATCTTTTCAAATGTGAAAAACGTTCTCCAATATAAGTTTCAACACAACACTTCCACTACTATTCCTCAGCACACATTGTGAGAAACACTCTGTAGCCAATAACTTAGGCTCAGGCGAGGATCTCAGTGAAGTAGTAATTTACTCGCGATTGCAATGGCGGGCGTCCCACAAGCAGGAGCGCACCTACTAGTCACACAGTACGGTTTATATACTTCATTTCTCGATGACCAGGACCCTCCCCTGTTTCCCCATTGACTGGGTAATCCAGGTTCACAACCTATCCGATGCTTCACAGACAATACATGGCCTTCAGTTGCTGGCCTGTTAAATTTCAGATTTCTTTTGACTTTTTTTACTGTTTCAAGTGGTAATGTTTCTTCACTTACCTGACTTGACTTGACACCGTGATCTTCACCTAACTTTTCTAAGGAGTCTGGTTGTCTGCATTTTACAAGGTCGCCTGCTGAATTTTCTTATCACTGCAAGCATATCTCAATACCACATTCCTTACCTTTAAACAGTGTAACTCCACAAAAACAACATTTTTATTCCCACAACATGAAGCCCATTCTCCTCTCGTCTTGCTCCAGAGATATTTCTTACTCTCATACTATGATTAAAACATGCAGCATGTCCCACCTGGATTCTTCAAACCTGGAGTTGAATGGCATCAGAGTTGTTTTGTTATGCTTTGTGTTTTGTCATTGTTCTTTGTTTTGTTTCAGTTTTTGTTCTCTACACTTAACAGAATGAGTTAATCCTTTACTTGGGTCTCAGCAGCAACCAAGATATTGGTGTATATCATGAACCCAAAGTGCTATACACACCTGCACAAAAAATGTCTCTTTTAGAAATATGCTGTTTCTCTCCTACTTTACACATCCCCATGGGAATGCTGTGTGATTCTTTCCTTTTAGGACTTAAGTACTGAATACCACAATCAAAAACATACAAGTTTTGCTTTAAAGTAGAAATTTCCCAACTGGAAAGTACAAAGCCTGCCCTGATTTCTCAATAACCTTTTCTCCTGATAAATCAATTCTATACCGCATTCTGAACCCTTTGGAGGTTAATGTTATTTGCCAAAAGCCTTTCCCTCTGCACTTTACACCAAATATAAGTCTTTGTTCCTCACAACATGAATATGACCCTTCACACAAAGTCCCTTCCTTAGGTGCAAACTTCCACCAGTCGTAACATTTGCAAGGTGCTATTTTACCTAGATGCTTTGTTTGGGTAAATTAATACCAGTTATTTTCTGAGATGTTGATTCAACTGAAAACATGAAAGCTACAGGCCAAGTCTAGGAAAATTGTTTTTAGTGAAACCAGATATGTTCACTACAAACTGAAAATATCCCATGCCTTTTTTTGCCAATTAAAAAACAAATAAAAATGTTTCTTTCTTTTTTTTTTTTCTCCAGTATTCCCTATTCCCTATAAAATGAAGCCAACTTTACAAATAATGCTCATTTTTCACTGTTTCCTGCTTTATATAAAACTTTCCCTCAGGCCAGGCAAATTAATGCCTTTTTTGGACTAACATGAATAACTACAGAAGACCTTAAGTAACAGAGAAGGTAATCAGTCCTCTTTCCTCTTGTTATTTCCAATATCATCTGAGAAACTTGTTTTAAGGAAGGAGAGGGAACATCACTGCTTTGATACAATGGTCAGATAAAGTCTCTGGGCGCTGTTTGTCTGCTACCAGGGTATTGAATAACAATAGAGAAAAATAGGATTTAGAGATAATTAATTTCCAGGGGTAGCACACTCTTTATGAATAATAGAATTTGCCCCATCTCTCTCAGACAGCATTTTAGATTGAGATTTACATTATTCAAGGTTTTTTGAGGTAGAGTTCATAATAATTTTTCAGTGGGAAAACTAGTAATTTCTTCAAAGTAATCATTCATAAGAATAAAATCCCCACTTTGAAGCTTCACCATTTTAAATTTAGCTAGCCTTCTGATAACTATTATAACAGAATAAAATAATATGACTGTCGCGTGGTTTTAGTGCATGGGCTAGATAGCAAATGCTCTAGTTAATGTTCCAGTACAGTTTCACATCCTTAAAAATTAATGAAACATTCGTCTTTGCAAGTGGAGCTTTCCATGCAGGATGTCACAATTACAGTTTTTTAAAACTGAGCCAGTCTTCATCTGTTCCTTTCAAGTCAGCTAAAGGTGACTCTTACCTTTTCTTCTATTACACAAGAAAAGTTTAAATACAGAGTAGAGGTCTTAATGGTGGGACGATGCCCCTGAGAGGTCTGACAGCAGAACTGCACTTCAGTCGCAGGCTTCATATGCTGGTGGCACACAGGCTGGATAGACCTTGAGGAGGAGTAAGTATGTAAAGTAAATGGGGAGGCATTGCAACCCTTCTGTGAGGCACTAGGAGAAGACAAAAACCTCTTCTGTCAGCTTGAAAGCTGCTCTGATCATGCCTCCTGATGCAACGAGTGGAGAGCTCACTCTGCAGAGGCTCAGATCCGGCAGGAGATGAACCAGCTCTCTTCCAAGAGCCATGTTAGAACAGTGAGCAGAGCAGCTTCACAGCAAAAGATTTGGGGCCAGCCTGAAATGATCTGCACCTGACTGCATGGAGGAGGGGAGCTTCAGAATGGTCAGTCACAAGCATATGTGATGTCTTCAGAAACAGACAGGTTCCTAAACCAAGAGAGATGGAAAGGGATGCTGGGAGATCTTATCTTTATTCTAATGCATTTCGTTTCTGACCAATGCAGTAAGTGTAAGTTGCCAATGATAAAGATACTCAGAAGGTGTCTTAGGGGATTTCTTAGGTAAAGAGCTGGGGTATTTAATGTCTATGCTGATGAACACTCACTTTTTCTGTTTCTAAACTGCACTGACAGCACAGACGTCACTTTCATACTATTAGGTAATCACCCTTGCCCATAATGTGTATGTAAATAGGCTTTTTCCATTCATTTGCCAGAAACATTGAAAATAACCAAGTACAACAATAAATTAAAAAAAGAAAAAAGAAAACTTTCAAGATGACACTTTTTCTTCATATGTCCAAAAGAACTCAAAGCCAGTGAAATGCCTTTTTATATCCAACAAGCTCAGTGTTTTCTCTGCTCACAGAATGTGATCTGAACCAGTACTTTCAAGCTTCCAAAAGAATACTGTCACCATGGATCTACGTGATCATTTCACCACCCGGAGGTGGATTTCTAAACACTGACTGATCTGGAAAAGCAACAACCATACACACTCACACTGAGAAAATATCTTCTCCAGTAGTTCTCTTACTTCAGCCCACTGCCTCATTACAATCACCAAAAATCTGAACACTTTAGAAATTAGTCCCCCAGTCTTTTCCAAGCACTGCTTTTCTTGTCTAGTTCTTGTTTTGACAACATTCAGTGAATTCAGCCTAACTTAAATAGTTTTTCCCACACACACATAATTTTAGCACATGGTAATTTACCAAAAAAAGTGGCCAGACACATTATCAAACCAAAATAAGAAGAACTGAACCATTTTAGATGCATGAACAAAGGAGAAAAATAGCCTTCAAGACCATCAGCAAGCTGCTTTATAGGTGGAGAGAGCTAAACTTTTTTTCATTATTCACAGTCATTCCTGTCTTTTACCAGAGTAGTGATCACCTGTATCTTGCTTCTACTCACTAGTTTGATGTAAATCAGCATAAGTTCATGGAAGCAAATGGAATAATGTATATAGTCTGGGAAATCACTAACTTTTCTCTGAACTGCACAGAGACTTTTGGTTCTAAAAGTTAATGACACAGACTGTACCCTTATGTTGTATTCATACCAGAAAGGTTTTATAAATGAGAAAAGAATGAGTTAGAGGGACTTTAGGACAATATTAAATCAATAAAAAGGAGGCTCTGCATTGACATTAGTGGCACTTGTCACAAACAATAAAAGAGTGAAAGGAAGAAAACACTGCATTTGATTATAGCAAATGGCAGGAAATTGTTATGGCATTAGTGCTTGCATCTGGGAAACCTAATCTCACCTTGTACCCACTCGACAAAAGTGCAGGGTCAAAGTGTGCAACTCAGAATGAGTCTTCATTCATATTTGGCATACAGCTGTTGAGGAGATGCATTAAAATCAGAGACAAAGGACAAAGACAGGCACACAGATGAGTTTTTGGAAACAAGGTCACATCCAGGGCTGCTCAGGACAAGGTCAGACTTTGTCTGGTGTTGTCTGTGCAGAACACATCTGCATTGCTGCCATTGCAAGATTCATTCATAGGTCCCAGAGGAAGAGTAGTCTGAATATTTTTGATCTCATCTTGGCTCAGGGCATACGTGGAGACAAAGTTTAATCTCACTTGGCATTAGTTGATTTCCCAATAGAAATGAAGTCAGAATCTGTCCCATGGACATTTACTAAAGTTAATCTATCTCAGCAAACATCAGATTTTATTTATAGTTGTAGAAATGTCTGGATAATTCTCCAGCACACTTTCTGAGTCAAACGTTCATAAGAGTGTTTTTGTTGTAGTGGTTGCACTATTTTGTTTAACTTCTCTGACTGAACTGCAGCAGCCAGTGAGGAAGAGGAGAATTTCCCATTAGCCAGATGCTGGCTTAAGAAGTGATCAAAGTCTTAGATTGCTATAGACATCCTACATGATCTGGCTGTAACTTCATTCTGCATTAGAGATGCAGGCAATAGAAGGACCCCTTCTCCCTGAAGCTTAAGCATGATATAGGATGTGAGGAAGAAAAACAGTTACTTCATATTATGCCTAATATGAAGGGAGTTGTAAATAAGAGGCAGGTGAAGGAAGTGGCTGAGATTAGCATTACAAAGAAAAATAGGGCTTCATGCAATGAGGTCCCATGACCTGCCCCTTGGAAAATTTAGGGTGTTATTGACAAAATTATTTAAACTCTAGAGTCTTTGTTTGGGAATTTTCACTTGTTTGGGAGGTCTTGGGAGGATGGAGGGAAAAAAGGGAGAATTGATAACTGCCAACCACACAGTTTGTTCGTTATGAGGTGGCACACCCTACATTGCTTGTGAGTGGCACAGCTGGGCTATGGAAAGACAGACTCTCCATGCACATCTGGATGAGGAGGGCAGTTCTGGGACAGACTCTCCATGCAGATCTGGAGCCACCAGGCTGAACCAGCTGAATGAGGAGACTCTATGGCATAATGTGATGCCATACTGATAGCAGGCATCTGTGCGAGGAGTAGGGGGTTAAACCAGAAACTGTAATGGGATGATGGTTCAGCCATCTATGCCTTCTAACAGAATATATATTTCCTTTCAAGATCTATTATGCTTTTCATGTCTGAAAGGTTTTGGCAGCTACACTCCATTCCCACAAGCCTGCAGTTCCCACTCAGACAAAATTTCCCATTCGATAAAGGTGAAGGACATATAATATTTGACCCAGAGAAAACAGGTGAAGATAAATTTCCACCTGTTCGGAGGTAAGCATTTCCACATTTTTGCAAGAATGTTATTGAGGTGCAAAGCAGCTAAAAGTCATCACTTTGTCACTAGAAAACTATCTTTGCTGTGCTGTGAAGGAGATGGAAGCAGTGCACTAATTATCAGCCATCTGTGGTGGGAGCTGGGGACTCTCACAGTCTCTCTCCCTTCCTGCTTTTATATGTAGACAGATTCAGATTGAAATCCCTTGAGCATCAACCAAGGGATAAAAGCACATGAAGATAGTCCCTGTTGTGAGCTGATATGCATCCCATGAGTGAACATCAAAAAAAAAAGGATCAGCTAATCATCAGTTTTCTTTTGAATATTAAGAGCTGCAGTAGAGAAAAGCCTTCCTGGTTGATCCTGTGATGTCTCAACTGAGCTAACAGTACAGGCCAGCCATGAGTCCTGTACCCAGCCCTTACACAGCACATCTGCAGGAGCCAAGGAGGCTGGCACAGGGTTGCAGACCCTCTGACACCACCAGCCACCACTGTGCTACAGCCAGGCTGTGCATGCAGATGTCTGCAAGCCTTGCATACTCAGATGGGCAGAGATGGGTCGTGCTGTTCAGACAGCCCTTGTCACCAAAGCAGAGGCTGTCCTTCCTGGTAGGGGCACGGAAGTCACAAGGAACTCAGAAGAACACAGGTTAGGTGAATTTCTCTAGCAAGAGGAGCACCTCTTTGCCATATGTTGCTCGACCTGGGACTTAATCTCTACAGTTTTACATGATACAAAAACTTTCCTGGACTCATAAGTCACATTCAGCATTACTGCATGATCAGACAGAAAAACGAATTGTCCCCTGGATTATGTCAGACTCTTAGGTTACATAATGATATTTCAGTACCTGCAGCCTTTGGAAGACCTACCCTCACCTATGAACTCTCTTCTCACCATGTTCCTTTGCTTTTAGGAAAAAAAAATATGTTTTTTGACATTGTTGCCAATGCAGTTCAACAATATTTGGACAATGCAACAAAGGCTGTAATGCACTCAGCAACTTCCTGGCTTTAACAGCTTAAATAAACTGAAAAGAATTTATTCTACAAGATACATTAGGATTACATGGATTACATGAATTACATGGATTGTTTCAATAAAATACTTCCAAACTAAAATTCATTATATATAAGACTTCCAAAAAAGGTTTAAGAATTTCTAGAAAATAGAAGATGCAGTGAAAAAGAATAATCATGGGGAAAAGTGGGGAAAAAACAGCAGATAACATTAACTTTCTAAATTTATTTCTCCAGGAAAAAAATAAAAAAGTAAAAAATAAGAAACCTCAAAAAGTTATCGGAGAAATCACATAACTCTTTTTTCCCATCAGCAAACTAGTTATTTGGAGCTCTGGTGAGATCGAGTTACTTTCAAGATCATGTGGAACAGCCTTTCCAACACAGCTTTATCAGGTATAGGGAACACCAGGCCGCACTCTCCACCTGATCCTCTGTCAGCAGGAATTCTCACAGGATTAAAAAAAAAAAAAATACACAAACCCACACTCTTTTCTGCTTCATCTGCTTCTGCTCTGATGCTGGGTTCCAATGGATGGAAAAAGTGAAAATTTTACCTGTAAAACAGGTAAGAATAGGTCCACTCTGTTTCTGAGAGGCAGGTGGGATATCAGGCCCCAAGGCACCACATTTCAGCATTGCACTGCTGACCAAAAGCAAGGAACTTTGGTAAGTGTAAACAAAATAAGCAAGCACTCTGCATTGCTACAACCTGAAAAATAGCCTCTCTGGAAGTTGTGAGGGATGAAGAGAGAGAGAGATCTTCTCTAATTTTTTTCCTAACCTGATTCACTCCTCAGTGGTATAAATAGTTTTGGGATGCGCAATTGCTATCTCTTAAATAGATCTTGCTGTGGATATAATAGGAAACTTTAACTTGCTTCTAAAAACATAATTACAAGTGAGAATGCACTGAGCAGCCTGATATTACAAAGTAATAATGCCATTCCCTGTCCCTACCTTAGTGCTATAAATCAGGGTTAATGACATGAAAATCAGTAGAAATCCAGTGACATAAAACAAATCAGAAGAGTACCAGGATCACTGCAGCTTGGGAGTATTGACATTGCTGAGTGCTTGACTTTGACACTGTGTATTTTTCATGTTTGTTTTCATCTTGACTTTCATTGTTCCAGAATGAAATTGTTTCTTGTAAGGAGAGGAATGAGTGGAAAGTTGCAAGCTGTTCCATTTCACGCTTGTCTTAGGCACACCATCCTACCCAGGCCTGCCTAGAGTCCCGGGGAGACAAGTCTGCAATTTACCGTGAGGAGATGGCTCATGCTGAGACTGTGCCCTGCTGTAAAACCCTGGGTCTGTGCCAGACGGTTCCACCTCTCAATGTAAGACAACTCATTGCTGGGGAAAAAAGAAAATAAAATAATTATAAGAAAATAAAGAGTGATATAAGAGAAAACATAACAGAAAATAAACATAAGAGAAAATAAAGAGTAAATATATCAAAACCTTCTACATATCAAAAACTTTTACATGAAGTTCATCCCTCCATGTAGCCCAAACACTGGCTCTTGACTTTCTTCTACTTCCGTTTCTTGCAAGTGCCTCTCTTGTGCTCCCTTACTGAGCTTTCACCATCTATACCACTTTCCAAAGAACAATTCTGTCCAACAAAAGAGAGGGGTAAGGACTGCATCAGCCCTCCCTGTGGAAGGCTTAATGATAATTTAAACTAATACTGTAACATGGGAGAGATGAGTCCCAAACCTTTCACTGCCACTGAGAGTGTTTTAAAGAGGTCAGTTCACCCACCTCGTGTCTCTCACCTTTCTGCCTGTAAGAACAGAATTAAGATGTGTCCCTAGTCTCGTAAGATACTGGCATTTAAAGTGATTTCTGAAACTCATGCCCTTTTTCAGATATTCAAGGCTGGAAACCAGTGTACAGAGGTATTGAAAAAACATTAGATGCTCTGCCTGATGGAAAAGAATGTAATATTGTAAATAAAAGAAAAAAAAAATCTGTTTGGCTGAGCCAAACCTGTCTGTTTGTCTAGATATCTACCACTGGAGACAGTGGTGGTAGTGCCCTAGTTTCATTATGTAATAAGGACAGCAGTATGCAGGTGAATCTGAAGGGTTCTCCATAAAATCCTTGAAAGTATGTTGGAGAGATGTTTCAATAACTCAGATAGTTCTATGTTTGGGCTTACCTTCCTGTACCACATTGGAGAAAATCCAGGTAGAAGATAAGATCTATTCATGAAATTACCACTTTGTTCCACAAAGACGGATTCAAAAGTGCAAGAATGGACTATATTTTATCATGTGAAGCAAATGTTGCAAGAGTGTATTTGGACACAAAGTCACCTTAAATTTTTGATAGGGAAAAGTCACCATTTTGAACCTCTGCAAGCAGCCTGTTTTCCACATGGCACACATTTCTCTCAGTCTTCCCCGGGAGAGGCCAATGCAAAGGTGCCACAGCCATGGTGAATGCAATGCTGTCCTCTTCTGTTTGGGCTGTGCAACCTGAACCCGTGCTGTTTCTCAGCCTTTCACCAGGGCCAGTGTTACTGAAATGCCACAGATGTCCCCGAGCCAGCCTGCAGACCACAGGGGAGGCACACAAGGACCAGGCTGGGCACGGCTGCTTCCAGGGCAAACAAGGCCTCGGCCACTCCAGACACAGAGCACGTCAGCAGCACACCAGTATAACCAAACACTAACATGCAGCAATGTACCAGTACACCTGGGGAGGAGAGAAACCTTGCTCCTGCGAGGCTCCTTGCGGTCTCCTCCCCAAGACCTGCTCTTGTCGGATCTAACCGGAGACACCCTGCACCAGGAGGTACGATTGTAATTGAGTTCTCAAGCAGAAAAGCTATAAAAATCTAATGGGGGAGCTGGAGGAAAGGAGAGATGACAGCACTGTTAGCACAGCTTAATTGCAGGGAATTTTGCCCTCCAGCCCTCACATGCCTTTCCACATCGCTGTCATTCTGGTGTCTGTCACTCTCGAGAGCAGAAGCAAAGCTTTAGATGCATGTATATTTATGTACGTATAACTTTATGTATATGTGTGGGTGGGTGTGTTTGGATGTATAAAATTATTATTATTAAAAATGCAACCGCATCGCTAAGTCTGAGAGGTTCAGCATATCTAATTCCTCTTCAGAGCAAACACACAGAGGCACAGAGCAATGAACATCCCCTGCTGTTAGCTGTTTTTGAAAAGATCCCCACTTTGCTTTTCAGACAGCTCTTCCTCACAGCGGTATTGCCCTGTAATTTCAAGTCATAAAACTAATACCGAGAGCAAGCTACAGTAAATACAGCTGCAGCGCTTCCCGTCGCTCCCCGCCGCTCCCCTCCCTGCCTTCCTGGAGTGCACCCAAGCACGCTGCATCTGCCACAGCCCTTCCTGACACAGCTGTGGGTTGCTGTCCTCGGGCAGGGGCCAGGAGGGTGCAGAAGAGCGGGTGTATTGCCTGCTTTGCTGGTTTCCAGCTCACGTTAATTGCCTGGGTTTTGTGCCTTCCACCACTTAAGTGATGCGGTCACAGCCAGGGCCTTGGGAGGATCAGGACGCAGCAGGAAGATGGAGAGGGTGGGAGACAAAAAAAAAAAAACTGTCAGAGTGGACAGTGGGGCTATGTATATCTGGTGTGAAACCAAGAGAAGGCAATGCAAAAAGGAGAGGGTGCGCAGGACCCTCCAGGGTCTCCCTTTCAACAGCCAGCAGGGAAGGAGCAGCTCTGCAGCTCTGCAGAGTGTGGGCCTTTTTATTTCCCTCTGGCTCAGGCTGCTAATTCAGCATTGGGAAAGGATTGTGGTCTTGAAGCACAATCTCCTCTGGAAGGGGGAAAACCTGCCCCAAGAGATCAGCCCAGGGCAACCTTTTAGATATCTCCCTACGATCACCTTATACCACAGACATCTTCCTGGTCTCTTTCAATGGTCAGATCAGTTCAAAAGATGAGAACAAACCTCTGTGGCTTGATCAAGGTAAGCTAGAGACTGCAGTGAAATGAAGAGGCAAGTTTACTGCAGGTCTTTCAGCCTGCTATGAGTCAGCATCACTGTGGATCTCCACAGGGAGAAGGGCTTTTGTAGGTTTTGTGTCTGTATTTTCCACAAACCACAGACACAGATGTGAAGGCCATGGTCCAGGTACCAGCTTCATACTAAACAGGTGCCTGATTTCTATGTTATCTATGAACGCAAAAGTCTTGTTGGAAAGTACTGGTGCATAATGTGACAATAATGCAGGCTCAAGGAACACGAATCACATCTAAAGAGAAGCAATTGAACTGGACAGGTAGATATATAAGGAGAGGATGTGATTCAACATATACCAAAAAATCAAAAGAAGAGTAAAATTGCAAAGTCCACTTTTTAAATGCAACAAACTGATTTTCTCAAGTCCTTAAAAAAAAAAAAAAAAAGTAACAACAATCAGTGCAGCACTGGAATATGTAACACAGAGATGGAGGCCTTGAAGGCTCAGCTAAAGACACAGGCATCATGATGGCACCAGTCCAACTTCGAGCAGGAGGCTAAGCTATAGTCCCTTCCCACCTTGATTTCTATGATTTTAAGAAAAAGACCACAACCTTCTCCCTGAAAAGTGCTGGCTGAGCATACTAAAATTCCATGGATTTCAGAGTATACAGACCTTTTGATATCAGACAGGAAATTCAGGGTTTATTTAGCATAACCCACTCAAACTATGTCAGACAGCAAAGCTGCTCTCCTCCTCCAACTATGTTAAGTAAAAATCCATGAAAACCAACCATCTTAACTTGTTATGCCAATAGTCTTCAATAGCTAAAAAAGTGACTCAATCTGGCAGCCTTAAATGGATACTTCCAGGGACCTGATCTATTCAGTAGAAAGCAAAGGAACACCTTTAGAAATGGACAATTATTTCTGCAATCAAGAGCTGTCAGTAATAGATTGAGCACTCTCTAACAGCATAATTTAATTTCACAGTCCGTTAACTTTCCCCCTTCCTAGCTTGCCATTGTGCTGACATTACATTGTAGTCTTTAATCCAGTGTGGGAATATTTCAACCTTTAAATTTTAGGTTTCATATTATTTCTTACCTGATACCTTATGTTCTCTGTGTTTAAATAAAATGAAACAGAAAAAAAAATACATATATAAGATTAATCTATCCTTCTGATTGACAGTCAGGAAATAGCTCAAGACTGAACACAGGGAAAAATCATCTAGTATCAAAGTCTGTATGTTTCCCAAAAGGACTGTAATTAAGTTGCCGTACACAGAACCGTAAGACGATATGAATTGTCAAAATGCCTCTCGCTAGCATCCTAAACGCTGTAAGAACCAAAGAATGCTGCTTCAGAGGAAAAGAAACCTTACATTACAACACAATACATGGTTATATGTGCTATTGCAAGGAACAAACTAGTTCTCCACTTAACCAGTGGTCACTGCATGCTTCCATAAAACAAGAACAGTATAACAAGTAAATGCAAACAGACAGGAAAAAAGCACTTACAAAAAAAAAAATACATCTTGTTTCTGGCACCCCTTTTCTCAGATATTATTCCCCAGACAAGCTGGCCTCACATAGCTGATGAGGCTGCATCGGGGCACACCCGTGCACCTCAGCCATGAGTCTATTTTGCTTTTCTCAGTCACAAGGAGGTGGTGCCCCTCCAAAGCTGGCTGCAGACTGGAGCTGCAGCTCCTTCATAGACTGGATGTGAAGAAATAGCCCCTGCCTTTACTTGGATCCAACAAACAATTCCGCCTGTTTTTGTTACTCTCCATAGAGTCATAGAATCGTGCAACCATTTAAGTTGGAAAAGGCTCTTAAGACCATCAAGTCCAACCATCAACCTAAAACTACCAAGTCCACCACTAAACCATGCCCATGTCCACATCTACATCCTGGTACCTCTCTTTGATTTCTCCTAAGGAGTTCAACTTTTTCTTTTTTCAGAAGGTCAACGAGAGGGACAAAAACGGGGCTGCACCCAAAGCAGCAGGGCCCCATTCACAGAACATCGCTGCTGCAGCATTCCCTAGCCTCAGTTTAAAGCTGCTCAGCAGCTTATTAATTTCTGACTGATGCTGCAAATCGAGCAGACATCTCCATTGAGCTTCCACAACACAGACCATAGTTTATTTTTTCCCTAGGAGGTGACAACTAATTCAGAAGCCATTGATGTATATAAGGAGATTAATTTGTTCCATCCGATTTGTATTCCCTTGCAGCCATCAACAATGAATGTAATTTACTGTCATGTTGCCCAACTGTCTCGAGCTACCTGCAGTAGTCTTTTCATCAGCAGGTTTGGCCACTTTGCTATTCAAACTCCTTCCCATTCAGTAATCGTGTGAACCACTGTGAATTTAGGAAGAGAATTCCTCTCCAGGTAAATTAGACAAGAGCCCCAGGTAGCAGCCACAATGTGAAATAGGGCATAGGAGAGAAATTGTTATGTGGGTTGCATATGGAGTTCTTACATATTTATGCACGTAAAATTAACTGTAAATTGCCTTCTTCCCCATCATCCCACAACACATTTTTAAGGTGCAATGCTGTTATCGTTTTCTTACTGTTGGGTGAGCAGGCAGATTAAGGACTCCAGCGCCTGAACGTGCTTCTGCTATTCCATGGTAATCACAAGTCGAGTGTTTGCTTTGAGTGTGTGGAAACCAGAAGGCCTTTTAGTTTCAACTAGCCCTTAGTGGAGAAAAATCAATCTTGTTCGAATTGACTCACATTCACAGACAGGAAATTACTGTGGACAGGCAAATGTCCCATAACTTGGTAATGAGCTTTGTGACCTGGCCAGGGTCAAACAAGAAGCCAGCAATGGATCTCACAGGATGACTCAGACCTACATTAATTCTCTAAGTATCCTTCTGCTCGTGAAGGGAGTCTATGAAGTAGATGACATGAAGTACTCCAGGTGCCTTTTGCAGTTGATGTATTGTGTTTATGTTCTACCTTTCAGCTCTGCCCTGTCCTTAAGGATGTCATCTGCACTAATGCAACGCACACAGAGCCACTGCTCAAGACCATATTGGTACCACCGTCAGTGTTACAGTGGCTGGCACTTTCCGAAGGCATGCAGACCATGACAGACCAGAGAGTTAAAATTAGACCTAAGCAAACAGTTAATAGGGAACATTTAAAAGCTGCAGAAGTCTGCTATGACTTAAGTAATGTATTGCAATTTTGTCAGGAAACATACCAACCTGCCAATTTCATTTCAGAAAGCCAGTGAACTTCATAATCCTCTTAATTCTGACTTCCCTCTGCTTCTGCCCAACTTCCTTTCAGTTTTTAACACATTGCAGCCTGAGCCGTTGTGCTGGGAAACAGAATAAATCAGGCAAAATATGTCACTTGTGATTGACTCCAACAAGCTCCCTAGAGGAGCTTAGAGAGGTCCCCACAAGGAGTTTGCACTCCCACCAGGAACAGGACTGTGAGTAGGAGAAAGGGCAAGGGGCAGGAGGGATGCTGTTGTTGTGAGGTTTATTTACTGATATGGGCTGGATAAAGAAAAAGAAAACAGGAATTGAGATTCCAAACCATTTTAGGCCAGAAGCATCCTAGCACTTAAAGAGAGAATTTTATATTCATGAAAGGTATTGATTAATTCACGTGCAGGAGATGAATGTCCAAATGCCTGTAGCCACAGATGATAGCTACAAGGCCATGCTGTATTTACTGCAGGCCTTCCCATCATGTCTCAGCCCTGACCTACAAGTGTTACATCTAGGTTGAAGAAGGTCATATACTCTGTACCAGTAAGTCTTTATTTGCAATGTCTGCTTCAAGGTGTAACCCTCTGAAACAAGAGACAGAGCAGCAGTCAAGGCGGCACCAAGCATTCTGTCTTAAATCAACAATGTGATCTGACAGAAGAGCTGTCCAGGATCTTGCCATGGTTTTCTGCCTAGAGGAAAAAGGCACGGTTGTCCACTATTTTTTGCTTACTGGCCTGCATCTTTTGTGTTCCTATGCAATATTTTTTAAGGTGAGAGACTCCGATATTGAGACTTTATTAAACTACTTGGAGGGATCAGAAAGAGGATAATGATGACTAGGTGCAAAATCAGGTTCTTAAATTTTCAGGGGCTGAAAGAAGACCTGCTATGATCTTGCCTGTGCAGGAACGGGGCCATATGTGACTGTACAGTGAAGCTCATCATAAAGTGTATCAAAGCTTCGTCTGCTTTCAAAGTGTCTTCCATCCTAATAGGCATAAAGAAAAACAAGAAGAAAAAAAAAAAAAGAAGAAAAAAAAACATTTCCCCAAGTGCAGTGCTGTTTGTGTGAAACTCAGCACCAGGCTTGCAGATGACATTCACAAAGCAATGGAGAAGGAGGATTTCATGCTCTGTGGGATCTCTGGCTTTTATAAACAGTATTGGCTTTGATTTACCCAGAGAAACCGCACATCAATTCTCTCAGGCCATCAGCAAGTTATCTAGTAATAGGGAAGAGACAGAAAAACAATTCTCCAACTCTTAAAAGGAACAAAGTCACTGTAGGAAGGAGGTCAGAGTGATGAGGAATAGAGTGAGAGGCACAACCAGGTATGCTGCTGTTGCACACCACCACGCCTTCAGGTATTAGCAGCACAGCCAGGCTTCCTCAACAACCTCACACTTGGCAAAGTACACACAGTAATCATAGAAAGGTAAGTCACCGGGGCCAAATGAAATTCACCACAGAGAATAAAAACAGACGGAAATAGAAACCTGCAGATTGATCATCCCGGAGAACTCATTTAATTCCGAGGAGGTCTCTGGAGTTTTCTCACATTAATATTCCAAAGTCATTAGTTCGAGGCTTCTAGCTTTGTAAAATGATGAATACCTGCAGGCAAGAAGGAAGAAGGCACTGCAGTGACGGACGGCATATACCTCTAAAGTATATGCTTTTAACTCCTTTTAAGGAGCAGAGAGCAAAGTTTGAAGAGACAGCGAACTGTTGATAAAGCAGTGAAGGGTTAAATAGCAGATTTGTCCTCTTACTCAAGAATGCCACATATGGGCTCCTTTTCTTCTTGCATGCAAGACAGTTTCCCAGCCCGACAACCATGAGCCTATCAGTTTCACCATGATTTTCTTACTCTTGTTGAAGATATGCTACACAGTAATGGTATAACCCCCTTCACACACCCTGCCCTGAAATATTTTATGCAGTATAAAGGAAGGAGGTACAATATCATTACCGGGGGAAATGACATAATACATTCCCCATAAATCATTTCAAAACCAATTGCTGCAGTTGTGAACCTGTCTTAATTTTGTGGATTAATCTTAATCTTGTAATACAAATGCCATCCTGCAGCCTGTAACAAAGACTATCAGCACTTACGTGACCTGAACAGTACATTTAGCATTGCAAACTACAATATATAATTAACTGGCTATGTGCACATGCAGTAGACCGATGTCTGCCAAATTACATAGTGTGGTTTGGCCTTTAGTGCGTTAAGTACAAATATAATAGGTAAAAATGATCAACACACCGTTTTGGCATGAAATTGATTTTCAAGGTATGCTATTTTCATATATAAAGTTGCATTCATGTATTACAATGAAGTGTCTCACCTCAAGAGCTACACAGCATGAGATTGATTTATTTTCTAGCTGGAAAGGACAAACTTGGAATCAACAAACACGATTCTGCCCCTTCAGAAAGACTGCATGTCACCACTCCTGCCGATACAATGAGGTTTCTCCTCATATCCGCCCAGTTACTGACACACACTCCCAGGCGGGAAAGACGCAGGTGAGAACACATCAATGAAAGAGCAGGAGTGTGTTGGTTTTTTTTTTCTGTTTTTTTGTTTTGTTTTGTTTTGTTTTCAAACAAGCTGGATAAAAAGCAAGGTCCTAGCTTTCTGCATAGCAGAAGCTGCTGTCAGAATGACGTGACTTCCCTAAGAAGTTCCCAGCCACCCCTGGAAGAGCTGATAGCCACAGCCAGATGTGCTGCTCCTGGCACAGCTGTCCCAGGTAAGGCAGTTTCTCCCCAGCTGCTCAGCACTTCTACACACTGATGGCTACTGCCCCTCGGAGCTGCACACAGGATCATCCCCTGCCTCGGTTCAGCCAGGTCTGGGCATGAGCAGAAAGACTTAAGAGCGATGCTCTTCCAAACCAGACTCACTAGCCTGGCTGTGAATCGTACTGGGATGGCAAACTGGGATGACAAATAGGTAAGCAGGCAGGCTCACTGTGTCTCAGACTCCACAGTGTGCTTTGGGATGGCTGGCACCCACCTCCAAGGGTGATGTGAATGAGAATTGTCCTGAGAATGGTTCCTGGTACCTCAGGGAGCAACTGAGGCCAGTGCTCAAGGCACAGATCCTGACATATCACATGCCTGAATGTAAAATTTAAGCCAAGACTCACCTCTGTCTGACACTTTGCCCAAAAAAAGGGACTGAGGCAGATAAATTCTGGTGGTTTTGTGGATTTCCACATACACACACACCACCAAAGAAGAGTGATTAAGCAGTTTGAGACTTAGACCTCCCTGTTTCTGCTCCTTTCTCCCTCCTTTCCTCGCAGGAGCCCAGGTCTGAGCAGGCATATGTTTGACTACTTGTAGAAAGCACTCTGCAGTCTCCAGGGTGCCCTTACAAGTGAGCAGGCAAAAGTGCTTGCAACTGCAGTGCCATCCATGAGTTTGTTTGCTGCAGCCTGAAAATACAAGGTAATTTTTTTTCACATTTTTTTTTTTTTATTCAGTAATTTGATGTATTTTTTTCACTTTCCTCAATAGCATATCAGTATGAATTGTCAGCAGACTTATGGGGAGATGGGAAGGGAAGGCACAACGGATGGTGTCCATAGAGTACCACCTGCCATTTGTGTGGGCTTATCGCACAGGACATCAGGCCTTCACACAGAATTGGGGTGCCCGACCTTCACAGCCCAGTCCCGTCTACAACTAGTGTCCCCTGTGCACAGCTGAGGAGATGCAGCAGCTCAGGGTGACAGCTCCGGCTGCAGTGACGTGCCAGCTAGGCTGGTAGCTAATCCATTGTGTGCCACCCAACTGTTCCTCCATTTCATCTCTCCTTCTGATCATTTCCTCAGTGCCTGTTCATATGCCAGAGTACAGCAGCGAACTATCTATTTGCCTTCTAGATGTCCTCACACACCCTGCTGAGGCTGCAAGGGCTCAATTGGGTTACTTATGAGTCAGGGAGATTAAATCCTGTTTTCCAGTCTTTTGTACAGCTAGAATGAATGGAGAGATTTTGCCTGTGATGTTCTGCACTGTAACTGTGAAATTTCAGAGAGTGTAGCAGTTTCTTAAGATCTAGGGATGGATTTTTTTCTTATTGTTTTCAAAATAAAATTCTTGTCGGTGCCTCAGAGAACCTTCCTGTATGTATCAATGACATCAGTAAGAAAGTATTAACTTTCTGTGCAGGAGCAATTCTTCACTGAATTAGTTGCTGGGAGGAAAATCATTGCAGTGGGATGCAGGGAAAATTTCACAGATGCCAGGACTGGTTCTGTGCCCAGTGAAACACTCCATAGCTTCTCTGAAGTGAATGCAGTCAGCAACCTGAGATTCATACAGAGCTAATTACACTAGCATGCAAAGGAAAGAAAGAAGTTTCTATGTTTTTAAAACAATGAAGTTGCTGTTTGAAAGGTAGTATTCAACACAGAAATGTGACTGTCAGTCCCTGACAGTGGCAATGCTGAAATGTGCCAATGAGTTTTAATAAAACTCAAAGAAAAGAATAAAACCTCAAAAATCTGGGTTGTGATGTCTGTTAGCATGTGTGCATAAGCCCAGCTCTCTAGGTCTCCTTTTTCTACTTCTGTCCTTTTATGTTCCAAAAGAAATGACTGTTTTTTCTTCATTATTTTTTTTTGGATTTCTTGTTGTGTTTTTTTTTTTTGAACATGTGCTTTGCAACCCATTATTAGGGCCTTCCCTAGAGACTCCATACAATATGGATTTTAGTGCATGTTTTAATATAATCAAGGGTAAGGGTACCTTTGCTTTACAACTCCCCTGGGTTCCCTATGACAAATTTCCAGTAGCATATAAGGAGATGGTCAGTTTTTCATAACTGGCCCTGGCATTACCATCATTTATGTGACACAGCAGACACGATCCCTCCTGCTGCTTACTCATAAAACTTTTCTCTTGTTCTCAGTTGCTTTAACCCCAATTTGCTCTTATGGAAACAGCAGTTGTCCCACTATCTGCAGACTAAAAAGAAGCCTCCTTTGGTCACAAACATCTCGGTGACATTTCTAGTCTGGGTGATGTGGGAAAAGCTGAGAATTTACCAATATTGATCTAGAGTGTGGTGGCCATCTCCCATGGTACTTAGCTGCAGCCCGGCCTCCTTCATCTTTTGAGAGCTCCCAGGATGCGCATGAGATTAACCACGATGTGGCTCATGTTTTGGGGCTCTCACCAAATACCCTTCCCAAGAGCTCTCCCCACCTGGAAAAAGTCATCATTTCACATGGGACATGCCTTCCCCATCGCTGCCAGAAAACTGCCCTCTACTTTATATCTACATGAAAAACTCTCACCATGCTGCACTAGCATAAAAGCAGCTGTCTGTTGCTTGGTGGCCACTTCCACTTCTCCCAACTTTCTTGCCAATGTTTCCAGCTGATTTCTGATCTCAGAACAGTAAAAATTCTTTCAACACAAAATAACAAAGCCATCAAATAAGGTGGGTGGGAAAGGAACTCCGGAGGGTGTCTGCTCTAGCCCTCTCTCAAAGCAGGGTCAACTTCGGAGACATATCCAGGGGAGAGGAAGGAAGAAAGAGAGGAGAGAGTTAAAAAAAAAAAAAAAAAAAGCCTTGAAGAAAAAAAGTGCAAGGAGAGATATATGCAATGAATACCGGGAGAAAGCTCACCTCATATTCCTAGACAGACCTCTAGGAAACAAAAAGCTTACAAGAAGGCAAAAACAATCTCAGCTAACACTAAAATTTTTATTGGCTCATATCTTCTGACAGCAACCTGTAACCTCTGGCCTCGCAGCCATGCGGGCAGAATCCTCCTGGATCCCACCTCAGATGCTCTCATTCTCAAATACAAGTCTGCAGTAGCACTTCTGTTAATAATGGGCAGCTTCTGGAAACAGCTCCTGTCTTTCCCTGCTGCCCCACTGCTGTTGTCTCCCTCTGGCATGGTGTAGCTTCATGGCTGCCTCTGGTGTGCCATTTAATGCGCCACCTTTCAAAGGCAGCCACAGAGCTCAAGATCTCTGTTTGTACTCCAGATTCATCAGACAAAGCAGAGCAGAATGGGGAAGCTAAGTGCTTAAAGCAAAGAGACACAGATAGGCAGGTGCATCCTTTAGGGCTGGGTGCCTTCCACACACAGCACCAAAGCAAGGCCCCCTCAGGGCTTGAACCCATCCCCTACAAACCTATGAATGGTTTGATGAGTAGAGGTCCTGACTAAACCTGATACTCTGCAGATTTCCATCTGGCTCTTGGGCCTTCAGATGAAATCTCTGCTTCAGGCTTTTTGTGCATTTACATACTTCTTTCACACAGTTTTCCCCATAAGAACAGAGTCTTCCTGCGCCCTTTCTCAGTGGAGCATGCGCTGCTGGCCTATTCCCCTTCATTTGGCAGGAATTTATTTTCTTTGGTACACCAGTAGGTGTCTATGAACTTAGTTTAAAATTCTGCAAAACTACTGGGGGACAACAGATGAAAGAATGTACAAACACACGGACAAAGAGCTCATTATAATTGTTTGCATGAGATGAAAGACAAACTCTTTAAACTGACTGTATTTTGTATATGAATCAATTCAATGATTTAATATGTAATAATTCAATATATGTAATAATATATGTAATAATTCAATATATATGTAATAATTCAATTCAAAAATGTAGTATCCAGGAAGTGACTAACTAAAAAAAGGCCTAAGAGTAACCTAGTGCAATACTATGACTATTCAAAATGAACGAATTTTCCTCAGTGTATTACTGGTGCTACTGTTTTCTTGAAGTGTTACAGAGGAGGGTGCCCTCACCCACAGCATAGTTTATACCTAATCAGGTAGAAATTCAATACGATAAGGAGGTCTTTTAGGTTCAGCATGAACTCATTAGGGCCAGATAGGACCACTAACTTACATGTACATTTTTTGATAAATTTCTTCATTAATTGTGTTCATGATGATTAATAATGATCTTTCTGCAGACCCACCGTGTCTGTAGAAATGTATTGCAAGTATGCTAATGATTTTTTCAATGTGTATGGTTTTGAAAAGTGAAACCAAGTGGTTGTTGTCTGCACATAGAAGCCTTTGGCACTTGCTAAGACAAAGAAATTGGTTCCCTTTTCTCCAGGACTACTAAAAAGTATTTAACTTAATGAAAATACAATCTGCAAAAACCCAAGACTCTGGCATATTTGTTCAACCTCATTTTCCTAGTCTTATTTTTAAAAGGGCCTTCTAAATAAAACCAAAGTGAGAAAGTGAAGTTTACAGATTCAGATATCCAAAAGTATTCTCCTTTTGGAGGCTAATTTCTACATCCTTTTGGTAGAAAACATTAGAAACTATGAGATAACAGGAATGCCAGGAAGTCTGGGGATTAAGTTGTTTTCCTTCCCCCTCTTGCATGAATAAATATTAGTCATCCAGTTACATTCCTTTCAGTGTGTTGCACTCTCAGCTGTTAATAACAAGATACCAATTAAAATACAAAGTCAATGGGAGACAACAATCGCCCCGTGACTGCGACTGTGACGGGGAGCAGGATCACCCAGTTTAATCTGGGTTTGGAGCTTTGATAGAGCTAAATGTTGGGCAAGATGAGATGGCACAGGAGATAATTAAAAAACATTAGAAGGAGGGCTTCACATTTTTGCATTTTGCAAGAAGCTTTAATGACTCCCAGGGTGTTAGGATGTACATGTATCTTGTTGAGAGAATACAAACCTGGTGTTAGAGCAAAATAACTGTTTGATTAGACTGGGTAGGCGGGCTGAAGATGCAGAAAGGGGATTAATATTCATTTTGCATTGTCTGAATAGCCTAAGGGAAGCATAATTTAATTAGGTCTATGTATATTTTTAAGAGATGCCACGTTCATAGCTAAAGAGGAAAACGTCTGTGCTCTCAGGCAGCTAAGGAAAAAGAATGCTGACCTTCCATGCGCTTTCACCAAAATATATAAATAAAAAGAGGCATATAGCTGATTTCCTAAAGGCAGTTGAGATCAGTCTGAATGAATTTTATGTTGAATAGCAGTTACAAATGCAAAATAATAAGAAGATAACAACCTGGTGTTAAAAAACATGCGGACAATGTGCACAGGAAAATTGATTACACTAGCTCTAATGCATTGAAGTGATACTGAGAAGTTGGACATCGAAATTTCAACAAACTGCTTCAGAATTTATTTGTATGCATCTATATGAAGGTAATTATCTTTAAATTGGCACTGAGGCCCTGTTACAGGAGTAGCTGGTGCCCATGTAGTTTTCTTCTCATCCCAGCGGGGTACCTTGATGGGTTTAGCAGAGAATAATGCTGAGCATACAGAAGAATGCTAATAAGAAAACAGCCTTGTGAAAAAGAGAAAGGTGTGAAGGTTCAGGGTTCAAAATTCGTGAAGACGTGTCCCTGTGGATGCAGCTTTGAAAACAGAAGTGTGCCTCCTGATAGGATAACATGAATGCCTCCCAGACCAGCTCAGGTGAGCCAGGCCAGCAGAGACCTGGAATCCTGCAAAGGACTTGGCTCATCTTGACTAAAAGAAGCAGCTCTGGAACAGAGATATCGTTCCGTGAAAAAGTGGTGAAAACCTGGGGAAAAGTACCTAATTACCTAAGAGGAAAACATGGAAGGATGCTTTTGGAAGGAGAATAGGAGGATGCCTAGGAAAAAAAAAATGATTATTTAAAAGCATACACATGCATTTATGTATGAATACATGCTGAAAATTAGAAAGAAGGGGAGGGGAAAGAAATAGTGATAATTATGTATTTTTGCACAGTAGATGAACATGAGAAAGAAGGCAGATGTTTGTATGTCTGCTCAATATATTTTGTCATGAATATTTTTCAGGGCATAAATTGCTGTAAAGAATGTCTAGTTCTGCTTTATTTGTTTTGTAGGACACGAATTACTAAACTGGAAACTAGGAAAAGGCTTCTTTATGGATTTCTTGGAGAACATACTGAATAACTGCAACTACGAATGGACAAAGAATTTGGCTTGTTTGTATGACTTTCCAAAGTCAATTATCTAGTGATTACTGTCCCATAGACATGTACACTGACACAAACACTTTCTGTCACAAGAAGGGGATGTTTGAGGGTGCTGTGAAGTGGTTTTCTTCTGGAGAAAAGAAATGAAAGACAGTGGAAGATGAGAAGGCCCAGATTTATCTGGAGAATGAAAACATGCTTACATTTCCAAGCTTTAAAACATAATACTCAAATGACATGTTGTTATATGAGATGAATACACATCTTCCTTTTCTCCCAGAGCAGCTCCATAACTCATCTCTTATTAACTACCTTCACCAACAAACCTCTGATCTGCACACCACTCACTTTACTCCCAGAGTCTCTTCTTCAGGCTCCTCCATCATGACACCTGCAGTGTCTCTTGGGCTCATTCAGCCTGCCATCATCATCCAAAAGCCACCTTCTGGATCAACCTCTACCTCTCACTGGATTGCCTACCCCTGAAACTGTTTCCTTCCCAGCCTGTATATTGTATAGACGTGGGGATGCTGCAGTGCTGCATCTTGAGGCATGCCTGACCTACTGCATTTGCGCACAAGCACAAATTCCTGGCTGGAACAGGAAAAATATGAATCTTCCATTATAATATATATATTAAAATCTCAGAAACTAAGGCTGACATTTTGCAACTTCTGGGAGGCACTGTGGAGGATGTTTATCCTAATCCTATTTATAGGGAGCCTGATGCATGGTTATTAAGTGCTGGCCTCAACGATGTGCATTGAAAAATCCCACCAAGCACCACTGCTCCAAAACATCTCATGTCAGTTGGTTAGAAAGCAAGCAGAAATCCGAAATCCCTTAAAGTACACTTTTGCAGATGACCCTTCCCTTATTTTTGTCAGCCTTTGTTGCATTCCTCCAGCAGTGGAGGGAGACCTGTTTTATGGGTAGATGGATCTTGATAGGATTAACACAAAGCAGATGCAGTCTGTCAGAAAGAACCCATGACATTTCCATGCCCTAGCAGCAATTTGAATTACAGATTCACACAAAGCAGCCTGTTGTCTCTGATTTAGATTTTTATTTGCATTGAAGAGGCTACTTCTCAAGAATGAACTATGCATATAAAAATAGAAAGCAAAGGGGGGAAAAATTGGGGGCTGATCAAGATGCAAGTGAATATATAGAACTGTCAATTCCACACCATTCTGCCTTAACGCTTGTTTGCCTAGGCACATCAGGCTTCTGCAGCACATCAGCATACCGTAATAATCAGCTCACTAAACTGCTCCAGCTGTGTGCGAGGTGCATTTGCTTCCCTCGGGCTGTGTCCTGCCCCTCAGCCTGCCCTGGGACCTCCTGGAAATGGGCAGCGCAGGGCTCAGCAGGTGTAGCATGCTGACTGCAGACAGCAGTTAAGCCTGGCATTTGTTTCACAAGGATAAACGTTGTCATTCCCACTTCTCTCATGATTTGGGAAGGGATTTTGTTATTTTCTAATATCTGTGAAATCCTCTCTCCCTTAAGGGAGAATGGGAGATCAGCAGGAGAACCAGACCAGATTTTTTGGCTCTCTTTCTGCAGCCTCTTTCTCCCTGCAGGCAGCAAAAGAAATGGCTAAGAGCCCTCCACGTGGGCACAGCAGAAGCTGTCATTTTGATTTCTCCTGGATGCTCAACTCAAAATGCTCAGCAAAACAGAGAATTTCCCTGCAGCTAATCCCTCCCATCACTCCCCACCATTGATTAAAGGCTTCCAACATCCTCCCCAGTGGGGTGGGTTTCTGGCCAAGGGAGAGATTGGTCACAGCTTCATGGATACCAGGGGAATGAGGCAGGGACCCCAAAGATCTGGTGGGGATCTGTGCAGGGTGTCAGAGGACCAGAAACTCCAGCAGGGATGTTAAATCCTGCTGCACCCACTGCTCTCCAGGCCCTCCACATTCAGAAGTGGGCACCAGGAGAGTACCATAAGGAGACACAGACAAGCACATGAGACTTTACCGTTGCTTCTCCCTCCACTCTCACCCCAGTTGCTTTGCACGGTTGGTTACACGTGAAATGCTCGTGAGCCAACAGCAATGAACTGAGCCAGCAAATCAAGCCATAGGACCACAATAACCCAAGATCCCGCAGTACCACCGTGCTCAACACGTAGAGGATCAGCCTCACATTGGGTTTATGGCTCACTCCCGCTCCAGCCAGCTGCCAAGGATGATGTCTTTCACAGTTGTTCGTTGTCTAACTCACAGCTGCGCAGCGGGGCCTCCTTTGAAAGATACACCCAATCCTCACCACAGACAGGTATTAACTTTATTAAAAAGGCAGTTACAAGAGGAGAACAAACCTTGCAGCCTGTCGGATACACTCCACACGGGAAGAGTTACATCCCACACGCACAGTACTTTCACCTTCCTCCACAGAACAAGCTCTGGTATAAAGTATCAAGATATTTGTGCTCAGATTTCCCTCGAGACAATGGGTTTCCAAATAAATTGGATGCTGCATTACATCTCTTTTCCATTGGGGAGAAGGGGGAGACAATAAATTTAGAAACAAACCAAGAGTGAGACAGAGCACAAAAGAAAATGAAATCAGAAGGAGAGCAGGGAAGGCTCATAATAAAAGCATATCCCTTTGAAGCCACCGTCACATACATGCTTTTCCCTCTAGCTGCAGCCATTTTGCAGAGCTTTATTAAAATAGCATCTCTACAGAGGAATTACTTAAAAGAGAGAAGTAATAGATTTTTCAGAACCAATGAAAACAAGCCCCCTAGAAACAGGAGCTATTTTCTTTCCCAGACAGGAGTTCTTTAATTCCTTTCTCATCTTCATTCATCACAGGGATGGGATGGATCAAACCACAGCAGAGGTCTGTGATGGTGCTGCCAACTGTCTTGAGAATGCACTGGCCAGTCAACAAACTAGTTAAAACAGCCAAAGCTACTGCCTGAATTGCCTTGCAACGCCAAACCAGGAAGCAACAAATATCCCTTCTGAAGTGGGTAACGGGGCCCCACTGAAAAAGCGTGTTAGTGACAATTTTGTGTTGTTGGATTTGGGCAGCATTTCAGCAACTTAACAAGAGGAGGAGTGGGAGGTGGTGCGGTCTCTGTGGGCAGCCTGCTGTCGGTGGGAATAAAGCAGAGCAGATGCAACCCTTGTATGCAGCCGATCACACTTCCTGGCAGGCTGAGGTATTTGAATTTCAGATTTATGGCTCTTCCTAGTTTGCTGTGTGTTGTGGGTTTTTTTTCTTAATTGAAGTGTCAGTTCCAGGGAGGATTTTTTTTTACTATTTTTTTATAAACTATATAACAGGAAGGAATGAGGTTCAATTGTACAGGAGAAAATGGGAATATTATCTCAGCCTCTAAATATCATTGAAAATTACAGTTAGTACTTTATAGGGTAACTTCTGCAGGTTTCCTTGCTCTACAGGGCTGTCCATGATGGAATTTTACCTTGTTTCTCCAATGATGAAGTGTTCCACTGGGTACTGATAGCTATGTCCTTGGCTGTCCCTAAACTAAGTGCCTTCAGTATCTCTAGGAACAATGGAAGGATCTCAGCAAAAGCAAAAGTGAGCTTAATTCTCTTTCTGTCAATCATAGGCTTCCTCTCAAATAAATAAAGAAATGTTCATTTAGCAATCAGTACTTTTTCTCAGTTTGACATCTAATTGTCAAATATCAAAATGATCTGCCCTTTTCAATACCAAAGCAAAGTCACAATGCTTACAAAGATAGTATTGATAAACTTCTGTCCTTTGAAGCTGGATTCAGTCCTTTGTACTATACGATCTCTGAGTAACTCATGAAGTTTCCTCTATTGCAATTACATAAGCTAACATAAAAGTCTGTTTTAGCCTCTTCACTGTAAAAAAGCATGATATGAGTTCCAATGATGCATTTGGGCAGATTTACTCCTTAAGATTTTCCTTAATTAAAAATTAATATTAAAAAAAAAAAAAAAACAGAGCAGCCAGCCACAGCTCAAGCTGAATAACAGAAACATCAGGACTGAACTCTGAATCAGACATAAAAGATCAGCACAACGCCCATTACTACAAAGATGTTTGTTGTTCTGCTAAATTGGGGTACGGCATCTCTGAAAGGAAATCTCATTTCCAGCATTCTGCAAGAGTTCCTTCTGAAAGGTAGCTCATTCCAACATCCTTTGGAAGAAGATTAAGGGATCAGAGAGCAAAACCATCACAACCTCTGGAACTTTAAACTAAATCCCTTTACCCTAAATAACGAGCTTTCTACGCTAAGCTAGGCTTATTTGACTTCTGCTCCTGAAAGCCAGAGTCTTCAGCTATTTTATATCTTGTAAGCAGAAGGAAGTGTATTATTCCTATATTTCCCTTTTATTTAATGCCTCCCGACAGTCTCTGGGACAGCACTGCACCATGACTCTGGCTTCAGACAATTTAACCAGGCAATTACCGATTTTCCTGCAGTTCTCTGGCTGACAGTACTCACTGCAGGCAGAAAATAAATGTTTTATTGGAGCATATGGGGGGAGAAAAGAGGAAAGGAAGAAGGAGAACGGATAAGTTTTTCCAGATGTGTTTGGGTCTCCCAGCTGCCTTTCAAGGTGTGCTTCTGTGCCACCTCCTTCCCTGTGCCATTAACACCTGCAACAAGTGGGAGATGAGGTGCTATGGGAACACGAGGACACTGTTTTCACCTTTTTCCACTGGCTCCAGATCTGCTTCACTCGTTACAGCACATAAGAGGCTTGAGGTTTGTTGCAGGTACAGCTGTAATAAATACTATTCTTGACCAGGAATAGCAGGACTGTAGAAATATGATATGTAGCTGCCATAACATCTCTCATATAACAGTGTACACAGCCAGCAGACTTATTTGTTTACAGGCCATGAGAAATATGAGATCTTGCCTTAATAAGAACGAGCAGTCTTTACTGACCTGAGATGAAACTAAGCAAGCAGTAACAACATCATGCCAATACAAGTTCTGCTGTTTGTCTGTGTAGCTGGCCCAATACATCTATTTTATCTTGATGAGATCTGACTGGCTGCAACAGAGTTAATCCTGTCTTACAATGTCATAAGTGCTAATGATCCCCAGAGTTTTCATAAAAGCTGATGATTTGAATTCTGCACAGTTTTGTAGCACACAGCTGGGACATTCCCAGCTCCATTACATCCTAGGCCTTTTATCTGACTCAAGATACCTTTGACAAGCCCAAACTGCTCTGAATTGCTGAGATATGTATTTATTTACTAAGAAGAGAATTTCTTTGTTAAACACTCAAGATGTAGAAATAGAAAAACATTCTCATATTAAAACTTTGCCGTCAGACTGTACAAAGCTATTTAAAATCAAACTCACAATGTTGACAAAATGTTCTAGATATTAAACAAATATAATCTGTGGAAGCCAGAGAATTGACAAATTTATGCCTGTTAAAATTATGGGGAAGATTATTTTGGGAGTTATTGAAAACACCTGATCAGAACCAACATGAGTTCGCAGACAATATCAAATTGGGTCGAGCTGTTGACTCTGTTGTGGGTGGTGAGGCCTTGCAGAGGGATCTGAACAAATCAGAGAGCTGGGCAATCACCAGCAATATGAAGTTTAACAAGAGTAAGTGCCAGATTCTGCACGTGGGAAGGAGCAACCCTGGCTATACGTACAGACTGGGGGATGAGGTGCTGCAGAGCAGGCCCACAGAGAGGGATCTGGGGGTTGTGGTTGACAGCAAGTTGATGAGCCAGCACCATGTGCATTGGCGGACAGGAGAGCCAACCACGCCCTGGGATGCATCAAAAAAGGCATGGCTAGCCGGGCGAGGGAAGGGATTGTCCTGCTCTGTTTGGCGCTGGTGCGGCCTCACCTCGAGTACTGTGTGCAGTTCTGGGCACCACAGTACCGCAAGGACATGGAACTGTTGGAGAGTGTCCAAAAGGAGGGTTATGAAGTTGGTGAAGGGTCTGGAGAGGAAGCCATATTAGGAGCAGCTGAGGTCCCTTGGTTTGTTCAGTCCAGAGAAGGTGAGGCCTCATTGTGGCCTGCAGCTCCCTCACGAGGGCAGCGGAGGGGCAGGCGCTGAGCTCTGCTCTCTGGGGACAGCATATATTTATATATACATATATATGCAAATGAATAGCACAATAATAGCAGAAAACCATAGAAGAACAGCCGTAAATCAAAGGCACTTTCTTCAGCAGCCCCATGACGTGGTCCCTTTTCCTCCCCACCTTGCTAACCCCGGCATGGAGTGGGAATGGCTGTCACTTCCTGCCACACAAACAGATTCACAGGCTTAATTAACACTGGAAAGTTTGTTCAGCTAATTACGAATGCAGCACAAATGGCTCACACCCACACCCTCCCACCGTCTTTTCCACCAGCTGGACACTCCATTCCAGCTGAAGCTGCCTTTGAAGCTGACACAAATCTGACATCCAGCAGAATGCAGTAAGTAGTAAGGCTTTGTGTTGGCTGCAGTTCTTACAGAAACAACGTCAGCCTCCCCAGCCCACCCCTCTTTGGGATTTCTCAAGGTCTGACAAGGCAAAAGAGGTCCACGACCCAGCAGGAGCAACTTGGTGGGTGGGAATCTGCAGTAACAATGCTGAAGCAGCATCCACGCTGCTCTGCACAAAGCAAACCCTGTGCCAGCAGAGTCAGGCTCCCTGTTCTCACTCACAGTCAGTGCCACACATTTTCCTTTTCCTTTTTTTTCTTTTTCAGTCACTTATAAAATAATTCCTTTTAATTCCATAGAATCTCAGATTTTTTACTGATCAATTTTTTTGGAAAAGGTCTGTTTGGGTTTTTTATTTATTTAACGTTTTCTCTTTCAGTATAAGCACCAGGGGGATATTTGCTAGCCTCAAGACACTGCTGTTGTCCTGATGCCTATTCAGACCCTAGCAGAAGTTCAGCACAGCAGGAGTCACCAAACACCAAGTGAGCAAAGTCCATAAACAGTTGCACAGCATGGGAAACCCTTACTGAAAAGTTAAGAGAAGAGCTGTGAACATCTGGCATCACAGGCAGCACTATGAATGCTCTGTATTTGTATTGCATATATGCACAGCAGTGATTGCTTAACAGATTGCTCCACAGCCTCCTGCCAAGTAAACACCCAGCAGCAGTAAAGGACTTCTGTTGGAGCTTTCCAGGATAACAGTCCCTATGCAATGGAGCATTGCTGTGGCAGCTTTTCATCCAGTGACCCCCTCTCCTGCATAGTGGAGGAGCCTACTCTACTCTTCAGGTAAGGTACCTCTGGAGCCTGCACTGGGAACAGAGGACCTCTAGAGCGGATGCAAACAACTGTTCCCATCCCAAGGCTTTTTCTCTCACCGCTGAAACAGGAGAGAGCAGTGTTACAGCTGCCTGGTCCCCTTCCCACTTCCCAGTCCCTGGTGACATGTGCGGTGCTCTCAACTCATACTCAGCAGCACCATAGTGGAACACCACCACATAGCTGTCCTTCAGTGACCTAGACTAAAAAAACACCTACTCATGCTGGGCATTCGACCCAGCCACCTACCAGCCACCTCCCGTGAGTGCCACAGTTCTGCCTGCAGAGGAAATTATGCAAACAATCTGAGAGAGAAAACAAAATGATCTATATATATATATATGCATATATATGTAATATTCTTTTAATTATAACAACTACTTTGTTAAATAGCCTGAATCTGAAATGTGGGAATCGGCAGGTGTTGTGGCTTTTTTTTTTTTTATCTTTTTTTATGTATCTATGTGTTTAAAACATCAACTGAAAGCTGAAATGTCTCACGCACTTTGGTAGGAGCTGAACTTTGTATTTGACATATCGTATACTTTTTCCACTGTTTACCAACCCTGGACTTGGTTTGTCTGTAAATAAATCGATCAGTAATGAATTGTTATTTTTTTCCCTTGTTTATCGCTGATGCTTATGCTGCAATGAAAATTAGCCCAAGATCAGCCTGTTTCTCTCTGAAAAGAATGAGATGTTCCACACCTGTGTAAGCACTACTACAAGGCACTATAAGACAAAATCTAATACCCAGAACGTTGGTGATATGTAGGTACTTCATTTTCATTGATTTCTTTGGAAAATAGGTCATTAATACTCTGGCAGGCTGGTTCTCACCGTGCAGACTTGATTCTAGTCTAATTTTCTAAAAGTCTGTGTTCAGAACAGACTTTTCCTTCTATTTTTTTACTATAAGCTAAAGAACTATGAATACAGCTCAAGTACAGGCTGGATGAATGCAAGAGCCTTGCAAAGTTTGCCCAAATTTCTCAAACCTGCCAAAGTGAACTTAAAAATATCATTTGTGCAGGATCTCCTGTAGGCTTTCCATTGAGGCCTAAGTCAATACAAGAACACCCATATTCATCTCACAGTATTTCCACACTGTTGTCATGGTTTTTGTTGGATCTAGCTGGTAGAGCAGAAAAATCATACAAGTTGGGTCAGACATATAAGGATGTATTTCAAAAAAATATTACGAGAAAGTTATAAATAAGATTTGTTGATGCTTATGAGGAAATGTCTGATATCATAATAAATAAAACATTATTTCAATTTAAATGAAAAACAGAACTGATATGTAAGAAAGCATGCAAGGCTGATATAAAAATAGTGCCTTCCCATTTTTCTAGAAACTTTTGCAAACTCTTGTTGGGAGAAGCATGAAAAAAAAAAAAAAAAAAAAAAAACAGGAAAAAAAAGGTTTCCCTCTCAGCATAGGGCTGTTATCTCATTTCTGTTTCTGGTAAGGGTCAAGGCTCCATTTTCACTGAGTTATATACAACTTCAAACCCCTCTAGTGAACTTGTGGGTGTAAAACTTGGGGAAAAAGAAAGAAAAAAAAATCTCTTTCTATACTTCCCAGAAATGGCTCTTTGACAGGAGTCTTCTTTTTAGACTGTTGACTGCCAAATTCACCTGCAAGCTTTTTCTGGGACATGAATGGATTCCAGGCCTCCCACACCAAAATGCTGCCTCTATCTCCAGTCCTCACAGGGATGTCAGCACTAAGACACCTGCTCCTGTTGGATATTAACTGGCTCATCATAATCTACAGTCATCACCACGCAGTTGGGGTGCTCACACGCTGCCAGACAACATCATTAAAGGCGGTGTGGCAATAAAACTTTACTACTGAAAAGTTACCTCCACTTCACACTGGTGTTAGGGAGACCTTGGGCGATGCAACTGAATTTGACGGAGCAGGGAATCGGCAGCAAAAAGCATCAGCTGTGAATCAATCACTCACCCAAGCTGTTCTGCAGTGCTTGTGTCTGACCAGCGTCATGAGCGAGTGGTTCATGACAGCACAGACACACACTGGTGCTCCCCGTGCACGAGACAAAGCTCCAAGTGAAGGAGAGAAGTTATGTGCCCATGGCCATGCTTGGTTTCCCTGCTGCGTGGGATGGCACATCAGAGCAAGTGGTTGTTGCCTACAGTCTGGACAGCTGTGCCCCACACCTAAAAAGAAGAAAATCAAAGAAATTCAGCTTTTTTTTTCTTTTTTTCTTTTTTTTTTTTTTACTGCTAGTTAAAAGGGTCCATGTGATTCAGAGACGGGATGACACTGTCTATGTGCCAGACTCTCTCCTTTGTCATGGGATCATGGAGATGCAGCTCCTCCGCAGGGAGAAGTACTTATGGCAATGTATTATTGAAGAAAATCATAGTGCTTTGGCTCAGATGTCAATTCCCATTATAAGGCAATGCTGTGACAATGTTCTGGTAATACAATGCATTTTGGCAGTGCTTTGCTTCACTGCCTTTTTTAATAAAAAGTAGGGGGGGGGGGAGGGGAATAGTAATGATAAATTTGCTTAGGGAATTAACCCAGGTATCTGTTCTGTTTCTCTTATGTAGACCACAGAAGAGTCCCATTGACCACTGGACCTTGCATCTGCTCCTACTTTGCCTGTGACTTCTTTGGTTCCCTGAAAGACAATCTTATCTGCATTGCAGATGATCCTTTAATCCTCAGGTCCTCCTGGAGCACAGCACTGCTTACAGCTGGCTTGGCAGAGGCATGGCTGTTCAGCATAATTTAAGGCTGTGAGCACACATCATCTCCCGGCTACAGGCATGCCCGCGGGCTGCTGCCCCTCTGCCACACCGGCTCCGTGTCGCTGCCTCTTTGGCATCTGAGGCACTGTCTGAGCGCTCCCTCCTTCGAACAACACAAGCAAAGACCTGCAGCCTGCACTCAGTAACTCTCCCCTGCTGAACCACAGACTTGTCTCCCGCTGGGGTCAGCAGGAAGCCTGTGATGGTCACACAGCAGTGCTCCTGCTCAGTGTACTGCAATACAGACTTAAGCCTCATCTGTGGCATGTCAGCCGATATTCCCCCTCAGGTGAAATTCTTAAGGAAGAAGGTCAAGGCCACTTTAAAAAAAAAATACGTGATTATATGCTATGGGTTGATTTCATCACCCACTCTTTCTGCCTTGGACCAATTCATTAAATCATTAGTTAAGCTGACTTAGCTCCCTTGACTCAGTAGCTATTCCTGGTGCAAGGCTTTTTTTAAAAAATGAGGGCATTCACAGGCAAATTCAGCAGCCATCCATCAACCAGCTGTCCCTCGAGAAAAGGAAATTAGGGCTTTGACTATCCTCCCAGTTTTATGATCTTGTCTTTCCACTAAAATTGAGCTAGACCTCTGGGGGTAAGGATAACAAAAGGCTCGCTGAGTCAGTATTTAGGTTCTGCTTCCCTTTGCCACATACTACTCCCGCTTTGCAGCCAGGCTCCCACTCTCCTGAATTCTCTGTCCAGAAGTTGGAGATTATAATAGTGGAAATTATTTCGTTCCTGGGCCTGAAAGTAAAAATAATAACAACAATAATAATAATAATAATCTTATGCTTTCAGAAAAATTTTGCATGTGAATGAAATCCAGCTTCTAACTGCCTGGTCTCCTTGATCATGGTCAAACACTGAAGAGAAGGAAAACCAGCACAGACATTTTGTGTGGGTCACTTAGCAACAAAGTACTGAGCACAGCATCAGTGTTCATCTGGGACCAAAGATCAGGAGTTGTAGAAGGAACATGGAGAGAAAGATCCTTTCAAAATTGGTGCAGCTTGGATTACAATTGTTACAATGTGCTCCTGAGATGAAAGAGGGAAAAGGGTATTTTTCCTATTTCGTCTTTTCTTTTAACTAGTGTTAGACTCTGAAATGAGTCCCACCAGGAAGAAGAAAATGCACATCTGAGAGAGTTTTCTGTACTAACACGGGATTTCTGTTGGTTTGGTCACTGGGGAGTTAGGGTTATGTTTTTTCTGAGAGTTCCAGCAGGGTATTCTTAACCTTGACAGTTCAGGCTCACAAGTGCAGCCACTGCTTGGGGAAAAAAAAAAAAAAAAAAAAAGAAGAAGCATTGCAAGATTGCCAGGATAGGTCACGTTGAAAAGGCAAGAGATCCCTTGGAGGATCTCCTCTGAGCTTCTGGAGATACAGGGCTTCTTCACCCATCAGTTCCTCTCTGTAGCCCTGGTCTAGTAGTTTGCTAATGTCTCTCCCCACTTAAATTTCCTGCATGGGCAAGTCATACAATATCAGGTGAAGGATGTGAGTGACACTGCCCTGAAGAGGGCTGGAACATCGGAGGTTGTTCAATCATGCTGAAAGTTTATTTAAAAATGCTGCATATTTACACTTTCCAGTTTGCCTTCAAATGGTTACAGCAAGGTGTTTTTGTTTGTTTATGGTTTGTTTTTTTTTGCACTTTGGCACTGGCTCTTTCAGAGACCCTAGATGAATCAAACATCAGCCCTGCCAAAAATAAAAGATATTTACCCCATAGCCACCCTCTAATTCAACAGGCCCTTGGAAGAGGGCCAAATCAGTGTGCTCTGATTCAAATGTTCAACACTGTTTTTGAAGATCTACATATCTCTTACTCTGTGTTATGAAACAGGAAGATGGCCACTAAAAAAAAAGCTACCTTTAGTTCAGTTTTACTAAGATATCCTCACCATCTTCTTTAAGCAGTTCTCTGAGTAATTTCTTCCCTTTCATAATCTGAAAGGTCATTTTAATTCATGGCCTCTTTAACATTATTAAGATTTTTTTCCCTGAAGGAAAATTTTTTTTCCTTCTCTTTTTTTTTCATTTTTTCTTCTTCCTCACAGTGTTCATTCCAGAATGAATGGACTTCTTTATACTGAGGTTATACTTTGTCATGGGCATTGCTCTGGTCTAGCATTCAACTCTACTCTCCATACCTAATACCTTTAATAAAACACCTGTTTCTGCATGTATTAATACATTTCATTTAGCACTTCCCAAAAAGAGAAGGGGGGGGGGGGGGGAGATTCAGGGAAACTAATGTTAGGAAAAGGTATTTAATTACTGTTTTCAACTTTAATGATACAGATCCAGTTGAAATTCAGTTAACAACAGGAAATTATTTCTGCCTTACATGATTATTTCTGAGTATAACTTCCATAATTGTGATTACTGGCAATATGATTATAAAATTCACAGATCTTATCACCATATGTGAATGAAGGAATGGATTACATTGCCAACTTTAAATACAGTTAGATGTAAAATATCCTGCCCACAAATGTATTCAGTTACTGTAAATATGGTCAAAACCCCACAGACTGTTGTGGATTATAAAACCTGAAAACACTGTTATAGGTTTACTTGTAGCTTAAACCTATGTTTCCAGTGGATCTGACTTCAAAGTCTTGCATGGAATATAGAGAAGGGTTGCTTTTAATCTCCCTTTTTAAAAGACATCTCCCCACCACTATCAGACCATTCTGTATTTACAATAATTATTTTAATTTTTTTTTTGCTTAAAATTAGTTTCAAATAATTCTTTAGCTTCATAATTATCCCCAGATCCCTGAAAAGCACATAACGTGGCATATAGCCTGCAGAAGAGCACTCAGTCTCATCAAATGAAAACTGCTCATCTAAGTCTTGAAACGCGAAGTCAAAGGGAATATTTGCACTGGCTGTCTCTAAGCATTAATTTAGGTGCAGGATGAAATTGAAAATATTTGCAAGGTGCCTCGGGTTAAGAAACATCATTTTTAAATGCCACCTACCTTTGAACTGTTGTTCCCTGGGGCACAAGCAGAAACTTTGGTTTGCAATACTCATTGGTGAGCTACCAGCAAAAAATGCTGCTTGGAAGATAACCCTTGGCATCATCAAGTTGCCCATTCTGTAACATCTTCTGACTTTCAAAGCAAAGTGACCTAATGTCTGCCCTTCTGTCTTTACCAGAAAGGCTAACAGCTATGTAGTAGTTCTCCAGGAGACAATCAAAATGCCACAGATCTAGCATTTTGACTGATTTTTCCTCTTTCAGATAAAATCCAACTATGTTTTAAAGCAAACAACTCTTCTGGAATAGGAAATCTGAATGCTGACTTTTCTACTCCTTTTCCTCCCCCTGCTCCCCTACCTCCTCAGTCCCCCCAGGTTCATACACATAAAATAATTTTGCTTAATTCCATCATGACACTTTAGTTTAGTTTAGTTCATTGCAAAACTGCTTCTCAGCTTAAGCCAGCTGTCTGCAAATTTTTCTCTGGTTCTTTACCACGATCCCACATGAACTGCAGTGTGTTTCTCATTATCTGTTACATTAGTACTTGCACAGTTCAGGGTGAAATGTGTAGACATAGGTCATCCAGTGCATATTTCACACTTTAGTACAGTCAGTTTGATTTTATATCTGGTAAAGACAGTGCTGGCCAGTGACGACTTTAAATGGCAACCCATCTAAACCCTACCAGCTTCTGTTTGATTGTAGATTTGCTCTCCCATGCCCCTTCTCCTTGTGAGTATAGAGGGAAGGAGCAATGCAAGCTTGCTCAGACAACTGTAGCCAGTTTCTCTGGGATAACTCCAGCCAGGTTTTTTTTTTTTCTATAAAAAATGGATTGATATTGAGTTCAGTGTCCCACAGGATCAGACATTAATTCAAAAGAAGTGCTTGCTAGGGTAGTGAAGAGCAGAATGTAGGACAATACTTCATTTATTTGACAGAGGAATGATCGAGAGGTCTGAGGCTAGGGTGAATAGCCAGGTGCTCACATGGGCTAATTCAGCTTCTTGTGTGGCCAAAACTCCTCTGTTTCAATTTCCCAGCCTCTGAGACAGAGGTGATATTTACTCACTGCATCTACCTTACAGGTCTGCTCTGAGATTAATCAATACCCGTAAAGTCCTTTGAAGATCAAAAAAGCCATAAGAAAACTAAAGGGCTGGTATGACAAACAGACCTGTTCAAATACAGTGTTGCAACTGAAGGTACACTTGCTGGACCTGGTGGCATTTTTATTTTCCTCCCCAAATCCATTTCAAGGAGTCCAGGCAACCATTACCATATAGCAGCGCCACTGAGATCAATGGCACTGCGACAGAGATGAGCCTGCCCCTGTGCGTAAATTCCTGGATAAGTCCTTTGAAACAATGGGAAAATCCTATTCTATCAATGTTATCTTGCCCTCACAGGCACAGCCTTAAACCTTAAGTTTTTGAGCTCGTGTTTTATGATCTCTCCCTGCCTGGCTTTAAAGCAGTAATGTATGCAGCCTTCTCCCATAGGCTCTTGCTGTCCGAATGCCCAACACCACGGGACAGGAGGTGGCAACACAACGGGCGAGCTACCCCCTGAAACAAACAACATGTCACACCACCAAAAGCCCACCAAAGAGGTCTCTGCTCTGCCGTTGTAGTGCCCAGGCCTGCAAACCTCGTTACCAACACCCTGCGGCAGGCACGAACCCTTCGCTGCTCGGGCTGAGGCCTGGGCGTGGCACTAGGCCCTACGAGTGAGTGCCTAACAAGGAAGGCCTGAAATGATGACAATTGCATTTCTGCCGCCCCACACGTCCTCAGGCAGCGTATTCTGCTCATAGGAGGGGCTTCAAGAGCTTTTCCCTTCTTTTTCAGAGCTTGCAAAAGGCTCCAGCTGTTTTCTCACAGAGTCTAATATCAGCACCGCGATTGCCACCATTAAGGTGTCCACTCACCCCAGGCATATTAAGAGTTAATTGACCGAGACTTGTGTATGTTGCTAAACCCACCAAACTCTTTCTTTTCCACAGTAGTGCCTTTCAGACGTAACAGCACAGCACACACAGCACTTACCAAGCAGCTGTGCCTTGCACCTGAGTTTCTCACCTTGGTCCTTCCCCTCTATTTTGCTTCATTCGGGGTCAGCCGAGCGCTGTTTGTCCTATGGGATCTGATCCTCGTGGGCTGGAAATCCTGGTGGGAAGCAGGGTAAAAGGGATGTTTAAAAGGGATGTTTCCACCTGTAGTCCTCTAGCATTAGACTTATAAACATGATGGACGTTTTGGCTGCTAGGACAACAGAGCAGCCTTTTTAATTCGACATTAGCTGTGCAGTTTAGGTGGCAAAGTAGCGAACAAAATGTATTTTTCAGCTGCAGAAGAAATGAAGGGATTAGCCCACTGCTAACAATAAAATGAATTTTAGCTATTATGTCCAGATGCCAGATTTAACACTGATAAGGAAGTCATTCACCAATCAAAGGAAAACTGTTTCATTGTAGGAGCCTTATAAGAAGGAAAACATTTCTTGCTGCAATGAGTTCCTCCCTCCCAAAGCCAAACTGAACTGTGCATTTCACTGGCAGTGTGAGGAAACTCATCTCTGATTATCCGTGACAATAATTTGGCTAATGCTAGCACTTTTAGAAGCCCTCCTGCAAACAGTTTGCCAGCTGCTGGCACGCTGTACACAGCAAGAAAATTAGCTTAATTGCTTTGTCTACAGCTGAAATAATTCCTGGTTAGTACGCGCGCTTGTGAGAAATGCATGTGTAATTTAGGCCACGAGGACAACTAAGTACAAGCCATCTATCATCGGCCCAGGCTTACACCCAGGGCCTTTGCTTTCCTGGCATATCTAGTCTGCTGGGCATGAGCCTGCGCTATTCCCCCAGCAAAGCTCGTGCTGAATACACTGAAAGAAGCCTGGGCCTTTGCCACTCTGTTGCCCACTTGGTAAAATATCATGCTGCCTGCACAAAGATCACGCAACATCAGCTGTGCATGACGTTCATTCCTGATATTGTGAAAGGACTTGCTTCCTTTCTAATTCACTCCTAACGAACTTGTTACACAGGGTATTGGTATGCGAGCACGGACAACTGCCCCTGTGCACCAAGGAAAGCAAATTATCTCACTTGAGGAATTACCTCATTTGTCAAGTAGAAATCTGCACTGTAAATAAATCCATACTTGGCAGAGAAAAGACAGAGAGAACAACACGCGCAATGCCTGATGTGTATAATCTTGAAGAACAAATAATTATCGAACACCTTGGAAGCATTACAAACCTATCTGACCAGTGCATTTGCTTTCAGGTAATGCAGAGCACTAATCACGAGTCACACTGGCCTCCCTCCAGACCAACCATCTCTGCAAGAAGAGGCACCATCATCTGACACACAGCACACTCACTCTTTCCTCCAAGCTCTTACCGGAGCCAGTGACTCAGCCTGATGTCAGAGGGCAAATGCTTTCCCGATGAGATTTAAAACTGAGGTCCCGACCTGCTGTGATAATTAAAGATCTTCAAGTGCTTTTTGTAAGTGCAGGTTTGTGTCCTGGCAAAACTACACTCGAGATAATGGCATTGTACTGCCTCTCCAGCTCGAGCAGGACAGAGTTTCCATTCCAGACATAGTTTCAATTGTCTACCTTTTCTTTCTGTACCACTGGGCCAAATGGCATCAGCATGTTCAGCCTTAAATAACAGCATTTCACCTCAACAGCAGCTAAATTTAAAGCCACCTCATGCTGTTCCCATTTCATGGCTTCTTTATTAATTAAGACACCTTCCACTGGTTACTCAGACCAGATACAGAAGGGTTAGGGTCAGCACTGAGATGATCTAAAGCTGTGTGGTCTGTGGGAAGCTCAAGCCAGGCTCCAAATTTCAGGTGACCAGGAAAAAGACAATTTTGTGTTCTTAATCAACCAGGAAATTGTGTTGCAATGCCTATATTAAAATATCTTGGAAGGCTGCAGAGGCAAAAGTAAATGCCAGAATAAGGCCATTTACTCACCCCTAACTTCCTGCCAACAGCCCCACACTATTCTGGCAAGAAGGACAAAATGGGATTTAATCTCTTGGTCATATACTAGAGTGCTGCACAGGACCCCAGCAGTGTCACAAGCAGGATGGAGGTCTGGAGGACTAGTACACAGGCACGCCAATACAACACAGGCATCTCCCTATAGCAGGCTCCACCCTCTCTGTCAGCTAACTGCAAGATGCCAGGCTGTTGGTCTCCAACTTGGTCTGCACTACAGTGATGCCTGGACTCTGATTTCTACCAATAAGTGCATTATAGAAGCTCAGGACCACTCCTTCTCCTCTGTCACCAACATCTCTCTTTTTATCTTAATTCCTGTACTTTCTCTGTTTAGTGTCTTCCCTCTATTCTCCATCAGTCTCCTGCCATGACATACACACCCCCAGTGTCCCTAGAGTTTTGTATGTCAATCTCTCCACTGCCATTTCCCACTTTTCCTGATTTCTTTTCTCAGTATTAAAATTCTCATGAAGCAAACCAATTTTTTTGCAGATATTAAATCATGAAGCATCTCAAAGTGCAAGACAATACTTCTGGCAGACCTTACAGTAGTTAAATGTTGCAGAGCTATGAAAGTAATAGCCCTTTCTGCTGGAACTCCAAGGGCCATGTTGGGGTACATAGGCAGGTACAGACTCTCTTGGTTGCCCCAGTAACAATTAAAAGCTGCAAACAATCACCAGTGTATGGCCACTCATATGTAAAGAAGGGTATTGTCTCTTAGCAGTGTTTGCCAGCCTAAAGCTACGAGGGTGGTCTCACCTTTCTCACCTTAGCTGGCAAAAATGAAACAGCAACTTGCTAAGCAATTTGGTGCCAGATGAAAGAAATCTAGGAAATGTGCCCTTTCAATGTCACCTTTCTTCTCTATGTTGACTACTCTTACTATGCTGTCTCATGAAGCCCAAACAAAAAGATGAATCACAAGAAGAAAACAGAAGGAAACACAGAATTACTCTGTTTGATCCTACTCTCCCCATCCCACAGAATTACTTAATTTGCCAGTAGTCTGGAGAGCACTGAGCCAAAAATCTCTGAAGGAAATTATCAGAGCAGCCTGCCATACAAAACACACGGCTCATATGTCAAAACATAGCAGGGTGATGCGAGGCTTAAGAAGGAGGGAACAGTGCTGCTGCTTGTGCAAAATGCTCTCCAGACCACCTCGTGTAAACAAAGCCAGCAAGGCGTTTCAAAGGCAAACATGCCCTCACTCACCCCATGTGGGATGCAGGTATTTTCCACTGAAGCTGAGTCTACAGGAGCTTCTCTTACCCGGTGGGAGAGCCCAAACGGTGCAGAATGTGCTCTAACTTTGAGATGTGGAATTTCTTTCATCTTGTCTCAAGAAACATTGCTTTCTGATTTATGTCCCATATATTAAATAATTTACAAACAGGAGACCTGCTGGGCTGGCTGGCACTCTTCGTTTTTGTGCCAGGCACATAGCATAGATTGTTTGAGTTCCTTTTCTTCTCTTTAATGTTCTGGAAAGAAAGGTTTTTGAATTCAGTTAAAGAAGTTTTGCTATTTCCTGCATGTGCTTTCATTTGTTTGGGGTATTTGTTTTTTTGTTGTTTTTTTCTCTTCTAATTAGGGTAACACAGTTTATATTGCCTTTAATCACAGCATACGCACTCTGTAATTACTCTGTAAATACATGCATATGAATTGTTTATATGTGTGGAGGTGGGAGAGCAAGAAAGTGGATGTAATTATGCGTATAGGGAAATGTAATGATTAATTATCTGGAGTACATAATCTTACCAAGAGGCTTGATAAAGTGCAAGCACAACTGTCTCTCCTGTGTGTTAATTACTTACAGAGAGCTTGATCCAGCTGTTTCTACTCATGCAAATTCCCATTCCAGTCTGTCTGAAGGAGAGTCCATAGGCTGAAAGCTGTGAGTGCTTTGCCTGAGCAAACAGCTCGTGTCCCTACACATTCACCCAGAACAGTCTGAAGCTGTCTTCACTCTGGGGGGCTTGATCTGCATTTAGACCAGTTTAACACCCCAGCATTGTGCCAGCAGGTAAGAAGTAAGGGGCATCACCACTGCAGCTGCTCCTCTTCAGAGGAAGCAGAAGAAGAGCCCAGTCAAGAACTTTTTCCCATGTTGCCTAACCAAGAGTACCTGAATCAGCCCAGCACTTCTGAATGGCCTGTGTAGTAACCAAGCACTTGAAAGAAATCTTCTTTCTGCACAGATGACAGAGAGCACAGGGCCAGATTTTCACACCCTCCATATTCAGCATCAGAACATGTTTCCAAACGAGCCTAGCATACAGTGGGCTGTGTGTAGGAAAGGGTTGGAAAAAAAAAAAAAGAAGAAAGAAAAAACAGCAAAAATTCCCTTCATCCTCAGATACAACTATCAGGCAGCAATGCCTGTTTCTTTCTCATCCCTGCTGTCACTAAAGGCCTGATCTTGCTACTAGCTGTGGTAGTAGTGACCATCAGAACATGAGGGCTTGAGGGCACTTTTGATGTGATACAGGGAGGGGGAGGTAAGCCTCATCATTATCGTTATCATCCTGCTTCTGACGGCTTTGAGGTCAGTAAGTGGCCGTTCATGGTGGCCTCTTTCCCCTCGCACTTCAGACCTCCAGGTGTCCTCTCCAGAGATGCAAACCCTGCATCCCAGCATCTCAGCCACACAGTATCATCAGTGAACTGACTTGTCTACATGCACACCACACACTTCCTCACACCTCTCCGTTTTCCCTTTCAGTGATTAAGCCTGTCTGACATTTCTTCCATGAACAGACAATGTTGAAAAGCTCATTTAAAAAGTTCCTGTTGATTACTGCAAACCTAGATCTGTGGAAAGGCAAGTGTGAATAACACAGCTTTTCCTTACCCTCCACATTCCTACATGCTCATCCTAACATTTTAAGCAAGTGAAAAAACTGGCAGGAAAAAAAAAATGTCACAGGACTTGTCTGCACAAGGACAAAGGTGTGCATGTACCTGCACCAAGGACGTACTTCTGCATTGCTGCTGCACTGCAGCAGTCCAGCTCAGGAAACAGGACACTGGTATTTGGCTTTCTATCACCAGCTCATACCTGACACCAGGGCTTTGTATGAAGATGTCATTTGCTTTGCCTGACTGAATGCAGGTCTCGTTTTACAGGGAACTTATTTTCCTGGATTGCAATTATCCAATTTTGTTGTTTATACTACTCCATTTCTCTTTTAAACATTCCAGCCTGGTCTGCCTCTTACAGCTCACGTACCAGGACATGGTGCAACATTTGTATGTTTAAAAAGCGTTTGGATGTGCAGCCAGGAGAGAAAATTTTCTTATTTTTATTACAAACCTGAACACTAGTTAAATTCAGTCAAAACTACTTAGCAGACACAAACTGCTCCCAAAGAAGGTAGTCTCAGAACTATTATAAACCAGCATCAGAGCTTTGGTTAAGCACAGCTAAAAGTACAATAATCCTTATAATTTCACTCAAATTCTATACAAAGAGGACCACCTCAACATCTGAGGCAAGCTGTACTGCAGTATTTCCGTACCTTTCATATGCCTCTTGCAGCAGATAGTAGGTAGGGTGTTATAGTCTAACACTTCTGCACTTCTTAGATAGCTGTTCATTGCATTGAGGCTAATGTCTCTTTTTAAATGTTTCTTCTTTCTTGACAATCTGTTCTGTGAGTCAATGATATGAACATTGGAAAACATCAATAGCTATTAAATATTTGAGAGCAATGTTTCTCCCCTTTCTTCACAGTATTAGAAAAGTCATTTATCCTAACACTGCTGATGGCGTTCAGAATGATCTCAATCAATAGGTGGAATCTAATTTCACAGCCCTGATACCTCCATGGCCAGATTGTCTCAGCTGCAGTCACACCTGTCAAAATGGCTCGAGGTCCAGACCACGATCAGATGCTCTTTTGCTGAAAGGAGGCTAGGCACAACATCCCTGTGCTCCCACATCCAAAAAAAGAGCTCCTCCAGGAACATGCACAGCTCTGAGAAACACAGCTCCGAGAAACACAGCTCCATTGATACTCAACTCACCGCAGCTCACTGAAGTCTGTCCTATCCTTGGCAGCATAGAAGAAAATTACCATAAGTTAGTGGTTTGAAGTGAAAGCTCACGGCAATGTTATTTCACGCATACTAAGTACATACTCTAACACTTTGAGGAACTGGACCACAATGACAGCCAAATGCAGAGTGTTCAAATACTTATGAGACAGATTGTCTACAAGATAGTGGCAACCAAATGTAAACTAAATTTTACCTTACTTTTCTATATAAAATAGCTAACTTCAGTTTTTCTTTAGCAAGTGATAATTCATAATCTCTCTGCCGTGATCTAAATTGCAGGACTTGAACACAGTACAATCACTCAAGCTTTATATGTGAAAGTAGCAGAACTACTTCAGGAACACTTGGAAATGCAGATAACTTGCACACGAACATGAGAAGCTCTTTGAACAGAATTGTAGCAACTTTAGCTTCAGGGAGCATGTCCTAACACTCCCAGGAGAGTACACTAGCTACAGATATGGTGAAGGACCGTAGATGTGGTCACCTGTTTTTAGAAACTCACCTTCCCCAGTCAGAGCAAAGGAAGCTCATGGGAGAAACAGGTACTAAATATGGAAGTCTTTCAGGCTTTTTGCAGTGGTGTGCAAAATGCATTGCACAAATCAAAATGTAAGCTTACATTGTCTGAGCTGGAGCACAAGCTTGTTTAATGAACCGTTGCTAGAGTTCAGGCTTCTTCAATAGTAGGCAGGAACTTGTTTGATATTAATAACACACAGGTAAAAACCACAAAATAATTTCAGTTGTTTTAAGTTGTCATTAAAGTAGGTGCTTTGTGCCCTTGTGGACCTTAAACCATGGACCCCGATGTCCATGCTCCAAGGCACAATGTTCTTGGTTGCTTACTCTTGTTGCATTAAGAAGTGGCAGCAGGTTTAAGAGAAACGTGGGTTATTTCATGAATTCTATACTTCCAATTATCAATAAACTAATACAGATCATGATTCAACAAATTTCACAATCATTGATAATGTTGCATTAACAATGCTCACATTAATTAGTAGAAGGGTCACCAGAGACCTCTCGCCTACAGAGCCAAGCTACATCTTCCTCTAAGGAAAAAAATGGGCAGACTTCTAACATGGAAAACCACAAAGACTCTTCCTCCTGTGGCTCCCTTGCTGGGCAAAGGCAATATCAATCAGTCATGCTTTCCCTAAAACTGCTTCAGCAGTAGATGTAGCATTTCAGGGAACCAAGCCAATCTCTTGACTGAAACCATTATTTCCAGAGTTATACTGCCCAGCTCTGCGCACATTTACTTATCCTAATTGTGGGTGACTGGCCCAAGAGTAATTGTCAAAAGTAAGAATTCCCACACCTATTAGGTGGCATTTTAGACATTATTATCCTGTTTCCCTATAGGTCAGATGAAAGATTTGGAAAACTGACTGGGATAACTGTGCTTTGTTGTCAAAGCTAGTCTACTTAAAGCCCCCTTTCACCCTTTAAGTCTCCTAACAGGAGTTAGGAAGAAATAAATGTGCTACCAAGCCAGAAGAGCAGCAGCTTGCAGAAATTCTGTGTTCATTTTTCCTTAGTTTAAATGCTTACAGAAGGCAAGGGGCAACTGAGAAGCATGTCCAGCCTTGTTACGTCTCACAGGTGAGAGCTAGTAGTGTTCAGTTTCTATAAAATGCTCTTCTGCCACTGATTTCACAGGGGCTATGTTGGTACATGCTCACTAACGTCTTGGTGATTTGCTGAAAAGAGCAAAGTGCAATGGCTTATGACACAATTTAATCTGCTGTATTGTTGTACTGTATTAATGAAATATGATAAATGTAAATCTTAACCTGGATAAAGCTTAAAACATGAACAGAATTTACAGTAGGGCAGAGCTTTAATATGCATTGTGTTCCACTGCTGAGCCAACGTAACTCAGAATATACGTGAAATTAGATTTTCAGTCACTAAAATCAACTTCTTTTAATTCAGAAGTTCATGATATCTACCAATACCCACTGCAGAACGTTTGTGCCCACTTCAGCTTTTGAATAAACTCAAAGTGCTAGCATTTCAGATCTAAAGACCAAGTATTGTAATAGAAAAACAGTGCTGAGGAAAGGGAAGCCCATAAAATAGAACAGAATGGAAAGCACAGTTGTAAACCTCAAGCACTGTTTTACAGATAATTTTTCTTGTTTTCGAAGATGTACATGACATTCACTAGTTACATCTTACTCTGGATTCCTCAGTGTCCTTCAAACTCTTTTCATTCTGCTTTAAAGCATCCTTTGACTTTGGTGGGCTTTGAATCAGGTCTTACAAGCTGCAGGCACTGTAATTAAATGCCTTTTTCTTTATAATCGGCATGACTATTAGTGAATCAAATCAAGTCATATCCACATGTCTGCACTAAAAGCAAGGCTGGAGCAGATCTTAGGCTAACTACAAAGGGTCCCTGCAGTGGAAAAATACCGTGGCTTTTTGTATGATAAAAATCACTATGTATATTCATGATGCTACGCTTTTTAAGAATGGGAGTGACTGTGATAATGAAGCATGGACTAAGGCCATGATCTCTGTTATTATTCTATTACATAGGTATCGGCACCAGGACCCAGGAGGTTTATAAATGCTAGTCAGTTATAATGAGAGGATTTCACGTTCAGTTTTGCACTTGGAAAAAATGACTGCTGGAGGTACAAAGATCAGACCCCTCGCAAATCAGACCCCTTCCACCCCAAGAGGTCTGCCTGGAGCTGCTCGCGTCACAGGTTTGCATTGTGGAAAGGGGAAACAACACGGACTGGGGCAGTTGTTCCTGGCTTTAGCAAACGCTGTGAAAGCAGATGTGTTAGCATCAATCAGGCACTGCAGCTTTGGCCAAAGGCTCCCTTTGAGGAGTTTCACCCAGGACCTCTCTCATGGCCAATCCCACCTGCTTTAGCAGTGCACACCAAGGGAAGCACACCAAGCATTTCACTTCCTGCTCTCGGTGCTACCCAGGAGGAGGACTTCATCACGCGGTGAGATGAAGAATGGAGATGTCTTTAGCACACCATGCATCTAGAGTGAATCTTTAAAGGCAGCGTCTGCCTCTGAGTCTTATTCTCTACCTTAGACAGAGGACAGTTACCAGAAATTAGAGTGAGTCCAGGCTTGAGTGCAACTACTTAAGTGCAACTGTCTACATTTAGAAAATATTTAATTATTTTTAAATCTCCCGTATGTTATTTTTATTTTTCAATTGCACAGCAGTTGCCATCTAAGCTAAAAGCTAGGGTTTTTTTGTGTTTTTTTTTTACATTGTGTGTAGGGGGAAGAGTCTCCAAAGCAACTTTCATGTGACAAAATGACTAGAACTGGCTGACAATCTTTGAATTCATGCCATTTCAATTAAAAATGTTTTCAAAAATGTTAGTTTTCACAGGAGCCTTGTTCATTGTAACCATGGGACAAAAGACAACATCCACCATGTTAATTAAATAGGAGAGAGGGAAAGAGAGAAAGTAGAAGTTAGAACTTAATTACCATAACAAAGATAATGGGTAAAAGAAACCCTAAAAATACAGGACAGGAGGTGGAGACAGTAGGTCTTGCCAAGGACAGTATGGTTAATAAAATTTTCTTCTCTGCTCAAACACAAAGCATATTCTTGGCCATCACATTCTTTCCTTTTTTCAAAAGTAAAATGGAAATGTGAACATTTTTTTTCACATGTAGATTTTCAGGATTTAGGGGGGGAGATGAATGGGGGATTATCAGCTGTTAGAGTTGTGTGAGCACCTACAGTAAGAAAGACTTTCTACGCAAAAGAAAGAAGTCTCATTGATCCTGTGACTGCTGCTTGTCATTGTGTACACTTCAGCCGCTACCAGACAGATGGATTTCTCTTTCACAGAGCACAGAAGCCCCAGCTGCTGTAGAGGCTCCTACTTTTCTGGGGCAGCAGAAAAGCTGAAACTGTGCAGTGAGTTGCCACAAAAGCTCAGAGAAAGAAAGGTGTAGCTGTGAGGTCAAATGCTTATACTTGAGCTGGAAAAAAAAAAAAAAAGTCAGAATATCATCCCATTTTATTTTCCCTCCTTCCCATTGTAGACTGATTTTCCAGCAGAGGAGCAGGCAGCACCAAAGTTGGCAGCCATGAAGTTGTTAAGGTTCTAGCTCTGACCAAGCACCCTGCCTGGTTAGCTACACGATGTGTCAAGGTGTGCTACGAGGGACTGTTGGTTTTGCCTCCCAGTAAGCAGACAGTAAGACCAATTAATGAGACATCCAAAAAAAAAAAAAAATACTTTGCATCATCAGAGCACAGAAGTGCCCCAAGCTCATACCTGTGTGGAAGCTGCACTGCATCCTTAGTGCAATGAGCATTGATTTCACAAACGGCTTCTCCAGCCTAACAACATGACAGAACAGGGACCAAGGGCCCATTCTTCACAGATGCTAATTTTTGTGTGTCTTTCATGTGATGTTTCATGCATATTCATAAAAGAGCTCATCTGCATGCTAGCCAATAGCTTACAGGTAGCCACAGATTTTGATTTATTCTTTTAATGTGGGGGACCTGCCAGGACAGAAGGTGGTATTGCATGCTATTGTGTTCCTGATAAAACACACACAGCACTTGAATTTAACAAAATAATATTAGCCAGTCTATCATTTTTCCTGCACCTGTTTCTTCAGGAGTTTGAGGAGCTAAAAGGCAAAGCAGGCTGTAGAGATGATTCCTCTGCCTGAAGGCACAGAGCACTTTGAATTGTTTTGACAATTGTTTGGTTCATTTTATTTCATCGCAGTAGGGAACAAAGTCCTCTGCACCAGAGAAGGCATAACAGGGAATCACAGCCAGGATTATAAGCATCAGTTTATGGAGGGGAAATGATTAGTTTATTGCATTTTTGTCGAACCTTCTTGTTTCTGAGCTGTGGAACAGGCTCCTTAGCTGAAGCTGCGTGGGGCAAGAGCTGGAGCCCCGGCCCTCCACACCTGAGTTAATAATAGCACGACCCTTGACAAAAAAATATGAAAGTCCTGGATGGCGATTTCCATAACATTTGAAGTTGACACTTCACGGGCCAGTGTTTCCTATTGAAGAATCAGCTTGAGAGCTAGCTGCATCCCACAAAGTTACATTTCAATCATTAACGTTTTCAGTACAGTAAAGGGGACACTTGCTCCCTTTAATGTTACCAGCTCTCTCCTTTGTGCTTCATTCATTAGGACCAGCATCTTGTGATTAGCTGAGGAAGACCCCTGGAGCCATCTTAATCCTGTTAATTCAGGCAGTCACTGCAGCCCTGCGGGGTGCTGCTGCTGACTGCAGGATCACAGAGATGCTCTCCTCGTAGGCTCGAGATCCGTGCAGGTCTGGGGGTGGAGGAAGCAAACCCCTCCTTGCCTGTGCTGTGCTGGTGGGACCTGGTAGGTCACCTGCAGGCTCAACAGCATGCCAGCCTGCTCCTACAGCTCTACCCACTTGGATGGGAAGGTGCTGGGACAGCACGAGGCACGCCTGTGCTCAGGGAGACCTCACCTGTCAGTCCAGGCCTGGAAATGCAGAGAAAGGGCACTGTACAAATGCGAAGGGATACAAAAAAGCCTGCAGGTTTTTTCCCAAGGAAGTTTCCATCAGGCTTTAAGGCGCCTTACAGCATGAAGGAGCAGTTAGTACCTGGGTTAAGGCTGCCCGGGGAGGCTGTGGTCTCCACCAGAAGTCTCTAGCACCTCAGGCTGATCTCAGGCTGCCAAGGAATGCAGAAGAGAGGGAAACAAACAGGGAAGAGAACGGGTGGGGAAGGGAATTGCATGGAGGAGACAGGAAAGAGGGTTTACCTGAAGTCCTAGGGGAAGAAACAGGTCGGCCTTAGGGGCTGGGCACACATGAGGGCCACCCCTGTGGAGGTCCCACCTTGGGAACACTGCAGGCTGAAGTACGGCCCTGCCCGCTCCAATTCGCGTGGTCAGGGAAGAAATCCTGCCCAGGCTCCCTCCCTGCCTGTCCCACTGGGACTGTCTGGGGTTGTCTTGTGAGAGCTGACAGGATGAGCCTCTCTTTTCCTCTTCACAACACTTGCGAGGCACTCCAAGGCTACTGTGATAAATAAATGGATGGCTAAACGCCGCTGTGTACTAACAAGCTGGCTGGGTGGGAAAGATTTCCCTGGCAGTTTGCTTTCCTTGCTGCTGTTCAGCTGTGGGCAGCATGAGCTGAGACTTGTATTGATTGTTCTGCTTGTAATTTAGCATAAATGCAAATGCAGGTTGAGACCCAGCATGTTCTGTTTAGTAGAAACCATGAAAAGAAAAGGAAATTGCTATAAATTAAATGTTCCTGTCTCTTCAGGCATTAAGATGGGGTTTCTGATTTATTTTAGCTGTGGCAGAGAGAGACAGTAACAATAAAACACAACATTTATTTGAGAAGGATTCAATAGAAGCTTGCATCAGTAGAAAAAGGTTTTTTTTTTATCTTATTAGGTATAACAAGAGAGCTTAATATCATCAATAGATAACAGCAAAGAAAAAATATGCTCCTAAGTAACACCAGAACAGCCATACACTGCAGACTGAATGTCCATCCAGTTAAGGATCCTGTTTCTAGCATGGCTGAAGCCTGAAGTCCACAGCAGAATGAGGACAAGGCAAGTCCCCCCAGCAGTCCCTCAGAAACTCTGCCACATCCAAGTATTTGCAGCTCAGGAATATTCCTGATCTAGATGCAGATACATCCGTGGGTACGTACTTGGTGCATCTGCATCATGCTCAGTAAGATTTTTCTCATGGTTTATATATCTGAACCCGCATGTGGCTTCAGCCTCCCACCATCCCTGTGCCTCTGATGCAAACAGTTCCCTCGATGCAAGCTCAGATTGGCTTAAGGTAGAAGGGCTGTTTCCTCTCCACAAATGACTCAGATCAGTGATCTCAGCTCTCTCCGTGTTTGACAGATTAGTTCTTAAACAAATCCTACAGACTGCAGGACACCATTGAGCAAAGCATTGTTCAGAGCGGAACTGAAAGCATTTTTTCTTTCTGAGATGCATGGCTTTAAAATCCATTCCTGCCCTTGAAAAGTTGTTATGCAGATGTGAATTACTTTACCTTTAGTCAGAGTTTTATTACAGAATTTTCTTAGTAGCAAAAAGTTTGGTTTGATTTGTCATGGTTCAGTTTTGTCACTGCTGCAGAGCTATCTTGAATATGGAAAAGGGATCAGATTTTATTTTGGCTTGTGAATCAACAATTGAACCGTAAACCAAGAGGAGAAATTCAGTTTCACATTAGACCAATAGGAAAATTAAAGCTAAGTGAGATGAGTTAAAAGACATGAATAAATTCAAGGTTTTCCTGAGCATCCACTTTTTATTATGAAAATTTACTGGATGAAACAAAACAAAGGAAAAATACTTGTCTGGCTGGGGAAACTGGCCTGGTTTTAGTGGTCTTGTGCCAAAACCAGCAGATCAGACTGCTCCCTTGTAGTCTATCACAAAACCAAGTCAACTCTCATTTAACTTTGACTTGGGAAACCAAAGCAAAATTCAGACCTGAAGCCCCCAGCCAAAGTCGGAAGAAAGAAAATCTTCCCACGACTGTATCACCACTGCAGTCGCACTTCTTGGTAGCAGCCGAGGAGGGAGGCTCAGGGTGAATTCACCTCTCTGTCCCAACCCTGCTAGGCGTGCCAGCCTGGCACACTTCTCCTCCGTTGTGAACAGCCTGGGTAGGGCACCAGGCGCCCGTGTCCCTCGGAGGATACGTGGCCTCAGGAGACACCAGGCAGTCACTGCCTGGCTTCACCAGCAGCAGCTGCTGCTCCCCAGGGGGGATGCTTTCAGCAGCTCACATCGCTCAGAAGCCTGCACAAGGTGAAGTGAGCCATGCTGATGGCCAGGAATTTGAAGGAACATTGTGCATTTCCAGATTGAGGAGGCTGTGAGGCAGGGATGCTGGAGTCACAGAGGGCAATCACCAGTTACCTGGGCATGCCTGGGGCTCTGGTAGACGCACTGCAGGATTTTGCAGCAGTTTATCCCAACAGAAATATATATATATATATATATATATATATATATAAACATGCTCCAAGCACAGTACAGAACTCCAAAGCCCATAATCCTCTCCCTGAGAGAAATGAAGCATGAGGTAAGTCCTCAGGGCATGGCTCTGCTGACAGACACCCACAGCCCGTCACCTGTATTACCCAGCCGCACTGCTTTACCACAGCCTGCGCTGAAGCAGCTCTTCGGGCTTTACAGTGTTATCACTCAGGAGCCTTTTGTAAACCCCCAGCTCTTAGAGTCATGTGATAACAGCAGAATAACTTTCTGGTTTGGGGAAAACAAAGGTTTCCAACCTCCCTTGATGCTGAGAAAAATAAAATAAAACGAAATGAAAACACAAACCAGTAAAAATAGCTGAATTGTATATATTTATTTTTCAGTCTCAGAACTGAGGCTTCTGAGTTTTGACTACATTCAATTTGCCATATAATTGTGTTTGTTGCACAGATTTCCCTCAGGCTAATCTGCCATAATTCTGTGAAAGTCTATGGCACTCATTTAGCTCTCAGAAGTTTATTTTTAAGAAGAGCTAAGAAATAGGAATAAAAGCAGAGGTAAAGCTATTTCCAAATTCATATAGGTGTTCATAATGGAAGGCTAATAGATTACTTTAAAGCAACCTCCAGAAAAAAAAATGAAAAAAAATAAAATAAAATGGGAACTGCTTTTCTCCAGTCATTAGGTCTGAAAATGAGATAATGAGTGTTTGATTGTCCCCACTTTTCAAAGTCTTATGTGATGTTTTCGGCTTGGCAGGGATGGGCACAGCAGACCCTTCGCAACCTTCACCCAGATCCCAGGTACAAAGCGGGGATGGCCCCGTTGCTAGGAGGAGGGAAATACTGGAGAAAAACATCAAAAAGAAAAGGAACTAGGAGCTTGGCTTTTACACACCAGGCTTTCTAGCCCTGTGACTGCAGACTGCCCACAGCATTTCTCTCCTGCCACGGGAGCCTTCCCTGCCCTGGAGAGAAAGGGTCTGTGTCTCCAGGACCATGCCTATTGATGCAGAGGCATCAATGTGTCAGACACTTGATCCTTCCAGCATGGTTTTTCAAAGGGTTGCTAGTGGTGTGGGCACAGCTGCCCCTTCCCAGCCAGCAGATGTTTCCATGGAGGAGGTGGTTGATGCTTAATGCCCCAAAATACCAGGCTGGGAATGGGACTGGGTTGCACCTTGTGGTGGGGAAATCTTCATATCTGAATCAAAGTTGCCAACTATTTGGTTTGGATTTTTTTGGGGGGTAGAAGGTAGGATGAGCAGACTTCAACTCAACTCCCAGCACCTCTGAAACCCTCTGGACTGCCCTGGACTGAAGATATAATTTAGCTTGGACAGAGCCAGTGCAGTTGTCCTCTGCTCCGTGCATCATCCAGACACTGCTGACAGGTTGTGGTGGCAGAAATATACGTCAGAGCAGCCCATCCCCCAGAGCCAGAGGCAAGGATTCACGTGGCTTTGGGACAGCCAGAACAGAGGCTCCGTTATGTAGCACTAGCAGCTTGGAAACATCTTCTCTCTTTTGAGTGGAGCCAGCACACTTATTTGTTTGTTTAGGGGCACTGACTCTGCCTTTGTTCAGTGAGACGCGGGGATGGATTGTATACTCCAGCCCATTTTTCCTTCCCTTTGTGGCACCTGTCAGTTACTCAACAGCTGACAGCAAATGCTATCTTATTGATTTATTTTTCTAAACATTACAAATCATGCCAGAAGATGGATGGGAGCCTGTTATAGTAAAAACATTTCTTTAAACCAGAAAGAAAAAATAATAATAATAATAATAACCTATGAGCCAAGCTCGCTTCCCCCTCTTTCCCAAGGTGAACAGATAGTTGGAAAAAAAAATATATATATATATATTTTTTTTTCACTGGTTAAAGAATGCCACCTGGTGGAGTGAGACCAGATCTGCTGCTCCATTCTAGGAGAAAAATGAGGGGAAACACCCTCTTTCTTACAGAAACAACCGCCTGGTCTTCCTACAAGACAGAAGCCAGATCAATCAGGCACGGCTGACCTTGTCTGCCTGGAAAGCTAAATACAGAGCTGAAGAATGAATGTTGGCACATCAGTAGATTTTGAACCTTGACAGCACAGAAGCTTTATTTAATTTGATCAGCTCACACAAGGGGTTTTAAATTGCCCTCAGCAAAGACACACTGCCATTCTTTCATAGATTTTTTGAAAGCTAACATTATTTATGGTGTATAAGCTAACTATGTTTTATGATTTCAAATGAAATGAAAGAGAATCTCTTGTGACCAAACACAGGATAAATATAAACACTGTTGCTTTATCCTTGAATTAGCCCTTCATAAGGCTTCCTACCAGCCAACTAGATTATTCACCGAAAAGGGGGAAAAAAAAGGAACAGACAAAGAGCATGAGAGGGAGAAAGAGAAGGAGAAAAAGAGAATGGAAGGAGGGAGGTAGGGAGAGAGGAGAAGAAGAAAAGGAGGGAAAAAGGAAGGGGGGAGAAGAAGGGAATGAGAGAAGGAAAAGGAAAAAATGAAAGCGCAGATCCTTCATATGGATTTTGACTGCATTAGTAATGGACCTAGTTCCTTGAAGCAGCTGCTTCAAAAAAGCAGGTTATGGAACTGCTGAGGAAATGTGACAACCTTTTAATTGCTGTTCTTCATCCTGTAAAAAGAGCATATAAAATATACTACCCAGGGATCCTCTACAGATTGTCTTTTCCTCAGTTTCCTTCAGACTATTTACAATTATCAAAGCATGGTCAATATGCCAAGGTCTAATTTCTAAAATAACACAAAAAGCAGCTTTGAATTCATGAGGCTTTTTTCCTTCTCCTTGATTAAAGAAGAAATGATGATGTTTAATAGCCTTTTGCCTCTTCATACCACTGGGAAGAAACAGGAACAGGAAGTGTAACTTATGTAACAATGCTGACAGAATGGAGATTTAATCTTAAAACTGCAAGCCAAATTTGTCCTTCATCTTCTATGACAACAAGATGTTTTAAAGTTTTGCAACCTACTGTTGATGGAGGTGATGAGAGTGCTACTCACTTCTGATTTTCTGTTGCATTGTTGCAGAGCCTAGGTTTTTTTTTCAGGCTGTGTGGAGGATCAGGAATTATTGGAGACATGGAGCTGAAACTCTTTGAAATTAATGGAAAGCCACTGAAATATGAATGTTTTTTAACTGAAATAGATAACGGAATTAGGTATAGATTTACGAATAATTGCTAAAAGCAATCTTACAGCTCTCCAGGATGATAAGCTGGATAATTATACGAGGAAAGTTCCTACACAAGTGAAGTGGAAATGTGATAACAGCATCATGGTATCCAGATTTAAAATTTTAAGTGAACTTGTCAAGGACACCTAACTTTCATTCTTGAAGATTAGATCTCACAAAGCATAAGTGTTTTGGAGTGAATGAGACACCTAGTGGAATTTGAAATAGGGTTCTGGCACATGACCTCTCAAAATAGAGAAATCCCACTACTGTCTGTGTACTTTTCTAGCCTCTTTACTCCTTTTCAAACTTTGTACCTGGTACATCAAGAGTTTTGTTATAGAAAATTAAGCAAAGAAGTGTTGCCAAGCTTATGTTAAAATGCAGAAACCTAAAATCAATGCTTGAATTAAGGTAAGCAAACAATGTAAGGATAACAAAAGAAAAACCCCATATAGTCTTCAGCACCCACGATTTTACTATAATTACTTCTGCAACAGCTCTGGGAACATGTCACAGGACTCCTGAGCAACCCACAGGGCAACCCCTGTTCCCACAGGCAAATCTGTTCTGTTCTTATCCTCATGTTGCCAGCAGGTTTCACCAGCCTAGCTTCAGGGGCAGTGTTAGAACACAAGGAACCCAAAAACAGGCAGAACTCCACTGTTTTTAAGCCTCTTGCTCTTCCAAGGCTGTCTCCATCCTGGGAACAGCCAGAAATGCTTTGAAAAGTAAGTCTGAGGGTCTCCTCCCTCTTTGGAGCCTAGTATTGCCACAATGACTGGCAATATGATCCATCTTTGAGACGCACAGAGATGAAATGCAGACATGCACCTTCATGCCCTTCTCATAGCTGGGAATATGCTCAGAGTGCATCACGATGATTCTGTTTGACCTGTGCTTACCCCCTTCCCCATCACTCTTATTGATCATGTGGCAGGTGTTGCCAATTCAAGGCTACCTCCATTTACACCCATTACAGGTTTGCATGCACCTTTGAACCTAACAGCTCTTTTGAATTAAGCAGCTGACAGTGGGAGCTGGAAGCAACAACACCCTTCTCACCTGAGTGTGCAGTGCTGGAGTCAGCCCTAGGTCTGGCTTCTACATCTGCCGACTCCAGAGCACGGCTGCTGTGACACCAAGCATGCAACAACTTCCACCCACGCCTTCGCTCCCAAGTTGGGAGCGACAAATGCAAAGCTAATGCATTAAAGTGATGAGCACTGGGTATCCAAATGTGCTTTAAAAATAAAATTACATTAGCATGACAGTTCAAAGAGCTTTCTCCCTACAGTTTCCCATCTTAATTTTATATATATGTATATGATATTCTGTTACAAGTTCAGGCTCTCTTAAATCACAGAGGCAAAAGAAACTCTTTATGGAGTCAAACATGGTCTGAATACACTGAAGAACTGCTCTAAGTAGCAATAGCAAGTATGTCTTTAAAATTATGCAAAAGCAAGCAGGAAGAGGATGGGGGAGAGTGAAGGTAGTTCTCTGCAATGATATGATAAGAAAGCACATCAGAAGGGGAAAATTGTGTCAAGTCATACAAGTAAATGAAATATTTAAAATGAAGCAAATTATTTAGATCTTGAAGACCATCCCAGGCAAGTAAAATAAACATAATGATTACTAATTAATTGTGTCACTTGTGTTTACTGAGTGATCACTTTTATTGTTTCAGATTTCTAAAGACTTCTCATCTCTACTGCATTTAGACTACACTGTCATTTGCAATCATTCCTTGTTTCCATCTGATTGCCACTCATCAGAACTTTTGCTGAGCACGGCAGGATAATTACCCGCTGCAGAGCGCAGGGGGGTTCCCAGTTCCAGGCACACATGAAAGGCGAGGAGGTAAACCTGCGTGGGAAAAGAACAGTTTTAATTATTTAAAACAGCAAGAGATTTTGCAGGTAAGAACTCTTCTCTTGTTCCTCCCAAACTATCTGGCAGGGGAAAAAAAATATTTTTTTTCTCCTTCCCCACCTGGCACACAGTGCTGCTACGTACAAAACAAATTACTTAGACACAGCTGTGGATGCTGAGTTTGGTCGGCTTAGTTGTTGGGGGAAAACTTGCATGCAGCCAGCAGCTGGGAATTCACCAGCAGGCAGTGTGCTGATAGATTAGTTATCCTCAGAGCCCCCTTATCCCCTTTCATTAATGAGGTCTGACTGATGATTATCTTGAAGGTTGTTTACCACAAAGGAGACAGACCTTGATGGGCAGAGCGGAGCGGGCTGGAGGAGCTGTATGGAAGACAGCATTTACAGTAGGAGGAGTCCCAGTCTGACCCTGCTAAGTCAGATTTGAAGACAGAATCAAAAAAGGGAGAGAAGCAGGTTCAGTCCATCAGCCGACAGAGGGGCAGGCACATGTCTCCAGTTACCACTGTGCCATGTACAGCACATTAGCCAGGAGCTACAGACACCATCCTGTATGCTCTGTACCTGTACCCCATGGGTACCCAACACTGCAAAGGAGAGAGCCATGCACATTTTTTATCTTTTTGCAATTTTTGTTGCACCAGAACCTTGAAGAGGTTCCCTAGTTATGACGTATCTCTTATAGCAATGGTCTCAAACAAAACAGCATAACCATGGCTTTAGCATATTCTCTCAACGATGTCAATGCTAACTCCTCCATTGCCTCAGTCAGTGCAAGTGGAGACCTGTGACCTGCTGGCAGCACACCTGCTCCACCCACTCCATCATGAAGTGTCCCATGGTGGGTCACGCATACCAGTAACACCAGCAGATTATTACTGATCCAAATTTCCAGGAAATCGGGGGTGGTTCTTAGAAAACGTGTGATAGAGCAGCAAGATTCTTCAGGAACTGAATGGCTAAAAATATCAAGGGAGGGTAGTATAGCTGTAATATAAAAAGTAGCACTTTACCACCGTAAGCTTATAGGATTACTATTCCTAGAGTGCTTTCCTATTTGGCTGTTAAGATAACAGAATTAAAGAGTGGGGTGGGGTGGAGGTGTCATATACTTGCAGCAGTGCAGATATAAAAATATGAAGTTTTTCCCTGCTGTGGGTGGATATTAAATTCTACTTCATTATATACAAGCACCACCAAACCGAATATCTTAATAAAGAAATGCTACATAAAGTTATGACTGCATTACTTTATACATCCTATCTCTGTTGGCTCAGTTGTCAGAAATTGAAACATGGTCATTAATAGTGGAGGTAATTGAACCAATCTTCTCACCACAAAAATGCAAATGATCAATATAAATAGAAATCACCTGTGAAATGCATGGATTTACATCAGGTTAAAGAAGAAAAAAACATTTCTCTTTCTACCCTCTGGATTACACTGTTTCTTGCACTGATCCCTGCCACTAGTCCAGAGCTTTCATGTGGACCACAACACAATTTGCAGACAAGTCTGAGATTAACTCTTCAAGCAACGGAGAATTGGAGAATCCATCACGTCACTAGATATTTTGTTTGAAGCTTAACTAAACTTTAAAAACAGCGTGATTCATGGTGTGCTTGATATCATGAATACATATAGGAGAACACACTATGCCTCCAGCAATGGCTCCAAGCAGTGTTATTAGGAAATGATTTCTCATTTTCCATAATCACCCTTAAAAGATTTAATTGCAACATTATAAACACAAATGGCAACCTGCCACTCATCACCAAGATGTTTCCAGCCTGCTCAAAGGAACCAGTGTTTGGAAACAGATAATCTTTTCATTTTCAGGTTCCACTCCAGGAGAGAAGGTGCTGGACTAAATGCAGTTATCAGACATACAGTCAGAGATAAACAGGCTGAAAAGAATCAGCAGCAGTACTTGCAGAAGTAAAATTAGAATTTGATGATCAGATGGGTAAGAGAAGTAGATGAGATGAGTGAAATGATTTGTATTCCTAAATTAATCGTCTTTCATAGAATCACAGAATGGTTTGGGTTGGAAGGGACCTTAAAGATCATCTTGCTCCAACCTCCAGTAGACAGTTGCTCAGACACCTTCCAGTAGACCTGGTTGCTCAATCAATTCAATTTCCATGAATACAGTATAACTGAGGGATGGACGTTCCTCCTCAGGACTTCAGCCTTGGCTGTTTTTTATTCCTCTAAGGCACACCAGTGTCTCTGAACAGCCACCCAGCATCAGTGGTGACCTAGACCCCAAATGCCTATGCCCTCATTTGATAAGAGAGTAACCGTAGACTGTATCTACACAGACATCAGCACGTACCCTCAGACTTCCCAAGGTGCCTCACAGTCACACTGCAAAGCCCTTAGCTGGCTCAAAACGTGTTGTCCATGTGAGATACAAACTTTGGCAGACACGATTTAATAGCTGCTAAGAGAAGCCAGGGCTGCAACGTGCATCCCAGCCCACCTGGGCCCAGCCGGGCCGGGCCAGGCCGGCCACCAGAGCCCAGGCGTTCCCCAGGCAGGCCCTGGGCCCAGGCTGGAGCAGGGCTGTCTGGTACTCCCCGCACGTACACATGCATGTACACAGTCAAAAGTCAAACGTTTATGTGTTACAGCTACATAATTCTCACCACAAAAATTAGTTGAGCACGTACATATTGCCATCTGTTTATTCCTTGCTGACTACGCCTTCCCAAAACTTTTCCCCTGATCACTTTGAGAAGTGCCTGCAATCTATTTAGATTATTATATTTACCTTTCCTGAGAACACTCTTCTCTGTTTAATGAATGCTATTTGTTTCTTTCAAAACAACAAAGGCTGGTGGTCACACACTTTTGTAGTGCCTTGCCATGTCCTGAAAAGCGATGAATTCTTTTATTTCTCTGTAGAGCTCTGCATGGAGATTCTGTGACAAATTATGAAACCTAGTTTATAATTGGCTTTCCCCACAAACTCCCCCTTGGGACAGATTTCTGAAAGCTTCACAAATCCATGCTGATTTTGGCATAAGCTTTCACCAGTTCATGACTTCGCATGAAAATCATGCAATATGCAGACAGCTTGCACAATTTTGCCAGAGCTAGCAGCAACATTTTCAAAGAAATGAAATTGCATTAAAATATGCTACTATCTGGAAGCAAAGTATTTTTCAGAGACCTATTGATTGCAACAAAGTCCTCCTCTAAATCCTCTTGCTGCAGTCAAGGAGAGACAAGGGAAAACCTGGGTATTTATGAATCGGTCTCAATAAAAGAAAACGTGCTCAGACTTCTGCCTTCCTTGTGGGCATCTTCATTTGAAATTCTCTCTGGAAATTGCGTTAGTTTTCTTATGAGAAGGTCTCTATAATTTGCCTAATTATCAGCCTGACAGCTTTACATACAGCTTATATGCAGAAAATGAAAGGAATGATGAGGGAATTTCAGGGAAGAGCTTTTATTTCCCCCGATAGAAACATCATTTCAACCTAATTTGCATGTAACATTTCACATCGCCCTCCATATCTTATTGGTAGAAATATGTTCACTCTGGTCTATTCCTGTAAAAACAGAAAATGAGAATTGACATTTGTTCGTCTTGTTCCAGCAAAGCAGCTCCAAAACAACAGTGAATTTGGGTCAAACTGAGATGTTGCCTGTCATACAGGTATTCAGATTTTTAAAAGCAACTGATTTATTTTAGAAACAAAATCAAAAGGATAAATATGAGTGCATTTCTGCAACAATATATATGGGTGGGGGGAGGGAAACCTAGGTCTTACAGACAAACAGATAATTACATGCCCTTTTTTTGGAACACAGCTAAATAGTCAGAGCCTGAGACAAGAAAACTAGGTTTTGCCAGTAAATTGCTGATGCATCTAGGCAGGCCACCCTAACCCAGATGTTTAAAAGTGCCTTTTGACGTGCAAACCTTACCAATCTTAGAACTTTTGAAGAGGCTGACAGATGCAGTACACCGGCAGGACCTTCTAATGCCTGCACCCTCAGGATGGCTGAATGTCAACCTGAGTAATCCCAGTTAACCTGGAAAACAGTTTCCAGTCACTCAGTGTCTCATTTTTTTCCTCTTTAGAATCAACAGTATACCCAGCCATGGGTGAAGCGTTTGAGCATGCTGGATGAAAAAGATTGCAATTGAAGAGGCTTATATTACTGATCACTTGATAATGATTGACAGCATATTTGCAAATCCATAAACGGTTGATTCAGTCCCAATATCAAGGCTACTGGGCTTTTAAAATCACTATACTGCATCTAGCAAGAAAACAACACTTTGTATAATGCTGGACTAAGAATGGCAGTGCTTCAGCCTCCTTCAATAAATCATTATCCATTTTGTTTTAACAGAGTGCTAAGTGGCTGAAAGATGCGCAGAAGTGAAGATCTCAGAAGTCTGTACTCTGGGCAGAAAATGAAAAAACGAAAGTATGAAGGATCTCATAACTACATGTGGCTAACATTACACGAATTCTCAGCTTCTGTGCCGCTTCATGCTTTCTATTTAAAATGGAGACTTTACGTGCCATTAGCACACATTTTTGCAGGTAACCAGGACCCCATGGAAGAATTTGGCTCTGCATCATAGTACAAAGTGAAAAGTTAATCCATATACCCAACAACAGTTTTCAGATTTCCAGATTTTTGGTGTGCTTAGCTATGTAGCCTAAAATTTAAAGACACACATATCTACAGAGAATATGATACACTTTCTCTCTAATATTTTACTCTTTCCTGTTACACTGAGAGATTTTCAAACAGTTCTTTTAAACATGCAGTGTACATTTAGTAGTAAAAGGATTACAAATATATTCCATTTCTTGACTGGAATTTACTATATTCACATTCTCAAACTGAGATTTTCAAGACAACTCAATGATAATGCTTTAAGCATAATACAGTTCATTTATATTCTTCCTTGAGGGAGATGGAAACACAAACACCATCTTAATTAATTCATATAAGACAGATTTAGAGTTATCAGTAAATGTGTCTGAAAAATACCACTTGGGAAAACATAGGCAAGCATCATTACATGTAGAGGCAGCTATCCTGCTAAAGAATAACTCCAGAAACCCAGAAGCTTAAATCATATACGGCATGGAATAATTGCTGCTGTTACTGCACCTCCAGAGCATGGAAAATGCTGATCTCAGTTCAGATTCAGCACTCAAAACTTCTCCAAAGTGAGACTAAAATAGATTTAATGAATGCTTTCAGCAAACTATTTTTGTTTTAAAAATAAATCGGTGAAAAAGGAGAATTTAACCACAATCCATACCATGACTTCAGTCTCCAGAAAGATTTGTTCATGTTTTACTTGGTTGCTTGGCTCAATAATTAATTTAAAACATCATCACTTGCTTCATGGATAGTTTGCACATACACTGCATCCAGGGGATGATGTAAAAATTACTTTTGTGATGAATAGTTGAGGCAAGGCAGATACCGTGTAAATAAGGTGCTGGGAAACACAAAGACACGATTTATGAGGACACATATATGTTAACAATCTGGGATTTGGGAAGCCATCTCATGTGAAGTAGCAATGTCTCTCTGTCTTTTTAGTCAAGTACTGAGCCTCTTTCAGTAGGAAATGAACATACTTCACTGTCATCTAGTATTTCTATGAGCATGATACATAAAAAGACTATTGCAATTATTTGATTGCAGTCTTTTCATAGCTTTAGTGTGAATGACAGAGAAATGGGCAGAAAACAATGGCAGCTTCCTTTTTTTTTTTTTTACCCAAGTAGAATTTGCTAAAAATTTTATTTCAGTATTCAGAGAGAGAATAATTAGCTTCATTTTGCTTTAAAGATTGATTGGTTTTAGTACGGGTTAATACAACTAGTATTCTGCAGGAATAGCAAGCTTCCCTTGCTGTTCGTACTCTGTGCTCAGAAAATTTGACAAATTGGCACACATCAAGAACAGCAATGTTCGGTTTAAATTGCTACTGTTAAAATCTCAGGTGAACCTTCATAAACAAATCTTTTTTAATTATGCATTCATTTCAACATATGTTCAGCACACAAATGCTACTCATTAAAAATTTACCTGCATTCAATAAATTCTATTTGGTATTCATTACTGTGCAGCATTCCCTGGAAAAAAAAGACTTCCAGATCACAGAGTCTCACCAAATAGCTGCACAACAATTTTCTGTCACAAGGAAATGATTTTCTAGGTTTACACGCTAAATACTTGGTTAAACTCAAACCAGTAAAAATTCAGCTTTGTGAAGAAATCAGTGTTTCACAGGATGGTAGAAGGCTTGTTCAGTAATCCAAATGGGCAGATAGGAACTAGGCATCTTCAGGCAAGCATATCATCCTCTTAAAGCAATTTCAACTTCAATTTCAGGCTTCCTACAAGAAATAAATCTGGGAGGTCCAATAGTCATTGTTGGGAAGAGGCTTATGTGGTCATAACAGTCTTCTCAAGCCAGCAGAGAAATTTATGATGAGGCTCAGAAGATATTAGAGAGGAAAATGACGTCCCCTTTTGCTCCTCTGTCTGACGGGCTGTCTGAAGCATGGAGGAGCACAGCATGTAGGCATCAGACTGCGCTCTTTACATCCCCAGCCCAGATCTGTTGAGTCTGATCTTTCCAATCTGCCCAGGAAAAAGTGGGGCTCCTGTCCTAGCATATTTTAATGAGCGGTTTTAAAGTCATTTTTATGGTGAAAGCAGAGGACAACAAAGGTCTCAGCTTTATCATAAATCTGTGTGGTTCAAGGGGAAAGGATGCCTCTTCCATCGGTGCCTCTGTACATCACGTTGAGCCTCACCCTCTGATCTGCATGTGAAGTGAGTCACACTGACCCTGGGATACCCAGCCTTACAGAAACCCCTGCTCATGAATCCAGGACCAAGTGCCTGCTGCAGATTAATACCTTAATACCAGGCAGCTATTAATAAATCAAGCACAACAATCCACATTAAACTTTTAAATAGGTGAGGGAAAAGCTGTTTGACTCCATGACAAATTGCACAGGAGAGAACAACCTACTGGTAATTGGTTGTAACCAATTAAGTAAGCTGAACACAGAGGCTACTAATGATAGACACTTGCTAAACAGCTACAACTGTTAATCGTAAAAGTTTCTGGAGCCTTTTGACATGATCTCTGGCAGATAATATGCAAAGCCACCTGGAGGAATAAATTAATTGCAGGTGATGATAGCTTTGCCATGTCCAGAAAATAAAAATGCAATGCAGCTTAAAAATTAAAAGGAGATTATCAGAATTAAATGAATCCTTTTACAAAGAACAAATGAAAACAGAGAACTCCATCAGCAGAAGTGAGAGAAAATGGGAGCAAGTATTACAGTACTTATCTTAAGAAAGTTCCTTTAGGGAAAAGGTGCCTTAAAAGCAGCAAGTGAATCATATTCAGTAATTCAGCATGGCCCGGGACAGCTGTCTCCAATAACAAAGCAATGGTTCAAACTGTATAGCTACCAATAACTTCCAAGAAAAAGAAAGAATCAACCTCAAAATGAAACGTTTTTTTTTCTTTTTCTTTTTCTTTTTCTTTTTCTTTTTCTTTTTCTTTTTCTTTTTCTTTTTCTTTTTCTTTTTCTTTTTCTTTTTCTTTTTCTTTTTCTTTTTCTTTTTCTTTTTCTTTTTCTTTTTCTTTTTCTTTTTCTTTTTCTTTTTCTTTTTCTTTTTCTTTTTCTATTTCTTTTTAACAGAACTGCCAGATTCTCTCTAGAGTCAAAGTCATATATACCCTAACGACCCATGCCCCTATGTGTTTTCTTCTTAGATGTCTTCCTGAATTCACCCAACAGGCTACCCACACACAAGTAAATCTGATGCCTGATACACCACGAGTAACAAGAGATTCAGCACACTGCACCGGGGCCACCACCCACATATTAGTCTGCCTAAACCCTGCTGCAGCAAGTGCTATGGTACAGGCAGCACCCGAAGGAGTATTCCCCTTAGAAGAGAATCAAACTATTACCTTCTTTCAACTCTTTGTTGCGTCTTTTCAACGCATTATCTCTAACAGTTCCCAGCCTTCCCAATATACATTTTTTACCTTTCAGTTATTCTTTAACATTTAGGATTGCTGGAAATGCAGCAATTTCTGTTTGTTCTTATTACCCTAACAAACTATGTTTTCTGCAATATTTTATATGGTTAACCTTGTAACTCTGTTGCTTAGCTCAGGTACTTACACTCTCCCAGTCGGTCTTATTTAGTGGCTTCCACGACTGTTTAACAATGAAACCAAGCTAAAATTTAATTATAGCTCAGGTTCAAAACATGTCATGGCGACTGTCAATGTGGAAGAAATTTTAGCCTATGCTTCACAATATATAGTCTAATCTGTCACATGATAATAGAGAGAAATCCCTGGATGACATAGCATTGCAAGTCTTGTTAGACAGGAGAAAAAAAAAAAAAAGCATAAAATGTAATGGGCTAGATGTAGTCTCTGAGGCTCCCCTGGAGGACTGAATAATCTAACATGAAGGAGTCTAAAGCTAAAAATCAAAAGTGAAGGTGGTATTTTTTCTTCCTCCTCCTTTCCTCCTCCTTGATGCAGCTGAGCATGGTTCGCATTTTATGTGATACACTTCCAGTTAGATATTTATACGCACATGAGGCTCCTACCTCAGCTCACATTTCTGAATTGCTCAGACACCCAGCAGCTCCCATGTCAACTAACATGCTCACTTCCGATAACCATTATTTTGAAATCCTGCCTAAAACTGTAAGGTTTAAGCGTAAGAGAGCCACTGAATCTCCTAGAATTTACTTGTCTCCAGTAGCACATAACATTTTACTTTGAAGTGTTCCTGAGTGTAAGGTCAGGTAGCAGCACTTCAGCCAGGTTACATGGCTGCTGTGGCTCTTCATATATGAAAAATAATTGCCTCCCAACCTTTCAAGGTTTATATAGTTTTTACAGAGTTTTGTGAACAAATCTGTGTGTGGCAAATGTTTCACCTCTCAGGAAAAGTGCTTCTATTCCCCATCACTCGAAGAAGCAGGGAGTCATCACATGACATGAGGATTTGGTATGATAATGTAAATCCATCTTTTTCCCCTTCAGCCACTCTGTTACAATCCAGAGAGTTATCTCAAGTGTCAGGATTAACAGAATTTGCTCTGGCTGTTTCTCCAAGCAGAAAGATGAAGTGCAAGTAACATAAACTCTCCTCCAAGTAACACAAGGATGATAAATCTCTAGTCTTAATTCTCACAGATAAAGCAACTTTTCTTTCAGAATAGGCATGTTTTGTATACTTATCTTTATTAAACAGCATTTTATGTTAGACATCTCAGCATATCTTCATGACCATCATGGCTTTTAATAGGATCTCATCTATGTAAGCACAGTTTAGAGGTTGTCCTGAGCAGCAACTATACATTATCAAGCTACCTAGAATGAAATAGTGATTTTTTTTTTTTTTATTGAAATTGTTACAGGCTGCAATAGCTCTTACTTGCTTGTCTGGCTCTGCAGATGATTTGTCACACTGGAGTTATCCCCATTTCCTATAATGTAGTTTTGAATCAATGTAATTATACTGCCCTCCCGGTTTTTGGCCAGGTAAGTAACAGCATAATAGTGTACAATCCAAAATCCGTGTGGGAACATTGAGAAATTGCCAGGTTGCTGTAGAAAACTGGTTTTGCTCTCTCCAGATCTAATTACCCTGGAATAATCTTGTTCGCATTGTAAGGAGTCAGCAATCATGTGCATTATATGCATGATAGTGAACGCGGGATGAAATGCTCTCTCTGAGCTGTGGCGATGCGGTTTGAAGCAATGGGAGCAAAGGTTGGGATCAGTCCTTCCGAACTCACACCCAGAGTTGTGATCAGGAATTATCAGTGAGAGTAGGCGGACTGAGTCGTTTGGGATGCATGATGCCGTATGCCGATGCCAGGACTTTTCATGGCTAAGCAGAGCTGGCAGGTATCCAGCACAGCCCTGTCTGAAAAAGGCATGGCATAAACAGGGGAAAGGTGAATGATGAGACGCCCACACAAGCCTTGCCTTTGACTTCCAGCACCTCCAGACCACCCTCTGCAAACCCCTTAATGACAGGAAGCACCTCTCACTGAGCACCAGCTATCCTGAAAACTATCTGGACATATGCAAAAGTAACATCAGTTCTGTGAACAAACCAGGGACTGATTTCCAGTGAATCTGATTGTTCTGGATGGCTGACTTTTAACTGAAATATACCAAGGAAATGCTCTGAATGAAGTTTACCCTTCATTAAGCAGCAGAGTCTCTCTAGCATGGAGAAACCATCACTGAGGAATGAGGTCCCCAATAGCTTGGGTAATTGCCCCATGCCTGTTTCCAGTGCATGTACTCTGATGGGTAATAGAGGCTGAGTTCAAACTTTATCCCTTTTTTTCCTTCCACAGGGGGATTGATGGCATCTTTTCATCTACCAAACTAATCTACTTCCATAAAACTTGTAGGAATTCAGTGTCTTTGGTTACAAACATATGAGTAAACTGAAGAGGAACAGAAGAGTTTTGGTCTGTTTTATTTACTACTAAGATGGACATTTTTTAAATCATTACACCTCCAAGTTAACCAAAAACCCTTAAGAGGGTGCTCAACCACACAGTTTCACACAAGTTCATTCAGCAACATGAGCATGTAAACCTTTTTTTTTTTTTTTAATTTAACAAAACAGTATAAAAACTTGTTTGCAACTCAATACTAGGGCATGCTTTTTCCACAATAAAAATGATTGAATTCTCCACGTTAGAGGAGGCAATTACCCATCATTTCTAGATTTGCATAACAGAATCACTAATTTCAATAATAAATAAATTGCTGAGAAAAAAAAATGCTCTTCTGAATCTTCTGTCATTTGCAGTACTTTACCACATTCTTACCATCTTTATTTTATGGATGGAAAAAAGATAAGAAAACTAAAAGTAAATGTCACCCCAGAATTAACCAGCAGGTGAGTTAGCAGAAGGAAAGGTATGATCCCCTGCCAGATGATTACTTTCACTCCCTCTCCTCCCTCTAGGAGCTGGTAACCTCTTCCTTCCATAATTACAAATTTTGTTTTAGAGGCTCTAACTGCTTTCCACTCATCCAACTAATATTGTTAAACCTAAAAAGACTTTTTCCAGTCTCTAGCTCGAAATGTTCCATGTTCATCTCAGCATTGAATAAAGAGTACTTCGTCTGTAAGTTTACATGATTTTTCCAATTACATGAGTCAGTCTAACAAATGACAACATTTTTCCCTGCAAATTTCTCTTATGGTTGCAGATCAACACTGCTACAACCTACCAGAAAGCCTACTTAACAACTGGGTGCACCGACATCAGCACCAAAGACAGGTTTAGGCACAACATGAATATTCTTGATAATGCTTGACAACCCTTCATAGAGGAACCCAGACATCAGGACTGAACCCAGATTTCCTGCAGGCCACACAGGTCTTCAGTCATATTGTCAAGAATTCAGCCCAGACTACAGACTGCAGTCTTAAACTTGGAAATATTTGTTGTATAACTGTGAAAGAAGAGAATAACACCTTATCACTCAAGTGTATTTTACTGAGTCTTCCTCATAATGATTTTGTGAAGAGAAGTGCTGGAAGTGTTAGAATTCTGAGAAGGCTGGATCTGTTTATACTACAGACAAGTAGAAAGATTTTAGCTCTCATTAGAAATCTGTGATGCACTGCTGGTTTTTGTTTTTTTTCATAAACAAACAACCACATGCATAGTAACTGCATCAGCTAAGGCTGTAATCACTGAAAAGCAGCACAGATGTCAACAAAGCTCCACAAGCCTTTTGTCTCACACTTGCCCTTTCCTTCTCCATCCCTGCTTTTCAGTCAGATTGCTGATAACCAATGGAGTGGAAAGATGGGTTAAAAGCTGCAATACTGAGGGTGTTCAGCAGTGGAGGAGAAGGAACAAGAACGTCAATACTAATCTTGTAAAGACTCTGACCTACTTGCAGGCTGTGAGTGTATAATTATACTCACCAATAATATTTACCTATTTCATCTTTTTGAAAAGACCATTTTTTTTGAGATTTCTTAGATCTCTCTTAAAAGATACTTAGACTGTGGTATGATGTATTTTCCTCAAGAACATGATGCAGAACAAGCTCATCATTGATTTTTGTTTCCCTGTTTTGTTCTGTTCAAACAACTGTGTGGCTAAAAATAATTTAACTTTGGCTGAGGTCATTTGAGGAGATAACTTTAGCCACTTTCCATCTCTGAAAATATGGGGCATTTTTCTGATCATTTTTTCTTTACCTTGCATTTGGATACAGTTATAAGGATATTCAATGTTACCCATCCTGTCCTGTGATTAGCAGCATTCACCAGTCCTTATTTACTTCTTAGGGAAGCAGCTCTTGTAGATTCTGGAAAGGAATTAGAGTATCATCATAAGTAAATAAAAGTTTTGGCAGAGCCAATTTCAACAAGATTTAGGAAAGATCTTAAATGGTGTTTTTCCTAGGCCCTTTCCCTTGAGGACCACTAAAAAAGTATGTCTGAAATCTGTATCCATCACTAAAATATCCCTGAGCACAACAGAACCACTTGATTATACAGAATATAAGCTTGTAGATACTTGTGCCAAAAATATTGAGGAAGATATGAATGAAAAATGGGTAGCAATGTATATGTGACTACCAGAAGAAACACAGCTCCCTGGGCACCACTCCCAGCAACAAAATTTACTGTTTTTGTCACAACCACCAGGATGGTGCTCCTGATAACACCCCAGCCCAGATGACCCATGGGCAGAAGACTGCAATATACACGCACGAGCAGGATGACTAGAAGGCTGTGTCACCTAATAGATCCCTCTCTTTTTGTGTTAGGCTAGCAGTAACAGGCATCTCCAACATATTTTACCCAAGTGAAAACCATCAATGGAAAGCAAAGTGACGTAGTATTTATGGAAGATGAAGTAAGTATGAAGCCAAGGCAAAGGATTACTTCATAATAACTGATGGCTCCTAAGGGATATAAAAGGAATGTCCAAAAGTACCCTGATATCTCCTGTGAAGAACAACCACAAAAAAATTATGAGGACATGTTAACTAGCATTCCTTGCCTGCTGTGTCCAAACCACACGGACACAAATTTTGATATTTATGAGTCTGTGAGTGTTCGAGAGTGAACGCATAGAATCAGCTTGCTTAAAAGCTTTGAAAATAAATATCATATTTTTCTCCCAAAAGGTCTTGCACCGAATTTGTTAATTTCCCTCCGAGTGAGAGTCAGAGACTTGCATGTCTGGGATTTTTCTGCAATTGGGTTTGAAAATCACAAAACTATAGAATGGTTTGGGTTGGAAGGGACCATCTAATTCCAACCCCCCTGCCATGGGTAGGGACAGCTCACACCAGACCAGGTTGCTCAAAGCCCCATCCAACCTGGCCTTAAACACTTCCAAGGATGGGGCATCCACAGTTTCTCTGGACGACCTGTTGGGCAACCAACAGTTCTGGTCCCAGTACTGACCCCTGAGGAACACTGCTTGTTACTCTACCTGGACATTGAGCCATTCACCACAACTCTTTGACCAAGACCATCCAGCCAATTCCTTACCCACCAAGAGGTCCATCTGTCAAATACATGTCTCTCCAATGTAGAGACAAGGATACCGTGCAGGACAGTGTCAAATGCTTTGCATAGGTCCAGGTAGATGATGTCAGTTGATCTTCCCCTATCCAACAATGCTGGAACCCCATCATAGAAGGCCACCAGATTTGTCAGGCATGATTTGCCCTTATTGAAGCCATGTTGTCTGTCACCAATCACCTCCTTATTTTCCATGGGCCTTAGCATAGTTTCTGGGAGGATCTGCTCCATCATCTTGCCAGGCACACAGGTGAGACTGACTGGCCTGTAGTTCCCCAGGTCTTCCTCTTTCCCCTTTTTAAAAGAGGGGTTATGTTTCCCCTCTTCCAGTCAGTGGGAACTTCACTGGACTGCCACAACTGATCAAGTATGATGGAAGGTGGCTTAGAATCTACATCCACCAGTTCCCTCAGGACCTGCAGATGCTTCTTAACAGGTTGCATAGTCCTGTGTACCTTTAGGTTCCTCAAAGCTGATCTTGTCCTACAGTAGGCGGTTCTTCATTCTCCTATTCCTTACCTTTTCCTTCTGGGGCTCGGGCTATGTGGCTAGAGGTCTTGCCAGTGAAGACTGAGCCAAAAAAGTCACCGAGTACCTCAGTCTTCTCCACATGCCAGGTGACCAGGTCTCACATTTCCCTCCAGAGAAGACCCATACTTTCCCTAAGTCTTCCTTTTATCACCAATGCAGCTATACAAGTCTTTCTTGTTGTCCTTGATGTCTCTGACCAGATTTAATTCTAACAGGGCTTTGGCTTTCCTCACCTGATCCCTGGCTGCTCATACAATGTCTCTGTATTCCTCCCAGGCTATTTGTCCTTGCTTCCACTCTCTGTAGGCCTCCTTTTCCTGTTTGAGTTTGTCCAGGGGCTCCTTGTTCCTCCTTGCAGGCCTACTGGTATTTTTGCCTTACTTCCTCTTTGTTGGGATGCATCACTCCTGAGCTCGGAGCAGGTGATCATTGAATATTAAGCAGCTTTCTTCAGCCACTCTCCCCTCCAGGGCTTCGTCCCATGGTACTCTAACAAGCAGATCCCTGAAGAGGCCAAAGGCTCCTCTCCTCAAGTCCAGGCTAGGGAGCTTGCTGTGCTGCCTCCTCTCTGCCCTCTGGATCCTAAACTGCACCATTTCATGGTCACTGCAGCCAAGGCTGCCCTTGAGCTTCACATTCCCCACCAGCCCCTCCTTGCTGGTGAGAACAAGGTCCAGCATAGCACCTCTCCTTGTTGGCTCCTCTGTCACTTGGAGAAGGAAGTTATCATTGGTGCATTCCAGGAACCTCCTGGATTGACTGTTCCCTGCTGTGCTGTCCCTCCAAAAGATATCAGGGTGTTGAAGTCCCCCATGAGGAACAGGGCTTGTGAACTTGAGGCTGCTTCTATCTGCCTGTAGAGGGTCTCATCTACTTGGACTTTCTGATCAGGTGGCCTGTAGGAGGCCACCACACATGTCCATAATGATGAGCCAGGCCAAGGGAAACCCCAAGGGAAAGTCAGGGTCCAGATCAGTAGGCCAGACACAGGCAATCCTGCAAGCAGCACAGCACAGGCAGGCACCGCCAGCAAGTGCCTAAGCTTAAATGCATGCCCAGGCAAAGAGCAGGGAAACCCCCAGCACAGCTTCTCCCTGCTTTTTTCCACATAGCTCTTTTCAGAAGATCAGGAGACTAATCTAAACTCAGGGATGGCCCTGAGCCATGGCAGTCAGCCAAATCCATCAGAAATCAGACCAGGAGAGGTTGCACAGACTGTTGCTCACTCAGTGTCCTGATGCATAACAGATCCAGAGGGGATTCATGTGTTCCTCACAGCCCTGCTCCTCAGGAGGCCTAGGTCTCTGGAAATCAGAGGTATCAGACATCTTGGACCAGCCTGTCAGACTCATGGGTGAAAACAGTGAAGACTCTGGAAGTGAGGAGATAATTTAAACTTTTGTAAACTGTAGAACTGAGCTGAGCACAAGCAGCAAAATCTTTTGTTTAGAAAAGGTCAAACAGAGAAAAGGAGACTTTTCACATGGATCAGGATCCCCGGAGTCTAAACAGGATTTCGATCTATAGAACAAGTTGCTTATAACTTCACTGAGTCATCTGAATATTTAGCCATTTCCACAGATTTGTCTTGGTATTATAGATCAAAAAGAAGTACTATTTGAATAATGGTCAAGAGGTTGGCTATTTCCAAGTTTCCCATCTCTTAATTTTCAGAAAGACATACCTGCTCCCTTAATGTATCCTGCAACTACAGAAAAAAAAAAAAAAAAAAAAAAAAACAAACCTTACACCAAAACGACTTGGTCTAAATTCTCTTATGGCAAACTTTTCTTCCTTACAGAGGGGAAACACAGTGTGTTGAGGCCTGTGCTTTCTTCTTACCACCTAGCAACAATCTCAGCAGAAAATCCCCTGGAACTGGAAGACTTTGGCACTGCTAGCCCGGAGGGAGTTTTGTGAGTGAGAGTAATGATTTCGAGATTAATTGGAGTACAGAGACAACTAAATTGATTCTGAGAATGCACACTACAAAGGACGGTCTCATTAAGTCTTGTTCTGAAATGAATCAGGAATGTGTATGTTTGTTCTAGTGCATGGGCTAAAATTATTCTGTATATATCATCATGCCTAGTTAAACAAGAGCATCTGTCAATCAATAAGATTATTTCTACTCCTAGGTATTTACCAGGAGTACTTTTATACTCACCATGGAGGGCTACTGTAGATACGGCAAAATGAAACAGGGAAATCTACTTCCTGATTCCGTGTGTTCAGTCCAGTTGCAACTCAAATTTGTGAACGTCCACGTAACCTGAGAAAATAATCTTACTCAAAGCCAGTAACTTCTTACTAAAAGCAAGCCTCTGCTGTTGCCCTTGCCATTTATGTCATGGAGGAAAAGCTGGAACAGGCTATATTTAGCAGCTTTGTGCACAAAAACGTCAGATCCAGACATGCATATGACAGACACTGAGTCCTTGGTTTCAGCAACTGAAACGTCATTACGGACCCTGCCGGTGCTGCCTAAGATGCTAGTGCTTGTTTAGATGCCAAGTGGTGCTGTCTGAAGTGGATTACCGTGGTCGCGTTTGGAGAGCGATGCTAGAGATTGTGACTTATCAGCTCTGCCCTCTGCACCACAGCTATCACTTGAAAGTGAAAAGCAATGATCAGAAGTGGCCTCAGGGTATGTAGGAGAAATGCAAGTGGTGAACAAAGACAATAACCAGACCAGAAGAGACTACTTTCTTAGGAAGGCTTCAAAGGAAATAAAAGCACAAATAGATTGGGGGAAAAAAAAAGATATATGGGGATAGTTGTACTGTGTCCTTAATTGCCTTCTAACTGCTGGAAAACAAACAAGCAAACAAGATGGTTTTGTGTAATAATTGATCCTTCCTGATTTCCAGTTGTTTTACTGAAGTCCACTCCTACATCTGTGCCAGTCAAAGACAGTCTTCACCTGTTCTTCACCACCTCTGCCCTAACAAAAGACCTGAAGGTCAAGAGAGCCTCCAATCTCCATGAGGACTTCCCTGGTATAACAAAACTTCAGAAGTGAAAACAAACAAGGAAATTGCTCTGCTCTGAGGGAGGTCATTGCCTGGACTTTTGGGTCATGTGAAATTCCTGCACAGCTTGAAATCTGTTATCATCAGGTCCTTAAATGGTGAAGGGCTTCCTCTCTATTTTGGTCTCCATGATGCTGTTTTCAGCATTCACTGACTGATGCTGATAGGCAACAGAGCAGCGCCATGGACTTTCATTTCACAAGCAAAGACCACAATTTAGGCCACGCACCCTCCCAGCAGCTGCTCCATCAGTCCCCGCATGTGGTGTCTGGAGCTGCAGGCCAGCCCTCGTGAATGTAGCTGGGGCCATGGGCTTCTGACCATGCTGCTCGTCCCTAGCCCAAAGGCTGGCTCAGAGCATGTGGTCCTTTCCTATCAGTACTAGCTGAGAAAAAAATTACCACTTTCTGAGATTAAATGGGCAGGATTTTGGTTACCTGGGTTATAATTGCTTTTGTTGAGAAGTTCTCTGGCAGTGTGTAGCCTCTTAGTAAGGGTTGCATCTCTCAGCTCTTCGCAGCAGAAGCTAAAGTACATTTCAGAGCTCATGTTTCTATATGCTGTACACTTGTGCAAGAAGACAGGCTGCCAAAGCCAGCTTCCCTTAGATAGCTTAGGGTTCAAGCATCAGCCTGACATGATAGTATTGATATGGCATTGGCAGCACTGGTTTATTTAACTTTCCTGTCACATAGTCTCTTCCTTCCAGTCAGTGCAAGACTCAAACCCAACACCACCTGCAGGGTTTGCTTCTTCAGTCCAGGCTGCAGAGACTCTGTTTTCTGGTTTGTTAGACCCTCTGATGCTGTCTTCACAGACTTGCTGTGCAGAAGTCATTGCAGGACTTACACAACCCTCGAGTGTTTTCTCCCGTCTTATTTACCACCTTGCCTGTTCTTCCCCTCTGCAGCAGCTCCTAGCAGTCTTATTGGCATCTGTCTCCACAAAATGCATCGAGCAACAGAGCAAGAAGGGACGGGTGCCTGCTGAGCCACACACCTTTCTGGATATTTTTCCTTTTGTATCTCTCCTGCTGCCACGAGAATGCGTCCGTTTGTGTTGGTGTCACCAGCTCATGGGTCACCATGGAAGAAAAGATGCTGAAATGCCTGCTCATCCCGGTACCCTGCTGAGGACTGCCACACACAGCATAAGATTTGCCTGTCAGGATGCCTAAGGGGTGGATGTGAGTTATGTAGAGAGGATTTGGAGATGAGAGCAGTAATGACCAAAAGGCTGCCTTTATACAGTATTCATTTCAATTTATAGCTGACATAAATAACAGCACTTCTTAGTCACTGGCCCCCTGTAAGCAGGCACACTGCTGTCATGTTAAAGGTCAAAATATGTTTATGACAGTGCAAAGCAAACAGGCATCAAGCCCGAAGACTGTGGTTGCTTCTGCTCCCTGCCAGCTGAGCCTGGAGGTGAGCAGCAGTAAGTGGGAGCATCTCCTCCAGCCAGGAGGCAGGGCACAGGCAGAACTACCTGACTGCACTGCCCTCCTCCCTGTTTAACACCAGGACAGCCTGTCTTGGAGATGCACTGGCAGCTTCATCTCATTCACCCTGGTGGAAACCAGCTGCCTCAGGAACCAATAAACCTGCAGGTTTTGGGGGATTGGCCTTCACAGCACCCTAGGCAGGCAGGGGTACATGACAGCCCGTGGTCTGCAACACATCTCCAGCCTGGATGTTGGCCTGCTCCATGAGAGGCATTGCTTCTCATGGCTGGGCACACCAGCAAAAGGGCCACTGGAGGAAGCTGGTGCTGATAATCCAACATTAGCCTGAGACTCATCAAACCTGTGTTCAGTTTCCCCTCTCCTCTGAAGTTCAGGGTGGGCTCTGAGTGCCCCGCTCATGAGAAATGTGGTGGGAATACTTATACAGACACCACGATCACACACTTGGTGGCTGTTGGTGCCCCTCTCCCACCCCTTACCAACCAGCTTTCAGATGAACAACCCTGCCCAACAGCACCCACTGGCCTGCTGAGGCACGTCTCCATGCCTGCTTGTCCCTTACCCAGGCTTCTGCTCCATCTGAGCAGCTCGTGAGACGTGGAGGCTGCAGATGAATTAATTTACTCCTTCTCGTGGATGTGAAGAACAGGACTTGCGTAGGACCTGACGCCCAAAGTGCAGGCAGACCTCTCTACATCCGTTCTGTGTTGGTAGGCTCTATAATTCTCTGGCAGACACATAGCTGTTTTGCAGAACACCACAGCAGAGCAACTCGTACATTTTGCCAGCTCACCAGGAGTAAAATCAAATTAACAACTGAGAAAGAACATTAATTCAGCTTTTTCAGAATCAGGCTTTTGCTGGAAGCCACAACAATCACCAGTTCAAATTCCCAGCTTTTAGCAGGTAAAATTCCTGCCTGAAGAGATTGATCTGTGTAAACCAGCTTTCTTTCTTTTTTTCTTTTAAAATGGTATTAAAGTCATTTCTCACTTTTCCCTTAAAATAATTAAACGTTATTGCTTGTCAATCTTATTCAAGATTTTTTTCACTGTCACTTTGCCTATCACATCTCTCTCTCTCCCTCTCTCACCCTTTCCCTTCAGGTCTCAATTATTCTCAAGTATAATGTCATTATTTATGCACCAACAGTAATGCAGATAAGTTTAGTTTTGCTTTCTCCTATTTGTGGTCTGACCTATCACATTAAAATTGAATAAATAAGCGATTACCAAGGGCTCCTCTTTTCCCAATCCTTCGTGTTTTCATTACTTTATGAATTCAGACTTTTTTAAACAAGAGATTTCATGAGCTTATGAGACCTGATGTGATAGAATTATTTCCACAGTGGAAAACTGCTCAGGAATGGGAGAAGTATGCTGGTAGCCTGTCTGGTGAAGATGGTGACTCTGTCCTTACAGATTGGGCAGATTAGATCCTGTGCATGGTACACAAAGCTTTTCGGAATCACTTTCCTGTACTGGAAAGAGATGAGCAATTATTGGTGGCCATTAATGCAATACACATCTGCTTGTGAGCTGTCTGTGAACCAGTGGCTAGGCTCCTGGGTGCACCCAGTGTGTGTTTTGTCAAACCACTTCTCTTTGGGTGTTTCTTCTTAAGCAAACTTCTTGCTGTCTTCTTTGGACACAGTCTTTGGTCATACAGCACACCTTTGTTTCCTGACTGGTAGTGGGAAAACCTCTGGTTCCCAAAGCAAAAGTGCGTGTGCCTACACAAATTATCTTTCCACAGACCCAGCATGACTGCAGTGCAGACAGCTATACTAATACAGCTTTCCTCCTCTGCTTCCCCTCCCCTCTTTTTTATTAGCTGCTGCTCTTTGCTTTATGGGAGCCTACAAAAGCCCAGCCTAGATCAGACTGCTTTGTGTACAAATACCTCACAGGAGGCAGCTTCTGCTCTCGGAATCTCAAAACCTGAACTGCAAACTTACAAGAAAAGGGGAAAGCATCTCCACCCCCATATCACAGAAGCCACCGTTCCCAGGTAATGCAGCTCATGGCAGAACTGAAGAATGAACCTGAGCCAGAATTATTGCCTTGTTTCAAGTGGGCAATGTCCTTTATCACTGCCACAAACAGCCTTATGCCTACCCTTCCGCTAAGAATGGCCGACTGGATTGTTATCACTTCAACCCCTCACCTCCTCATGACGACACAAGCATTTTTTGCACCACAGATTGAGGGAGGTCTGGGATAAAACTCCCCAAAAGGCAAAAAGATGTGAAGTCTGGGACACCACACTGGAGAGGCTCAGCAAGCAGCCATTCAATTGCTTTCACTGTCATAAGGCAGAGAGGGAACAAGATACCACAGGCGAAATTGTGTTTTCTAGCGGCAGCACTAGCTCATGATGGTTTGTGGCCATGGCCAATCTGCTTTGAATTGTCTGGTCTGCTTCTTTAGCCATAAGACAAGCTTTCCAGTGCAAAGAAACATAAATTCTGCCTTGTCTTTCTGCTGTGACTGCAGTATGACAAGGCAAACCTAAGCCACCTTGAATCTGTCCAGATGAAGTACTAACAGAAGCAAAACCACACAATTCAGTGCAACTGCCCACATGATTTTGCAGGCTCCTGGTAATCTTGAAAATGGAGAGCCTACTACCAGAATGAACACAGGTGGTCATTCCCACTGTAGAGGGGCTGTGGTGTCTATACACAAGTGCTCTGTTACTGCCAGGTGTTACCAAAGCACTCACCAGTAAGAAGAAGTATCAGTTGCCCATAATCAGTATGTCTTTCTAAGAGGACACTGTCCTTAAAAAATCATCAGGAGGAGATCTGCAATGCAAGAAAAGAAGACGGTAGGGAGGAGTTATTTGCAGAAATCCCTTTGCCTGCTAGGGCTGCTTATCAGCAGTCCCTGCATACAGGATTCTCTGTACGGGGCTTGGACAAAGTATGCTGCAGCCCAGCACCGACCTTCATCCAAAGTCATTTGTGCTCACAGGTGTCAAAGCAGCTCTATTCCTGCTTCCAAAATATAGTCCTCTGGATTGCAGAAAATGAGTTCACAAAAAATTATTTTGTATGCCTGCTGCAAAATTACACTTCTGTCCTGGTTTTCACCACAGTATATGTCAATGTGGTGCAAGACATCTGTTGCTGGGCTTCCTGCCAAGTCCAGCAGGGCTCAGTGTGAAACCAAAGTTGTGAAAGATGCAGTTATGGAGTTATGACAATTTTATTTGCTGGATCCTGCATCATTCTGTTTCTTCAAGAGCACTGTAGACAGCAGTCTTTTCAGGTAATCCAGAGCTCTTGGGAAGTCTTATCCTGTATTACCTATCAGGAATTCTGATTTTGCTCCTTTTCACTTCCTTCCTCTTTACTCTTTCACTTCGCCATCTAAAATTTCATTATAAACACATTTCATAAGAAACAAACACAAAAAGGAAAAAAATGTGCACAGAAAATACACAGGGTGCCTTCGCACACCCATAAGATGTAATCATTGACTTCTGAAGTGAAGGCTTGGTAAAAAGTCCACCATTTGAAGTGGACAAGTGTCTGTCCTTTTTCTTGAGTGGGTTTTGCCACAAGGCAGAAATGATTAGTGAACATGTGCCACTGGGACAGAGTGAGAGGGGAACAGCAATGCCACAAGCATTTCCCAGAGCACCCCATGGATTCCTCCTGAAGAGGTGGCTCAGGAACCAGTTTCACAAAGGGAAGAGAATCAGCTGAAATCCACAGAGATCCAGCACTTTGCTGAACATTCGACATGAGTTGCCTGTAGAATGTGAGTTCCTCTTTCATGCTTATCACCATTTTAGCAACCTTTCCTCAAGATTTACAGTAATACTTATGAGTTCACCCCTTTCACTCTCTTCATCCTTCCAACTCCTCTCCAACTGCTCACCTTAGTGCCAGGGTAATTATCTCCACCAAAATATAAATAGACAAATGGTACGCAGACGCATGCAGAGAATCCCTTTTGAAGTATAACATGAATCTGTGTTCTGCAAAACACTTCTGTAATGAAAGACATTCAATAATGTTGCAATTCAGAGAAGAAATCGATCAAGCTGCATAAAGTCTCTTCTTTCCCTCCTACTGGCCTCATATGCTTTTTCAGAGAGAACAACTTGGTCTCTATATTTCGGGGCTTTGGGGCTTGTGTTCGTTTATTTGTTTTCCTACACATGATTCCAGGAACAAGGCTGTGAGGAGGATTTGTTGGGCTGAGGTTCATACGAGGGACTGGGCAGGAGACAGACAGGACTGACCATGGAGGAGCTTAACCTCTTCAGTCAGGCCTGTGTTTAGGGAAAGCAAGGCTGTCCCAAAGAAGTCCAAAGTGGCCATAATAAGGACCCAACCACAATCATCTTTTCTCTGTGTTGGAAAACTCTCTCCCTGCCGTCAGTTCAGAAAGCTCAAGAGACTGTATTTATCCAAGGCAGATCCCAAAATAAAAAGGTAAATAGAAAACAGAGCAAAAAGGGAGCTTAAAATTCTAAAACATGTTTTAGTTCAGAGATGCAGTATGGTCTTCAGATGCTGTTTGAACAGAGGCTAATTTATAGCCAATGTTCAAACCAACATCTGTGATCTGGGATGTCTAATTCTGCTGGAAATCTGGGAACAAGAGAAGCCTTCTTAGCCTTGACATGCCTCCATAGCGTTTTTCTTTTGAATCTTTGTGCTATAGCACCTGTAACCTGTGTGTCTGACTTTTTCTTTTTTACTAATAAAGGCAGATAATAGCAATGTAGAAACAGCAGGGACAATGGCCTTACCAAATGTCAAACATGAAGGTGCTGTTGACATCGTGTTATTGTGATGTATTTCTATGATGACTTCAGAAATGCAGGGCTTCTGTCTGAGAAATGTATTTCCAGTGGTATTGCTCCACCGCAGAATTATTCAGTCCTCTTCCTCAGTAAGAGCAGCGGAGAGAACAGGCACAAGATAAATGCATTTCATTTTGCTGTGCAAGTGAGTTTCCAAAGTGCTTCTTTTATCCAGAAATTAAAAACGGACAGTTAAAAAGAGAAAATGCTCATCTTGCAGTCTCAGGACCAGCAAACCTATCAAAAGGACAATTTTATAGAAGTTGTTATCCTGGCTGTGACCTCGGGCCTGTTTAGACGAGTATCCTGCTCACCACTGTAGATTTCTGATGAATGTTAATGAACAAACTTCTAACATACACTGTGATAAAATAATTTGCCATTAAAGGAAGCTTTTTAAACTCCATCTGGTTAACCTTTAACTCACTTTCTACACTTCAAGTATTTCGACAGAGCAGCTGCCAATGCTCTGTCCATGAAGCGTAAACAAAAACCACTAACCTTTTGAGAGCTCCTTGAATTCATAAGCTATAATTTAGAGTTATCATTCAAAAATAAACTGTATCTTTCTGCTCATTTCAAATATGTTGTGTCTGCCTCCAAACGTCCCATATATCCAGATTCCCTTTCGGGGAAAATAGGGAAATATGCACAGTGAGAGTGTTTGCATGTTTTCCTGTGTTATTTCTACTTTGTCTTATTTATCTCCTCTCTCAGCTGCACAGCTGAAGTCCCTTACAGCATCTCCTTCTGAGGCATCCCAGGAACCACTCCACATCTTATTCCCTGCTTCCCCATAAACAAACCTGGAGATCAGACGATGAGGAGACCACCCCATTTTAAACATGCTGCAGTGTCCCTAGAGCAGCAAGTCTCCAAAAGCCAGGGATAAGGAGGAATGCCACAGCAATTTAAGCCAAGCTGCCCCAGGAGGTGCAGGTGAGTAGATTGGTATCAAATTGCTCCCAGGAATTTGAAAGGTTATAATAAGAGTCATCCACCTGACTAAATGGACAACATGCAAGTCAATGGTTTTTCAGTTTTTGAGGTGTGGTGTAGGTGACACTGTAGAGGGAAGGGATGTAATCCAGACAGGCTTAAGAGGTTACTGTCTGGAGCACTGCTTCTGTGAAGACAGGCTGAGAGAGTTGGGGTTGTTCAGCCTGGAGAAGAGAAGGCTATGGGGAGACCTTATAGTGGCCTTCCAGCGCCTAAAGGGGGCCTACAGGAAAGCAGGAGAGGGACTCTTTGTCAGGGAGTGCAGTGATAGGGCAAGGCGTGATGGCTTTAAACTAAAAGAAAGGAGATTTAGATTAGATCTAAGGAAGAAATTCTTTACTGTGAGGGTGGTGATGCACCAGAACAGGTTGTCCAGAGAAGCTGTGGATGCTCCATCCCTGTAGACCATCCTTAAGCCCAGGCTGGATGGGGCTTTGAGCAACCTGGTCTGGTGGGAGGTGTCCCTGCCCATGGCAGGGGGGTTGGAACTGGATGGGCTTTCAGGTCCCTTCCAATCCAAAAGATTCTACGATTCTAACAAAAGTGATGAAGCTGAGGTACAGATTAAATTTTTCCTTGCTCTCTGATGCTCCGTTTAACACTACCAGTTATGAATCCTGTGTAAGAAACTGTTGAAAATACACACTTACATGCCATAGGGGACGCACGGATTTAATTCATTTAAGGATCTGTTTTCCTGGATGCAGGTACTGGTTTCCACTGTTGTGCAATAAACCATAAATTGCTCCCCGGTCCTAGGTTTGATCTTGAAGAATGGATATATGAATCTGCTCTTTTCATTATCTCTACCTAACCCACAAATAGGCCTGTTAGGGAGTTGGCAACAAATTTCAGATCTTCCCTCAGCAGAGGTTATAGATCCCAGGTGTTTTGATGCATTTCTGCGAAGGTTCAGAATTTGCTTCCTGCTGATAGGCAGCAAGTAAATTAATGCATTGTAGATGGAAAGCACAAGAAATAAAGAGGGAACTCAACTAAATTATTATAATCATTCTCTTCTTGTATTTCCAAGATGCAGCAAATAAGGTGCTGGACATAATATGGCAATATAAACAGTAGGGTTCTACAGTATTAATAAAACATTGTTCATCACAGCTGAAGGGCAAAACACTGACATCTGAGACAACTTCTCAAAACTGGGGAAAATCGGAGAGTGTAATAAGTGCACCAGGAGGGTTCTTTGCTATTCACTGGTTGATGTAAGACAAAGCTCTGCGAAAACTGGGTGAGAAAGCAGCTCTCTTCTGTTATCATGGGCCCCACTGTGCAGAATTACTCATTAATCATGAAGGATACTGCAGAATAGTGGTATTTTGTGAACCTTAGCAATTTATTTCATAAAAGCAGGCATGTGATGAAAGTCTGTACTGGCAACGAGCCAGCAGCATCCTCACCCAAGCTGGGGTCAGCTGTACCACAGCAAAGCAGGGACAAATGTTTTTTGTCAAAATGTACAGCTTACCTGGAAAGAAGAGCCTGTGTCACTGGGGGCATGAAACATTTCTAAAAGGGGCATTAGCTTCCCTATATCAACCTCTGTTTGAATTGCCCTAAAAAACTGTGTGTAGTCTTTACTTTTCTTGACTGCAGGAGAGGGTTGTTCTGTAGACAGAACAGTGTGCATGGTTTTACTTTCATACATAGGGGGGTTGTAAGGTTGTGTACTTGTTTATGTTCATACAATTTGAGGTTTTCCTGTGGTTACTTTGCAAATTGAGAAGATGCATGCTCCATAGACCTGACAGAAGGACTGGCAGGCTGAGGTGCAGTCACTGGGACTGGCTCTAATCCAGGAGAAATGTGTGAGAACATGCCACCTGGTGAGTTAGGAATAGGAAATGGGATATAGACACCAGGACTGGGAAGAACCAGGTCTCATCCCAAATAAGCTTGCAAAAAAAAAAAAAACCTCCTACACTTAAGAAGAACTAGAGTTCCTAACATGCCACTTTGGGCTAATGTTTAAAACCAGCAACTGTTTGGGAAAAAAAAAAAAAAAACACACACATGCTGTTTTCAGCTGCCTATTGACTCTTCTGTCCAAAGCTCCAACTCTTCCTTGTTGCAGTCCCTTATAATATGCTGTACCCTTTCTTTCCACTTTATATCTGAGTTGTTTTAGCATAAGCCAATCAGTTTATAGCCACAGAATATAGAAATATCCATAACCTCTACAGCATACATAGAAGTATTTTGAAAAACATATAGGGCTGAACTAACAAAAATTTGTTTTTCAGTAATGCACTTTAATATTCATCCCCCAAAGCACCTAGGGAGTATGAGAGCTGGGAAACAGCAGACCTACGAATTGTTCAGGGCCAAACTCTGCAGTCAGTCACTAAGGTATAAAAAGTACGTGCAAGTGACCTCTCCCAGACTGAAACAGCGCAGATCTCATCAAGATCCTTATTCAAGCCATATTTCTCTCTCTCTGGAAGAACTGCTCTGCCATACAATGCACAATGCTTCCGGCCAGCTTGAATAAGCTGTATGCACAAGGCCCACTGCTGATTTCTTTCCATAATCCTTATTCCTTTTGGCCACGGGCAATGAAGTCAATGAATCTGCAGTGTCTTTCCTGAGTGTTTGTAAAGACATAGCACAGTGTCACAATTACAGTAATCAGGAAAAAAGGATGTGTTCATGTCTGTGTTACATCGCCTACAACAGCTTGCAGAACGATCAGTTCTCTCCATTTTCTTTCACTACCTTCTCCTCTCTCCCTTCATTAAGTCAGTAAGCTTCCTGTGACCCTTCCCACCCCTCTGCTATGAATAAATGGAAAACCTCTTCAAAAGCTGGGTACTGACAGATTCTGCTTTCTCAAACTATAACGTGCATGTAACCTACTGGGTGATGTTTTGTAGAAATAATGATGAAATATTCATGGGAGCATGATGGCAACAAATAAATGGAGCAAAGAGAGACTACAAAGCACGACACGAGGTCATTTATCACATTATTCTAAGCCAAAAAAATGAAAAAACAATGCAGTCTTCCAAAGCCTGCTGGGTGAAACATGAGCCTTTAGCTAGGCCTGCAGGTATCAGATTCCTTGCTATTGCCATAGCAAATCAATCTGGCCTCTGCTCCTTAGCACGATAAGTACTGGTCCCAGGTGTACCAAAACTGATATACCTCGCAGCATAGACAAGTCTCTGTCTAAATACAGTCATATACAGTCCTGTCATATATATTATGACACTAATGATAGCTCAAGCCCAAAATTAACATGAAAATAAAACCATGGAAATGACTCAGAAATCAGGGTAATGGTTATGGCACCTTCGGCAAAGCCTGAAAGGAGTGGAGGGACTAGTTTCAGAAAGACACGTAAAGGGTTATACACCAATACTTCTTCCAGCTTTATAGTCAAGCAAGTAAATAAAATTGTCAAGTTTTTTTTCTTTTGTCTGGAAATTGCTAAAATTTCACAGTTGCCAGCAAACAGAGTTGGACTCCAGTTTTAAGTAGTAATTTCCACTCAGAGTAGATTCAAAACACTAAGCAATCAGGATGATAACACTTTTACAGTGGCTTTGCAGAGGTGTAAATGAGTCTACGCAGAGACCTCACCACCTGACCGCAGTTAGCTGTGAGGATATGGGAGCAGGCTGCCCTTGTCTTCGCTACTGCAAAGTCACAGCGTTTTGATAGCAGATTTGATTCATCCCATTTATTGTCTAAAATGATAAAATGTTATAGTAAAGCAAAGACTGTGAAAATTCTATCTACTGCTTAATCGGGACTGTGCTTATGTGAAACCTTCAATTGCACTTTAAAAAACAATTGTCTATTGTTCTCTGCTTCACAAATTTACAATGAGTTGCTTCCCAGAGATGCTGTGGGAGGCAGGGGCCCCAGGAAACCCCTTGTCCACCAGCTGCACAGAGCAGGATCTCAGCTCAGGGCTTGGAACCCCAAAGGATGAAGACCCCACACCCCTTTGGGCAGCTCCTCTAGGGCTTGTCTATTGTCTTTGAAAAACAAAAGGAGTTTCTTAAGTGCAGTCAGGCACTGGTGTAAAGAGCTTGTCCCCACGCCTCCCATAATACCCTGAAGCTCCCTCCACTCCAAACTGAATCAACCCCAGCCCCACAGCCTTGGATTCACCTGCAAATCTGACAGAGCTCCCTTTGTGACCTCCCCAGCTCACCACTAGAGATGTTACACAGGACAGGCCCCAGGGCAGCACCTGTGGCATCCCGTGGGGTACTGGCCTCCAGGCAGAAACAAACCAGTAACCACCAGCTCTGAGCCCAACCACCCAACCAGGTAGTTCACCCACAGAATGGGGCACAAACCCAGATCCTAACATCTGGCTCAGACACAAAGACATTTTGTGGTGTGTTGGAAGCCTTGCTGAAATCAATGTAAATGGCATCCCCTGTTCACCACTTGTCCATAAACCTGATTGTTTGATCATACAAGGTAACTAGATGGTTCAGACTCAATTTGTCCTTTGTCTGCCTTGCTGATTGTCCCAATCACCTTCTTCTCCCTCATGTGCCCAGGGATGTGCTCCAAGAATACATATGCCATGACAGTCACAGGGACAAATGTGAGACTGACTGGCCTGAAGTCTTCCTAATCATCGTTCTTCTCCTCTCTGAAGATATGAGTGACATGATCCTTTTTCCAGTTACTGGGGACCTCCCCCAGTTTCCACAGCCTTTCAAAGATGCTTGAGGGTGGCATTACATGGCCACTGGCCAACTCTCTCAGCAGCTTTCGGTGCAACACCTGGATTCCCATGGCTTTGCATGCATCAAGTTTGTACAAACAGTCCCTGACTCAAGCCCCACCCTCTTTCTGGTTGTTCTCCTTCTCCTTGAACCGTTTCTCTAGGGATCCCATCAGGGAAGACTAAGGTAAAGACAGCACTAAGCACCATGGATAACACCAACTCTCTTCATTTAAATTGTTCACCCTATTCAGCCCACATTTTTCTCGGTTACCCTTTCACTGTTGAGGCAGAAGTATGACTTACAAGATTGGATTTTGATAATCATTTCACCCAAGATGGTAGAGAATTGATTACTATAAAAATAAAGAATGACAAACTCATTGGTATTATCTGACAATGGAGAGCTTTAGATTATACTGAGAGTCCATCATGCAATTTTATCATGCAACAATTACACAGAAGTGTCCCTACAAACTATTATTTAATGAACAAAGAATCCCCTTTCCTATGGAGAAATTACTTCTGTAGATTTAAGGTTTATTTATACAGAATCAGCTTTCCCATTTCCATTCTTTTTCCTTATTTTCATTTTATCCAGCAGTTTTATCATATCATAGCTTTCTTTCAATTGAGATCCCTGGAGATACTTTACCAGGAGATTGCCATACTTAGACTTGATGTTCCTAGGAATGCACATCAATGTAACATTTTTGAAAGGCCAAGTTGTTTCCTATTGTCCCTTAGGAGACAATATCACTTCGTCCTATCGTTGTTTAAATGTACAGAGAGCTTTTTGGCACTGTGCCTGAACAGAACTGTCAAGATTGTAAATTCAAGTTATAACCCAAGGAGCATTCACAATTTTATCTTATCCTGAGTTGCCTAACATCAAAAGAAATACTGTGAACACAACCAGCTTTCTGCATCCCTGAAATGTACAGCTGCAGAAGCTTCTAATTTAAAGCAGTGGAAAGTACAGCATCTGTTTTAGGGAAGGTTATAAATGGTAGTCTGCTCTTTGCAGTCGCCAAGGTATCTACATGGCAAGACCCTGTGTCAAGATGAATAGCTCCAAGAGGAAATGGAGGTGTATGCATACAGAATATGCTCTGACAGAGAACACAGCAGCATTCAATTCCTTATTGCTGCCATTATGGTAGTACAGAGGTGTCTTCCTCTTATTCAGGTGACAGCAGGCTAAAGCCATATAATTCTATCAAATACATCTGTAGTGCACACTCATGGAGATGGAACTGGCATAGACACGTGGCAAACTGACTCCAAATCTCTCAAAACTTTATCCAGCACTCCGGAGTTCCAGTCCATCGTTTGACCTATTCCATGAAAAGAAAACTTTATTCACTTTTTGATGTGGTGGTTTCATGCTGATGGTTAGCTAAACTCCACCACAACTGCTCTCTCACTCCCCCTCCACAAAGGAACAGAGGGAGAAAATACAACAGAAAAAGGCTCAAGGGTTGAGATAGAGACAGGGAGGACACTCACCTATTACCATCATGGGCAAAACAGACTCAACATACGGAGATTATTGTAATTTATTGCCTATCACTATCAGACTAGAGCAGTGAGAAAAACTAAAAGGAAACGAAAAACACCTTCCCCACCACCCACCCTCCTCTACCTCCTCCTCCCAAGCAGTGTAGGGGAATGGGAGCTGCTGTCAGCCCCCGATGCTTTGTCTCCGCCACTCCTTCATGGTCCCTGTCTGCCCCTGCTCCAAGTAGGGTCCCTCCCACGGGATGCCATCCTTCCTGAACTGAGCCTGTGGGGGCTGCCCACAGGCAGCAGCTCTTCAAGAACTGCTCCGTACCACGGGGTCCATCCATCCCGCAGGAGCAAACTGCTCCAGCACGGGTCCCCCACGGGCGGCAGCTCCCCCCAGACCCCCTGCTCCTGCGTGGGCTCCTCTCCACGGGCTGCAGCTCCGGCCCGGGGCCTGCTCCTGCGGGGGCTCTCCATGGGCCGCAGCCTCCTCCAGGCCACATCCACCTGCTCCACCGGGGGCTCCTCCACGGGCTGCAGCGTGGAGATCTGCTCCGTGTGGGACCCGTGGGCTGCAGGGGGACAGCCTGCTCCACCAGGGGCCTCTCCACAGGCCGCAGGGGAACTGCTGCTGTGTGCCTGGAGCACCTCCTGCCCTCCTGCTGCACTGCCCTTGGGGGCTGCAGGGCTGCTTCTCACCCCTCTCTCCCAGCTGCTGTTGCCCAGCACTTCTTTCCCGTCCTTAACTCTGCTCTCCCAGAGGCCCACCCAGTGTCACTCATGGCTCAGGTCTGGCCAGCGGCGGGTCCCTTTTGGAGCAGCTGGAGCTGGCTGTGCTCTGACATGGGACAGCTGCTGGGCTCTGCTCACAGAGGCCACCCCTGCAGCACCCTGCTACCAAAACCTCGCCACATAAACCCAATGCATTTGAGTAGTCATGTTCAGATACTGTCTCCTTGGACAGATCTTTTGGTATGTATAATTTATTGTCCAGCAGTCCTCATAAACACCCACTGTATTACTTTTCATGTCCCAAAGGCTTAATCCCACAGCAGCTGAAAATCATCCCAAAAGTGAATAAAAGCATCAAAGAGGATTGACCCCTGCATAACAATTCCATCCTGTGGCAACTGCAATTTTGGAATGAGAGTTTCTTTACCTGATGGAAAAAGATCACTCAGAATCTTTCACAAACACCGAAAAGTGTTAAAATGTAGTATTTTGTAAGCAGATTCTTAGGCTTTCCATTTCAAGTATGCGTCTCTTTGATGGGCCAAACTTGGAAAAATTCCAGGCAGAGGAATGTACTCTGTCTGAATTTTTCAGTCTAGATAGCTCTGAATGAGATAGATGAGGGACATAAATAAGTTTCCTATTTCATGTGTTTCATGTTTGCATTCTTACTGCAATGTTGTTAAGAAGCAGTATTTCCCAGTCTTTTTTCCTTCCTTGCTTTACCATGAAATAGCATTTTTCAGTGAAATATCATTTGGTCATAAACACACTAACTGTGTATTGTAATATGCATAGGAACCAAAATAACTTTTTGTGTATGTGGATTGTGCAAAGGCTGTAGTAGCAAATGCACAGACATATAGGCTAAAGCATTTCTCACAAATTCCATCATATCAAAGTTACCATAATGCAGAGGTTATTTCAGGCATTCTCAAAAATGTGAACGAGAATACTGACACTTATCTCTCACCCCTCTAGTAAGCACAACAGGATTCTCCTCAGGATAGCCTAGGGAAGTGTCCCTGCACTGACACTCCCCAAAGCACATATGGATTCCCCAAAAGGCATCAGGGGCTTTAGCCCCTGAATTAAACCCCAGCACTCACTGTTTTACAAGGAATTTGAAAATTGTGGCTTCCCAGTATTGCATTATGAGTCCTGCCAAACCAAGATACAATTTTAGTCTCTTTTATATATTGCAGCCATATTTTACAGCTTATAAAACTTAGTGCACAATGACTAGAAGGTAAGATGCAAGAAGCTGATGCCACTGATAAACATGCTTTTGATGTATACTGTGCTGCTTTTTGTGTCATGAGTACATACCAGAAAGAGTCATTAAGGCTATATGTCCAGTCACAAGTAACTCTACAATAAATTACATTGGCCAAATCTCTATTAATTGCATTGCAAGTCTTTATATGGCATTAAGTATATAACCTTTGTGTGAAGAAATAAATGTTATGTTTTGAAACAATGATTAGACTTTGAGTTTGATTGCAACCAAAGGTCAAAATGCACTAGTTTTTAGGCACTGATCAGATGGAATACTTCTAAGGTAGTATACTTTGGCCTCTCGTCTGGTGCAATGACTTCATGTAGAGAAGAAAAACACAAATTTCAGCTCCAGGACGCTCAGTTCTCTGTGGAAAGTGCTCACATTCACAGTACTGGGTCAGATCCTTCTCTTCAGAGATTTCCTAACTACGTTTCTGTTGAGTTTCCATCTGTGTTGATGACAGAACTCCGATCCCAGCAAGAAAGTACGCATAATGCCAACATGTAACAGTCACGGCAGTGTATTTAGAAGGTAAGTGTGGTCTTAAGGTTTCCCAATAGTGCGTAGTGTCCTACTCCGAGCTTTTCTGGACATTGGAGGAATCCTGAGCATACTAAAGGACAAACAGCACATTTTAGAAAATGTCAGGGGACTTTATCAGGTCGGGTTTAGGTGACCAGTTTAGACAAATGAGTGTATAAATGGTATTAATTTGTAATTGTTCTTTCCCATTCTAACATTATTAGCACGATGAAGCAACAAACAAACCTCCAGCTACTAGATTTGCTTAGAGAGTGTCTTCTGGAAATGTGTATCTTCTGGAAATAAAAATGCAAGACACAAAGTAGCATTGTTCTTATGAAAACAAAGATGTAACAGAACTATATGAATCTAATGCCACAGAATGCATCTGTCACTTTAAAATACCCAAATCCTCAGTAGCTCTAAAAGCAACAAGACACAATGGTTGAAAATTGGCTTACAATTAAAATGCTTAATTTCATGAAGATATTTTTCCATTTTAGGTTATAAACTTGACTGTCCTAACTTAAAATGCTTCAGACTGAACTTTTTTCCCCTGAAGTCCCAGAACGCAGTTTGAAAAAACACGCCATGCAATCCAAATGAATGAAAATACACCCCTGCTGCCAAATTGGTTGTCATAGAAACAAGCGTTGTTAGATCCAGGAAGAGGATGAAGCGGCCAGCAGAACTAATCTTCCCACATGCCGAAGCATGAAGAAGCTTTACACGGTAGCGTGTCACACCGTACCTCACTCTCGATCGAGAGCAAGCAGCCGTTTCTGACACAGGAGGTAGCAGGTTGAACTCCATGTCAGTTCAGCTCAGGGAGTTTCACTGGGTAACCCAGCCCCTGTTGTTGTTTCCAAAGCCTTGTTACACAGCGTTAGTTTCAACTGAAATGACAAAATCAGACTGTAAGGAGAGGAGCCTTTTCTCCAGTGTCTCTCCTGGCTGAGGTCACCAGCTCAGAGGCATTGAGCAGGTGTTCTGTACCCGCACCAGGACACGGCACTTGTCACCCCGTCGAGGACCACTCACACATGAACTCTTGCTCTTATAAAACAGAAAAACTAGACTCCGATTCTAAGACAATGCAGATCTTCACAACCAGGTAATTCTTTGTATGCTTCATTTATTAGGAAGAGAACTAATGCTGACATTTACTTCACCCTGATTACGCTTTAGCATAAATTGTGTATTATGACACACAAGAATAATTCACTCCTTTTAAAATATGCATTTCAAGGAGCTGATTTTCTGTCTGTGATCTGCACATCCTTTGAGGCCCACAGACTATACCTAATGCATCTGAAAAAGGTAATTAAGAGAAGCAAGCTGTTATCTGTTGGCTCGAATTCAGTATACAGTTGTCTGCATCTCCAATCTCCACACGCTTCAAGCACCTACAAACTGAAAAACAGTTCAAAGCCATTGCTTTTGAGGCCCTGACTGCACTTTATAAGGAAGCCTTGATTGACTGAAGCACCCCCACATGTCCTTGCCTTACAGGAATCTTTCCTTTAGTTGGAGTATCTTTCATGCGTTGTAAGAGTACCTTTATTTACATGAAGCTGTGAATACATCCTCTGACGTCCATACACTGAATATGTGAGATGCCCAAGCCTCAAATTACGGGAGAAAACTTCCCCCACAGGGTACCCAGACCTATCCCAGCTGCACTCCCTGTAAGGAACCATGATGGACCTGACCTGGGAAGGACTTCAGCAGAACGACAGCTGTTCTCAGCCTTACCAGAAACTCCTGCATGACTGTATCAAAGTCCCTGCTCCCCACCTCATGTCAGCCACTGGACTGAGGTGCCAAATATGGGGACATATACCTTCACATCACCATCTCCCTTTGAAATTTTCTCTCTTTGCACTGACATCAGAAGTAGTACACAGACTTACATCCTAACTCAGACCTTAGATTTCCCCATTTTAGCAGCGAAGAACACAAGCAAGGTGTGATCCATGCCCCGGAACTGCAACTGTGCTGACAGGTCCCTGACCACATCATAGGTGTGTATTTTGAGGAAAGAGGAGGGTGAAATTATTAACTGACCAAGATCCATGTCATGTCAGTAGTGTCCTCATTTAATATGCATCGTATAAAACTAGAGTGTTCAATCAGTAGCCACTGTAGGGAAACATGCACTTTCACTGTTCATGCTCTGCTGACAATGGAAATTCAGCATTGTTAATTCATCTCACAGCCAACCAGCATACATGGGGCCTGATCAAAAAGCAAACCAAAGCCTTGCCCTTGACTTCAGGAAACATTCAGCTGGGCTGTTTCACTGCTCTGTTTGTGTTCCCAGACCAAACTGTCATGCAGCACCTTTCAGGCCAGAGTGAGTGTTTTTATTGCAGTACTATGTTCTCTGGAGGAACAAGTTTTATAATGAAAGCACTGACATTGACCCTTAACTAAAACGCAGCTTTAGATGCTGCTACTGCTCTGCCTTAACAAGTCTCCTATCAGCTTCACAGCAATAAAGAAGAAAAAGCCAAGTCTCATGGTGCTGTCAAGGAACATTTCACTCATGTTCACCACATATTATTTTTATTCAGCCTATCTTTGCCAAATTTTAAAGTCTACTTCACCTCCTCCCTGAACACATCTGCTGTTGTCATAGCATTATAACTTCACTTGCTCTTGAGCTACACAAGCCATTAGATTTCTGTCATCATTAATTTGCCTCTGTGCATATAGCTCATAGGCTGACTTAAAGTTTTAAAATAATTTCTGGTCATAAGCATCTGGGTCAATTTTATCCCAGAAGCAAATCACAAGGAACCCTGACCTTTCCTTCTGTCCTAGATAACTCCTCTGCATGCCTGTAAATGCATTAACTTGGAACAGCTCTGAGAAGCCAGGCCTACCTGAAGAGGCCTCTTCTCCCCTTCTGCCACTGTCTTTGCAACCTCATGCATGGGAAAAAGAAAAAAAAAAATGTAGATTTAGGCAAATTATCACTGGTCAGGATGCCAAGGTCCAAACCCTGCCATTACACAGCATGAATAAAGCACGACAGAGAAGGCACACTTCAGAAGTTCCGGATCTCCTGCCAGCTAGCCCTCGCTGCTGATCCTTCATTTCGCAGATGAACCACTGCAGAGAGCTGTCAGTACTGCTGTCACGATGATGAATGAAGCCACTAGCTACAACTCTCTCAAACAATATATTGACCCTGTCTATTGTCACCATTTATGACAACCCTTCCCCAAGATGCTCCTGGGCAGCCACCACTTTACCAGTTGCTTTTGTTGATTTGAAATTGCTGGGGGAACACTTGGAGTAAACACTTTATGATCAGAAATACAGGGAGTGGCTCATAGATAAGAACATAGGCATAAGCATTTGGAGCAGTCTTCTCCACTTCTATGCAAAGACACTCAGGAGACCACATATTCAGCCATATTAACCATTGCAACTCGTATTTTAACTGCGTTAGCCTGTAATCAGATCTTTCTCTATAAAACATGTTAATCATAAAAGGATATACATAGCCAAGCTTTCTGAAGTCACTCACAGCTATAGTATCAGGTTCTGTGATTTAATACAGTATTGCCTTCACAGCAGGACGGTCTTAAAGCACTTCCACTAGGTTATCACCCAGTGTTCTCTTCTACGTCTGCTTGTAAGATACGTAGTAAGCTGGAACAGCAAACTGTTCAAAACAAGGTTTTACGTCATTATCTAGTCACACTCTGATGGGCTGCTAAACTAACCAGAAAGGCTGAGATGATGAATAGTTTCAGGTTTGCCTGAAAGGACTTTTTTTTTTTTTTGCAGTAAAAGCCTTATAAAATAAATTTTTGTACATGTTGGTCCCTGAATTTTTGTTGTAAGATATTTTGTTCAAGTAAGCACAGTAAGCACATATTTATTGCTCCAATTTATAAGTAGACAGCTTGAGATACAAAACTGAAACCATATAATAACGTAATTCCATCTACAGAATAATATTATACTGCATATTCCTAGGAGCACAATGCCAGATCCCAGATCCCCCTACTCCCCTGTAATGACTTTCTACACTTGCCTTTGAATGCAGCCGTTAATCAGCAAGTACAAAATGTTAAGTGATTGATTTTGTCTTTGTGGTAGTTAAAAAAAAGAGAGAGGGAACAAAGGAAACTGTTGAACAGAAGATAAAAATAGCAGTAGCCAACCTTCACTACTGCTCACATTTGTTTTTCTAAGGGATTTCCCTAAATCCCATGTACCCCTGAATGACAGCACTGAGTACCTTGTCATTTCCGATCTGGAAAGGAGAGAAGAGGGTGGCTGTTCCTTAACTCATCTCTGTTCAAGCTTATCTTTACAGAATATCTTCCTGTTTTATTTCAGGCTGCATCCATATCTTGGCCCAAGATGAACCAAACCATCCACACGGAAGCAGGAAAAGGTATGGAGCTATGTTGCATGGTCAAAGAAGAAAAAGGGATCAGCCTTTTTGCCTTTTTTTTTCATCTTTGGAAGGATAGGAGATAGGCCTATGAGCAGATATAACTAAAAAAAAAATAAAAAGACTGTTTGCTTGTATATGAAATTGTCTCTGTTCAGGTTGGTACCATTGCCATTTTTGTTTCAATTTCCCATAATACATCCATACATGGCCCCAGCAAACAGGTGGAAGATAATGCTGCCTGTTCTCCCACCTCTGCAACTGCTGCTGACAGCTGAGGGTCACAAAATCTTAAGCAGCTCTAGCATGAACTGCCAGAACTTCTCCAGAGGCATCCCTAGGACAATAAATTAGGTCTTTTCAAAATATTAAGAAAAAACTTATATAGCAGGCAAAGATGCACTAATGATGAATGCCTGCCATGCAGCTGAAATGAGGCCACAGGAATAATGCCACAGAGGGTGTTCTAAAGAAATAACAAAAGCCAATTAGTGCTGCCTGGATCTTTTCATGGGTTTTTGCAGACCTGTACCTTACTGTGATAGCTGAACACCAACAGTGTCTTTGTCCTCACTAACTTCCTCTGAGGTAAGGAAAAGAAGCTTCTCGACTTGTGAAACTCAGATCAGGGCTGAAATTGATCTATCTAAATGACACCCTTCACGAATTTCTTAAGATCCTTATGAAGCAGTATCAGGGATCCTTGAACCATATACACAGACTTCACCATTGCCAGAAACTGTTTTTCCTACCCAAGGCAAAAGCCTCCTTCTTTGGAAGCACATGGTTCCCCTGTTAATTCCATAGTTGGCACATCAATTGTCTGGAGCTCAGTGCAGAACACCAGGTGCCTACAGCTAAGCAGGATGAAACTGTCCAGGAAGATGGCCCAATGTCATATATCCATTGGGTTAACAGAGCAAAGAGCAGTAGCATGGCACGATCCTACCTTTTCATTCACTTGATTCCATCCCAGCAAACACCCTGCCAGTGCTCCAGAATAAAGTCACAGGAGAGTCATGTAAGGTCTCTCCCCACAGGCAGGAGACTGATTTCTCTGCAGAACATTTACATAATTTTCCATACACCAATATGCTAAATACCCCAGTATCTTTTATAATCTTCTGAGTCTGACAATCACCTTACGTACCTCACCCGTCTGTACACTGTGGCAAGCACTACTGGTCTGCTCTTGCAGACATTTTGTTTTTTCCACTTCACATCTATGGTGTCACCACCTTAACACAGTCTGAAAATCACCAGCATGACTAGAGCTCCTGGATGTAAGTCCAAGCTTGTTTGGGTGCTGTCTCTTTTATAGATCCCAAGGACAAGACTTTTGCAGTCCTTTCTTGAGTCCTCTCACTTCAGCCCTAGCTTTCACGCAAGTCCCCTGCTCCGGTGTTCCTTCAGAGCAATGACAGGGGCTACCAGTGTCCCCTGTCAAAATGCCTTGGCAGTTTGTTCAAAGATCTTTTGAAAATTCTGTGCTTTTTAAAGAACATTTTTAACAAACTTTCTTGTTTTTCACTCTTAGGATTACTCCTCTTTTCTCCCATGAGTTTACCTGCCTTCCACTTACGTTTCACAAGCTTGCACTGATTGCTGTCCCCTATGTGGTACCTCTTCCACAGTTAGTATGCAATCCACCATCATCTTGGGTGACGGGCTCTGAATTAAAACCCTAGCAGGTAAACTATTTTCCATTTTTTCTAGTGGAAATTCCCATTGCTCTGCTGGTCCTCTACAAGATCTCTGTAAAATGTACAATTGTTGTTCTCTGAGACTCTCCAGCCCTCAGCGGCACATTGGATGTCAAGTTATCAGACAAAAAAGTAATGATAAACCTATATAACACAATAACATATCTTCCTTTCCCCTTTCTCAGCAAAGGGGATGAGTTTCTTAGCCACTCCATAAATCAAGGAGCTGACACTCTCTTCAGTGCTCAGCAGATGCAGTTTCACTGAATTTTTAGTTGACTTGCTTCTTTTAACCATTCCCTTCTTCAGTCCATGCAGCTGTGAGTCTGGTAAAGAGCACTATTCACCAGGAGACTGTAAAACAAACTTGTTCTAGGCACTAACTGCTCAAACAAGAAGAAAAAGCTAAAGAAGGGCTGCTTTTCCATACAACTGTGCTGATTTCATCTCTCTGGGGCTACCTGCCTCTGACTTACATAAACAGCGTGTTTCCAGTTTAGCCTCTGCTAAGGAAGGTTGCTGCTAGATCTGCCTCTTTTCAGTGACATAATGTTTCCTCCTGTATCCTGTCTGCTTGTACGTGCTGTAAGAGTGATCCCTCTACTTCACAAGAACAACATTCATCTCCCAGCCCCAGCATAATATGCCTGCCTAATGCATGGATCAAACTCCCAGTTAACCTCCCATCCCAGCCCCACAACTCCAATTAATTGTGAAGCACTCAGGAGCAACTAATGGATGTCTTTGGCTGGTATCCATATGGCACTTTGTATGTCTTTCAACCATTAGCCTCTAAAAAGGTCTGTGAAAGAGTAATGTAAGGTGGTAACTGAATAGGGTTGCATAAATAGTTTTAATTGTAGCTTATGCTTCACATTTCAAAGAGTATTTCCACAAAAGATTTATCTTCCTGTCACAGGGACTTCGCAGATTTTAAAAGAGTTTTCTGTGTCTAACGGGGGAAACGATGTCATACAGACTCTTACAGAATCATCCAGACAGCAAGTTCACTGTACCCATGCCAGCCGTCTCCATTGAAATAACTTGTCCTGTTGCTAATGCTGCTGGTTTTGCATACGACCAGGTATCCATGACTACAGAGAAGATCAGTAAGGGCTGAAGACATGCATTTACTCGTGCCAGTGTCAGCATGAGAGTGAGTGAAACAGCACAGCCAAGAAGTTGCCTTCCTGTACTGGAAAGCAATGCACACTAACCGGTATTCAAATTTGGATTCAAATACCAGTGAAAGGAGTTAAAGGGGCATCTAATCAAGAAAGCAGAAATCATCATTTCTGTGTATGCTGGGACAAGGACAAAACCTGCCAGATGATCAGAACCAGGAGTTTCTGAGACTGAGAGCATCCACCTTTCCCTCACCAATGTTCTACACTGCTGTAGAAAAAGCTCACTCACCTGACCCAAATAAAGGAAGTTTAGCAACCCCCTATTTGATGTTTTAGATTGTTTTTTTCCTCATTTCTTACATGCAATTAAGCCAACTCAAAAGATTTTTAATGAAAAGGTCTGCTGTAGTCATTTCCCTGAGCTGGGTGAACGACAGATCAACCAACAGTCATCAATAGTCCAAGAAGTCAACCCAACAAACAGGTTACTGTATTTTCCTTGAGGCTTTGGGGAAATTGGCCTGGACAGACATCAGAGCAGTGGTGAGGAAGAAAGAGCAGGTGGCAGCCACACAAACACAGTGCCACCCTACTTAAAAAATAATATTAATAATGGACACTATCCAGGCTCTTTGAAAAGAAAAAAAAAAATACTAAATTTCCTGTGACTGCTTGCTTCAGAAACAAGGTAAATATGCTATGCTCTGCACTGAAAATAGCCTACCACCAAAGTGCTTATGTATACATTTGTACTAGTTCATGTTAGTGTGTGTGCAAACACATATCCTTGAGAGTATATAGATACATATATCTATATGTATATATTTGTCACCTGACAAAGATTCTGTATTTCAATGTGTGGCGTTGAGAAAGGTGACAAACCCTTTGATTTTATTACACTAAAACTGTTCCACCCATTGCACAAATCACTGGACAGAGGAGAAAGAGAATATAAGAGAGTCATAGAATCACAGAATGGTTTGGGTTGGAAGGGACCTTAAAGATCATCTAATTCCAACCCCCCTGCCCTGGGCAGGGACACCTCCCACCAGACCAGGTTGCTCAAAGCCCCATCCAGCCTGGTCTTGAACACTTCCAGAGATGGGGCATCCACAGCTTCTCTGGGCAGCCTGTGCCAGTGCCTCACTACCCTCACAGTAAAGAATTTCTTCCTTAGATCTAATCTAAATCTCCTGTCTTTTAGTTTAAAGCCATCACTCCTTGCCCTATCACTGCACTCCCTGACACAGAGTCCCTCCCCAGCTTTCCTGTAGCCCCCTTTAGGTACTGGAAGGCCGCTACAAGGTCTCCCCAGAGCCTTCTCTTCTCCAGGCTGAAGAACCCCAACTCCCTCAGCCTGTCTTCACAGGGGTGGTGCTCCTGCCCTCTGATCATCCTCGTGGCCCTCCTCTGGACTTGTTCTAATACTTCCATGTCCTTCTTGTGCTGGGTGCCCCAGCGCTGAACACAGCCCTCCAGGTGGGGTCTCACGAGAGCAGAGCAGAGGGCAAAAATCACCTCCCTCGGCCTGCTGGTCACACTGCTTTTGATGCAGCCCTGGATGCAGTTGGCTTTCTGGGCTGCAAGTGCACATTGCTGGCTCATGTTGAGCTTCTCATCAGCCAGCACCCCCAAGTCCTTCTTCTCAGGGTTGCTCTCAATCAATTCTTCACCTAGCCTGTATTTGTACTTGGGATTGCCCCAGCTCAGACTCAGGACCTTGCACGTGGCCTTGTTGAACTTCATGAGGTTCACACAGGCCCACCTCTCAAGCCTGCCCAGGTCCTTCTGGATGGCATCCCTTCCCTCCAATGTGTTAACTGCACCACACATCTTGGTGTCATCAGCAAACCTGCTGAGGGTGCACTCAATCCCACTGTCCATGTCACTGACAAAGATGTTAAACAGCTCTGGTCCCAGTACTGACCCCTGAGGAACACCACTTGTTACTGATCTCCACCTGGACATTGAGTCATTGACCACAATGCTTTGAGTAAGACCATCCAGACAATTCCTTACCCACCAAGGGGTCCAGCCATCAAATCCATGTTTCTTCAAACTAGAGACAAGGATATCAGGTAGGACAGTGTCAAATGCTTTGCATAGGTCCAGGTAGATGATGTCAGTTGCTCTTCCCCTATCCAACAATGCTGGAACCCCATCATAGAAGGCCACCAGATTTGTCAGGCGATCTGTCCTTAGTGAAGCCATGTTGTCTGTCACCAATCACCTCCTTATTTTCCATGGGCCTTAGCATAGTTTCTGGGAGGATCTGCTCCATCATCTTGTCAGGCACAGAGCCCAGCTTTGTTGAGCTGCTCTGGACTACTAGAGCAGCTTAAGTCTGATGGCAATTGACAAGGTCAGCAAGAGCATGGAAGGTTGGAGATGGATGCATGGAAGTGAGAGGTTGGGTGTGCAAGCCTTGGTAAAGTATTCTGGAAAACAAGCCCCTTTTTGGTGTTCATGGCTCAGCTCCTGAGTTTACAGAAGTATGCAAGCAATTCCTGAATAAGGAATGCCCTGAAGCAGGTAAGTGTGATAGCAGTCAAGCACAGAAGTGCAAGTTCTCAGGCATAGTGGCTGTTTAAGCATTTCCTCCCTTCTGTCCTACAGCATCATTACAAATTAGATTCCTGCCCCCAAAACTGCAACAATAAAAGCCTCTGCTTTGCAATGTTGTTCCAAAGAAGATGCAGAGAAATGGGTCATGACATCTTCAGCTGCAGAGCTAATCCATCATAATGCACCATGGCTCCTACAAATTGCTGCCTTAGGCAGATAATAGCAGGCATTTCCAATCATCCCCAGGTGGCTAATATGTGGCAATGGTTTGTAACCTGCATATGCTGGACCACCGCAGCTGCTCCACTGAGCAATCTTGCAATATTGATGGACACTCTTTTTGACCCAGAACATTGAACATGTTTAATAGAGACATACTGCCACCAAAATCATTCCCTCATGCCTTTCTTCCACTTCCCCAATTCAAAGGTCAGAAGTAAAATCAAGCTCTATCAAAGCTGTCTGGTATTCTCATTTTTGGAAAAGATCTTTGTACTTTCATCTGACAGCTCAGTTGAAATATTCTGTCCTATGCCAATTGAAAGAATGGTCCTGCACATTAACGAGCAGAGCACAAGTGAAATGACTCTTACACCCTAACCAAGAAAGTTTATAGGTTCTCTTTGCAATGAGTTGCACAGTTTCTGCTTTCTCTGCTCACAAACCTAAGATCTGGCTTTTCTTTGAAATATGAAGATGACACAGTGGGGTGAGGTTTTTTGTTTTGTTTAACTTAAAAAAAAATGCTTTATGAAAGCCACAACTGGATAGAAAATAGCTAACCATTATCACCACACTCAGTAGTGTGGAATGCAGCACAGCATCTTTCTGTCGTGGGCTGAAGACAACCCCATTTTCAGGTTCAGCCAGATAACTCCTTTAAATAATTTAAATCAAAACAAATTCACCCCAATTACTTTGTGTGTGCATGTGTATACATGTACTGATACGTATATATTCAGGGTACTATAGGAGGTATGGATAGCTTAATAGCCCAGCCCATAGGGTTTTTAATTCTGCAGCAATATTTCATCCAGCTCCAGCGCATGGAGTTGGATCTTTAAAACATCTTTTCTTTTTTCCCTTTTAGAAGCTGTGTTCCCTGCTAGTACAGAGTTTGCTTCATCTTCTATGTTCCTTTTTAGCCTCCATTTCACATTACTTGCCCTTGGTATTGTTAACAATCTTCATTCTCACTGATCATTGGCTTATTCAATGTTTTTAAGTCTGAAGGGACTGTTAAATCATCTAAACTGATCTCCTACATGACCCAGTCCAAAAAACCTACCCAGGTTCTTTCACAATGAGCCCGGTGACTCATATTTAGCTAAAACATGATCCAATAGGCATCTCAGTGGAAAGAGAGGACATCACAGGACAAAAAGTTCATCACAGACTTTTTGTGATAGTGTCCTTTGGGTCTCAGTATTTTAGAACTGAAAAGGAAGGCTTAATCTCGTTTTTTTTCTTTCCTTCCTTCACTTTCTGCAAGCACTTTCTCTCTGTTATTTCCCCAATATTTTTGTATGTTTGTAGTTCTATAGTAGAAAAACACAAATAGGAAAGCATTTATCATTTCTACAAGACAGAAGGTCAGAATGAGAATAAATATATTGAACATTTCATTCTTTTCTATAGGAAAGCAAACATCATAGAGGAATACAGAAACAGGACTATAGCCAAGGTGAAGTGAATTCATTCTTGTCCTGTGGGATTTGTGTCACCATGGACCATTTGGGGATCACTGAGAAGATTACTCCAATGAGGAAGAAGTGAAAGAACTAAGGGTAGTTTTACCTACAGAGAAGGAACTTCTCTTGTGGTCTTCACGAAGGCGTAAAGCCTTGTTCACAGTTTCACAAAACAGGATAAAATAGGTGTTACAGATGCACTCTCTCATGCTGGCAGCACTCTGGCTCAAGTTTTGCTGATAAGCAGGCCTAACTGGATGCAAATATTGTAAAATCATACAGTCAAGGACCTGAACTCCTATGTAGAGTTGGTATAGCTAAGAAACTACTGATGAAAAAATAAGAGAAAAAAAAAAAACACTAGGTACAGCATAACCGTAAAAGGAAGAAGTTTGACTACAGGTCAACAACTTTATGCTATAAATATTTGCATCCACTAAAGCCCACTGAGCTCCCCTGCAAGGCAGCAGGCTGCACAGCAGCAATCTCCCCTTGAACAGGGACACCTCAAGGTTGAGAGATCCCTTACCTGGCATCCCATGTTCACAGCAACGTAAGCAACATTTAAACGTGCATGCAACATTCATGTATGTCAAGCTAAAGCACTATTTTGCACACATCAAGTTAGCCTAATTATTAGTCTTTTAGTATTTGACATCTGTCAGCCATTCAATAATAAACTCCTTTGGTTAACCTCAGGACAACAACTTTTTTCAATAATTCACCTGCAACAATCCAACAAAAAGTAACAGCTTCAAACTACAGAAAGAAAGAACCAGGTAACACATTAGTGCAAAGCCTGCTAAAGGTAAAGATACAAACAGATCAGCACAGATCGCCTGAGGAGAACACACATTTCCATCACCAGAAGTTTTTAATAGGCTAGAAAACATCTGCCAGGAATGGCATGGATGTAGTTAATCCTGCCTCAGGCAGAGGGATGACTGGTGACCCCACTAGTCCTTTTCAGTTCTGCTCTGGACATTTTCTGCAGCTCAGAAAAAGCTAATAAGGAAGTGACATCTGACTCAACTGTACTTATTCTCCCCTAGTGAGTTTCAGATCACACCTACTTGTTTGGTTTTGTTCTTGTTGTTTATGTTTTTGTTTTAAAGATTGAAATACATTTGTTTGCTTGCATAGCTAAAATCTTTAATACTTCTCCTATAATACATTTCACATTATGGCAAATTACAGCTGTAAATGCAAATACAAGTAATGTTTGGAGAAAGATTATAATATAGCCTCAAGGTATCATCTGGAGTACTATCTGCTTAGTTTATCACAAAAGATGAGCTATTCTAAACTGCCAAGTCTTACCATCTTACTCGCAAACTAAGTTGTTACCTGCAAGCTAAGCTGTGTTCTTTCTATTTGGAATATCACTGTCAATCATTAACAATCAAGATTTCAAATTTTAACATCATTTTTTGACGGTTCACATGGGAAACCACTATAGTTGGCTAGCCATTGTATCAAGCAACTAATTATGGTAGCCTGCCATTGTATCACTGTCCTTAAGCAAAAAAAAATTCACAAAACGAATGGAAAGACACAAGAACTGCTGAATAAGAAGAGGAACAAAACCAAGATGAAAATGATAAAAAACAGCTACTATTACTTAGAAAACACAGAAAGAGAACAAACTCATTTCAAGTGACCAAGCATACTTCTTCCCAGCCACAGACTGTAAGAACTCTTACGGCTCCACTGCAAATTGCAGTTTTGGTTTAAGGTAGCTGGAAACCTCTCCCACTGTTTTTATCTGGAGTTACCCAAGAAAATAGTCAGCCCATTGGTGTTAACCAGAAGTCATTGTACAGGATCATCTCCCAGATAACCACACTTGTAAATGTTTCATCAGTTTTGGCTTTTGTCAGTAAGGTGAACTGGTGATGGATAAGGGAGAAAGTAGAGAAGACCACACAAAACAGCTGCTAAGTCTGACAATAAAATCATTAGGACTTAAGACAGAGCCACAAGGCTGGTTTTATTGCTCTGAATATACTGCTTACTGGTTAGCAGCAGCAATGAGGATAATGGAGTGATTTAACTGACAAGCCATTAATTGCAGGTTCATGGTAGCCTTTGGTTCTCTTTTCAAATCTAATCTCACATTCTAGCATCAGTGTTAACAGTTCAGTAAAATTGCTTTCTTGTACATGGTAGTAGTAGGAACACCATACTTAGGACATATCGCCCACACTTTGTCTTGAAAACAGGTAAAATAGTTTTCATTCCTATTCTCAATCTCAGACAATATGTCCACTCCCATACTTCAGACAAAATGATAGTAGTTAGATTGTTTCATACTAAGCCTTCACTTGCGACTTGGCACTCATTTGCATGTTTTTATGCACAATGACACAAAAGCACAGAGTATGTCACAATGCATATACTTCATTTTGTGTTCAGTATAGAGGATAAAAACAGCAGAGTTAGAGATGGAGACAAACCATGATCACCAAACAGGTGAGAAGCCCTTTCTCCAAAGACAAGTAACAGCTACAAGAGAAATAACAACTAAATTCTCTCAGCACTTACTCACATCTGAATAATAATAGTAAAGAAATTCACTCACAGTAAGCTATTCTTAAAGAAATTCAGACATTTATAAAGTCAAAATCCAGAGAACCGGAGTATTCATTTGAAAGAATCCCTGTGAGAACACACCTCCTTTTTTATTCCTGGCAATGGCTTACAGCAGAAACCTGCAAAAACAAAACTTCATTAGTTAAACATGCACTTATTGTTTCACAGAAATTCAAATGCACTGAATAAAAAAATCACATTAATACCAGCAATGGTACCAAAGTAACCTAATTAACACAATTCGTTTGACATTCCAGAAAACAAGTAAGATCTCAGGTGGCCCTGCTTTATGATAAACACAACTCAATTTAACCTACGTATTTTTATACAAATCATCAGTGTAAGACTACACTAAACACAAAGACACATTCGATTTCTTGTGATCCAATCTTCAGTGGTTTGTTAAAATCTCTATAAATAACTCTGTTTTCACAGCTCATCTTTTAGTATCATTAGATAAGCCCTTTTTCATCTACAACACGAATCTTACGACATTCTCTCAACTACCTGCTAGCACTTGCTATACATGAAACAACGCCCCCCCCTTCTGGGCTACGGCAAAGTTGCACTTACTTGCGGAAAACCACTGCAGAAGAATGAAACAAACTCCTATTAATGTTTACTGAGAGTGTTCCGTAATTAAACTACCTGACCGGAACAAGAAGAGCCTTAAGGCCTATACACAAAGAAGACAAGCAAGTAAAGAAAGTGGGGTGGCTTTGCATTCAATGTCAGCTAAGGGCACTGATAGCTACTACAACTGCAAGCAAGGATCTGTCACCATCTCAATAGTCAAATAGGAATGATCTGGACCTCACTGACTCCCAGACTCTCAGCGTTTCTTTAAAAATGTTCAATTCACTGAACTAGAAAGGCTGGAATGTGTATTTTAAAACAAGCGTTTAATTAAAGCTCTCGTGCTTTTGGACCCGAGCACAGATTCTATGACCAAAGACCAGATCTAACAGTGGACGTACGTACAGAAAGGTTTCCAATAACCGACCACAAGTTTTAAGTAGAAGTGCACTCACAGATTTGTGTGAAATCTGCAAACTGTTAAGCATCCAATTAACTTGTATCTATTGCTTCAGTCACCTAAAATAGTTTTGACTGACCTCCAAAGTTCCCGAAAACTAAAGCTGCTACAGACTATATTCGAAACAACCACCCACCACAAACAAAAGCTCTCGGCAAAGGAAGCCAGTCAGAAAAACCTCCAGGGCCCGTATTTCGCAAAAGAAATCGGTGCCTCAAGGACACAATCCTGATAGCCACCCGCAGCAAAGCGTAAGGCTGCAAAGGAGAACCTCTATACGAGGCTGCCTTTTGGTCTTTTAGAAGTGCCAGACTTTTGCTTGGGAAATCCAGCCCAGAGGAGAAAAGCAGACCGCAATTAAGAGTAAAAACATTGGAAGGCACCTGCGGATGAAAAGCAATGTCAGAGAAAGAGGCAAATTTGCAAACAGATGGTATCCAATGTCCCCTCTGACATGACACATACAGGAGATTTGAAAAGCAAATACCTGTTCCCCTGAGCGGTGGCTGTGTATGTAATAGAAGAAGAAATAATACAATGTTGTTTAAGATGTTACATTTGCGATGTACTGTTCCGAGGCTGCGCTTGGAAGATACAAAATATATGTGCAAGGGTAACATGAGAATGCACCAATTCATGATGAGGAGTAAGGAGGATTAAAAGAATGCTCAATTTGCAAGACATCTAGACAACTGGGGCTTCTTGGACTCTGGGAACTGGATCAAACCAACCTTGTGGTTCGGACTGACACCAAGGGCTCAGAGAGCATGCGTGAGAAGGAAAGGTTAAAAAGTTCAACTCTGATGAAGACATCTTACTTCATCCCAACGACCACCCGGACGACCACCAGAGATTAGTACGCAAGCGCAGAAGGACTGATAAGATAATTAGCATAAGAAGCGAGGCTAGGCGGAGCTAGGAAATGAATATGCATAGATGAGTTGTGAAACCTAATGCATATGTAATATCTTAGGAGATAAAAGAGAACTAAGAGAACAAATCAGACGAAGTTAGATTTGGGCAGGCATGCCCCTAACTTCCGGCGCCTAATAAAGCACCTTCATATAATCACTTTGTGGATTATGTGTTTTCATGAACGCTAACAGCTGCAGAACATGTTCTCAGGAGTGCCTTGCAAACCTGACGGCCTTCACGGATCTCTCCTCAGGTCCTGCAAAAAGCTGGGGAGAGAAAGCCTGAGAGCTGACACCATGTCCGTAACGCTGCCTTGCCTCTGCCTGCTCTCCTGCAGCTGAGTGAGCTCCGAGAGGCCATGCGGGAGAGGGTACACTGGCAGAATCTATCCTTCAGACTCACAGAGATAGGGGCCCAAGTCTCAGCCTTGCAGAGGCCCACAAGGCATGGATAGGTTGTCCAGCCACAGCAGGACAAGCTCCCCAGATTGGCCAAGGAGCCAAGGGGCTCAACTCCCAAAAACAGCCCTTCCTCCCCCAGATGGCATAGCAGGGCTTTGCGATACACAGGTTTACGGGCTGGCCTCCCTCAGGGCTCCTGGGGATTCCAGCTCCCCACCAGTCCCACCAGCAGTCCCACAAAGGAGAAGATGAAGCCATCAAACACTGCTCCTCTGCAGGGATCTGTGCTGGAACGGTATGAACTGCTTCTGCACCCAAAGTAGCGCCCCCTCTATCTGCATAGTAGCCCAGATCTGTTTCCCATCTCAGCCCTGACCATGCTCTTCCTCTCCACACCTGTCTCTTACTTGAGTCAACACTTCCTACCCCCCTCCAACTGGGTGCCTTTTGTCTGTATCAGAAGTAGAGGCACCCCTGAGGACATTGCATATCTGTCTTTCGAAGTGGGAGAAGCCATTGGGTGCTGCAGGTGCCTGCTGCCAGGACAAGTACCCAACCATGCCTCATGGCTGAGCCTCCACCCAGCCCGCTGGCAGGCCCTGTTGGCAGGAGGAGCTGCTCCCCTTTGCTTGGAGCTGGCGTGGCAGCAGTGTCTCTCCTGACAGGCTGGAGTGCAGCCCCATGGTGGTGGTCAGGAGCCAGCTGGAACTGCCTGTGACCGAGCCCCCTTGACCACCTTGCCTGCTCAGCCCCAAGCCTGCAAGAGGGCGTGAGGGGTTGGTGCTGCCACGACATGGCAGCACGCTCCTCCTGCTCTGCGGAACACAAAGGGCACTGATGTGGCTGGTGGCTCTTGGGAGCATGGCAACACTGACTGCAGTGACAAGCTGGCAACTGCCCCCCAGAAGGGAAAAGGATCCTTTTCCTGACAGAAGTGCAGATGTCCCCTCCTCAAAGACCTTGTGCACACGTGGAGCTTTTCAAGTGCTGTTGCAGTCGTGGCCCTCAGGTGCCTAGGTCTTCCTGTCACACAGCTGTATCCCTTCCTATGCCACACCACGAATTGTATAGCCGTGGCAGGCTCTGGGCATAACCTCACACACTCAGGAATGCCAACGTTGGCTGAGGACTGGTATGCAGCAAGTGTTACACCTGACCAAAAAGTCCCTCAAGAGAGACTGGTGAAAGCAGGCCATCTCCATGAAATAAAACTGCCACATTGACAGGAAATAGTGAGAATCTGAGGAGTTTCACCTAGACCTGAGAAGAGCGAAAGCTGTAAATCCAGGTCCAACACTAGATCCAGCAAAGCACAGTATTTCTTCAGTATCGGAAATTTTCACTTGTTGTTCTGTGAACTTTGATCACAGTGTGCTAGAAAACGTGCCCACAGACTGGACAGACTCCAGCACGTCTTTTGACCTAGGCAGGAACAAAAGACAGATACCCTTGTCTTCTGTTTTTTTGTTGTCCTTGTTTTGTTTTGCTTTGGTTTTGTTGTTTTGTTTTGTTTTTGTTTGTTTTTGTTTTGTTTTCTGAGTCTGATTGGTTTAATAACTGGCTAAAGGGAAGAAAAAAAAATGGTTTACCAAGGAAGGAACTAGCCCACACCATCCTTTTCTGCTCTGAAGACTCAAAGATGCAACTCCGGGAGATACGTACTACCAGAATGTGGAACCCTCCTCTCGGTGTTGGGTTATGTGATGAACGGCTCACCTACGCACCCACAAAGGATCCTGGGGGTACAGCCACAGCCTACTTCTATTTTTGCTCCTTTCCAATTAATCATGAAAACAAAATTCAGATTTTCTCTATCCTGTATTCCTGGTACTGCCACTGACTGCGTCCAATGATTTTCATAGTGGCTTTTCTCAATTTCTTCAGCCAATCCTCCTATTTTCTGGAGACTTGCAAAGCTTCCCAAAGAAGGACCATGTCTCGCTGTCAACAAGGAAATGCTTCTTTTCCTTAAGACAGAACTCAATGAAAGAGTAAGGCATGAAGTGAATCCACAGACAAGCATGTAGCAGGCAGACAGTACTTTACAGACAATGAAGGCCCAAGCTCTCTCCTATTAAAGTCAATAAAAGTTATGCTAATTCTAGCTAGGGCTCTCAATATACCTCTCAAATATGTATCAGGTTTGTGTGGCAAGGGCTACCAGCAGGGGCCTGCAGGAGTGCCCCGTGTGAGCACAGCCCAGCAGCTGCCCCATGGCAGAGCAGAGCAAGCTCCAGCTGCTCCAAAAGGGACCCGCCGCTGGCCAGAGCCAAGCCAACAAGTGATGTTGTTTGCACCTCTCTGAGAGCATATTTAAGAAAGGGAAAAGAACTGCTACACCACAGCAGCTGAGAGAGTGTGGAATGAGATCCAGCCCTGCAGCCCCCGAGGGCAGTGCAGCAGGAGGGCAGGAGGTGCTCCAGGCATGCAGCACAAGTTCCCCTGCGGCCTGTGGAGAGGCCCCTGGTGGAGCAGGCTGTCCCCCTGCAGCCCATGGGTCCCACACGGAGCAGATCTCCACGCTGCAGCCCGTGGAGGAGCCCCCGGTGGAGCAGGTGGATGTGGCCTGGAGGAGGCTGCGGCCCATGGAGAGCCCCCGCAGGAGCAGGCCCCGGGCCGGAGCTGCAGCCCGTGGAGAGGAGCCCACGCAGGAGCAGGGGGTCTGGGGGGAGCTGCCGCCCGTGGGGGACCCGTGCTGGAGCAGTTTGCTCCTGGGGGGTGGACCCCGTGGTACGGAGCCATGTGGGAGCAGTTCTTGAAGAGCTGCTGCCTGTGGGCAGCCCCCGCAGGCTCAGTTCGGGAAGGACGGCATCCCGTGGGAGGGACCCCATGTGAAGCAGGGGCAGAGAGGTGATAAGACAGCCTTCTGGAGTATCAACCATTCATTTCGTTTCTATGTCACTACTAGTCACTGGCCTCCCAAGAGATGTCCTGTGTCTGATCCCCACTCTCTTAGCATGCTTATTCAACCAATTTGCAACCCACTTAATGGTAAATCAAGGTGAAAAAAATTAAAGAAAAAACACACATCAAAACACCATCCCAACCCAACAGTATTTGTAATATGTGGGGCAAAGTGCTACAGGCCCTGTTGGGGCAGATGGCCCATGGTGACATCACTGAGCGATGGGCTGTGACCTCGCAGCCCTCGCTGCTTATCTTGGGGCGCCAGCAGAGGCCACGTCAGCCTAGCTCGTGGCTTGACTCCTGCTGAGCGTGTGTGCGAGGCTTGGAGCACCGAGCGAGGATTTGGTAGAGCCGTGCTGTGGGGCCGCTGGCAGCTGTTCTCAGTGCCCGTCCCCACAGTCATTGCCTGTGTTTCCCCGGCCCTGCCTGGCTCAGGCAGCCGGGGCCCCGCGGGACGCGCTCGCAGCAGCGCAGGTGAGCTGTGCGGGGACACGTGCCCCAGGGCAGCCTACAGGGGGCACGGGAAGGCCAGACATGGGTTTGGGGGGGTTCCTGCAGAGGTGCCAGGGGGGCATTGCCTCTGCTCACCCTGGCACAATGAGTGACCTTGGCTTCTCTCTCTTCTGCAGATTCAGACAGCCTCTGGCAGCTGCAGCGCCAGGGTAGGGGAGCAGCTTCTTCACCTCAGCTCTCCCCAGCCCACTGTAGAGCCCGGTGGCCATGGATGTGCCATCGGACTGGACCTGCCCAGCCTGTGGGGACAGTCGGGATGATGTCGCCTACATGACCCCCTGTCTCCACCGGCTGTGCTATGGCTGTGCCCTGCGGTGGGCAATGAAGAATCCATGGTGCCCCTTCTGCAGGGAGACAATCAAGACCATCAAGTACTCGGTGAGGTCAGATGACGATTACCTGGAGTGTGCTGTCCCAGAGCCTGCAGAGCACTTGGCTGAGGACCAGCAGGAGGAGCAGGAGGCTGTGGAGCCAGTGCCCAGGGCTCCTGACCTCAGCTTCCCACCCGAGGTCTGGGCAGCCTTCTTCAGGGAGCACCCAGAAAACGTCGAGCCCCTGCTTGCGTGGCTGCAGCAGGAGCTGGAGACCATCTCTGGCTCCGAGTGGTGGGAGGTGGCTGCGGGCCTGAGCACGGTGATCGGCTACCTGTGCGTCTACGGTCTCGACGAGGAGGGCTTGGTGCGGGCGCTGCAGCCTTGCCTCAAAAACCAGACGCTGCCTTTCGTGGTGCGGCTCATCACTGCCGCTGTGGAGCTGTGCAGCACACAGATCCGCCGGCAGCGTGACCGCCAGGACGCCCACGCTGCAGGGAGCCAGGAGGACAGCCCCGCAGCTGCCCACAGCCACGCCACCTCTCCAGGGGGGACTCGTGCCCCTGCCACCACAGAAGAGGAGGAGGCACCTGAGGAGCCAGGGCAGGCGGCAGCAGGTCCCTCTGCCCAGGGCAGGGACTGCTTGCCTGGGGGGCGCCGGCGCGCCCCGAAGAGGAGGGCCAGCAGCAGCCTGCAGGACTCTCCCCAGCCCCGCAAGAGGCCGCCCCGACGGCGGCACTAGGCGGGCACCCCACACCTGGCAGCATAATTTATGAAAATAAAGAAATGTTGCTGAAAGAGTCTCTCTCTTATTGACGGTGCAGACAGTGCTGCTGTCCATACCCATGTTGGTTTCACAGAATGACAGAATCACAGAATTGTAGGGGTGGAAGGGACCTCGAGAGGTCATCAGGTCCAACCCCTCTGCCAAAGCAGGTTCCCTAGAGCAAGTTCACACAATCACAGAATCACAGAATCATCTAGGTTGGAAGAGACCTCCAAGATCTCCTAGTCCAACCTCTGACCTAACACTAACGAGTCCTCCACTAAACCATATCACTAAGCTCTACATTTAAACGTCTTTTAAAGACCTTCAGGGATGGTAACTCAACCACTTCCCTGGGCAGCCTATTCCAATGCCTAACAACCCTTTCAGTAAAGAAGTTCTTCCTAATATCCAACCTAAACCTCCCCTGGTGCAACTTTAGCCTATTCCCCCTCGTCCTGTCACCAGGCACGTGGGAGAACAGACCAACCCCCACCTCGCTACAGCCTCCTTTAAGGTACCTGTAGAGTGCGATAAGGTCGCCCCTGAGCCTCCTCTTTTCCAGACTGAACAATCCCAGCTCCCCCAGCCGTTCCTTGTAAGACTTGTTCTCCAGACTCCTCACCAGCTTCGTTGTCCTTCTCTGGACTCGGATGAGCACCTCGATGTCCTTCTTGTAGCGAGGGGCCCAAAACTGAACACAGTACTCGAGGTGCGGCCTCACCAGAGCCGAGTAAAGGGGGACAATCACTTCCCTAGCCCTGCTGGCCACACTGTTTCTTATGCAAGCCAGGATGCTGTTGGCCTTCTTGGCCACCTGAGCACACTGCTGGCTCATATTCAGCCGACTGTCAACCAATACTCCCAGGTCCTTCTCTGCCAGGCAGCTTTCCAACCACTCATCTCCCAGCCTGTAGCGCTGCTTGGGGTTGTTACGCCCCAGGTGCAGGACCCGGCACTTGGCCTTGTTGAACTTCATACAGTTGGCCTCAGCCCATCGCTCCAGCCTACCCAGATCCTCCTGCGGAGCCTTCCTACCCTCAAGCAGTTCAACACACGCACCTAACTTGGTGTCGTCTGCAAACTTACTGAGGGTGCACTCGATCCCCTCATCCAGATCATCAATAAAGATATTAAGGAGAACTGGCCCTAGTACTGAGCCCTGGGGGACTCCACTAGTGACCGGCCTCCAACTGGATTTGGCTCCTTTCACCACGACACTTTGGGCCTGGCTACCCAGCCAGTTTCTAACCCAACAAAGCGTACGCCAGTCCAAACCAAGAGCAGCCTGTTTCTTGAGGAGAATGCTGTGGGAAATGGTGTCAAAAGCCTTACTGAAGTCAAGGTAGACCACATCCACAGCCTTTCCCTCATCCACCAAGTGCATCACTTTGTCATAGAAGGAGATCAGGTTAGTCAAGCAGGACCTGCCTTTCATAAACCCATGCTGACTGAGCCTGATCTCCTGGTTGTCCTGCAAGTGCCACCTAATGACACGCAAGATAATCTGCTCCATGAGCTTTCCTAGCACCGAGGTCAAACTACCAGGCCTATAGTTTCCCGGGTCTACCTTCCAGCCCTTCTTGTAGATGGGCATCACGTTTGCTAGCCGCCAGTCAACTGGGACCTCCCCTGATAGCCAGGACTGCTGATAAATGACGGAAAGCGGCTTGGCCAGCTCTTCCACCAGTTCTCGCAGTACCCTCAGGTGGATCCCAGCTGGCCCCATCGACTTGCGTACATCTAAGTGCTGTAGCAGGTCACCAACCATTTCCTCGTGGATTGTGAGGGCCACAATCTGTTCCCCATTCCCTTCCACCAGCTCAGGGTACTGGGTATCCAGATAACAACTAGTCTTGCGGTAAAGACTGAGGCAAAGAAGGCATTAAGCACCTCAGCCTTTTCCTCGTCGCTCGTCACTAAGTTTCCCCCCGCATCCAGTAAAGGATGGAGATTCCCCTTAGTCCTCCTTCTCATGTTAATGTATTTTTAAAAACATTTCCTGTTATCTTTAACAGCAGTAGCCAGATTGAGCTCCAGATGAGCTTTGGCCTTTCTAATTTTTTCTCTACACAGCCTTACAACATCCTTATAATCCTTCTGAGTGGCCTGCCCTCTTCTCCAAAGATCATAAACCCTCTTGTTTTTTACTAAGCTCTAGCCACAACTCTCTGTTCAGCCAGGCTGGTCTTCTTCCATGCTGGCTCGTCTTTGGGCACATGGGGACAGACTGCTCCTAAGCCTTTAAGATTTCCTTCTTGACGAGTGCCCAGCCTTCCTGGACTCCTCTGCCCTTCAGGCCTGCCTCCCAAGGGACTCTGCCAACCAGTGTCCTGAACAGCTCAAAGTCTGCCCTGCGGAAGTCCAGGACAGCAGTTTTACTGGTCCCCCTCCTGACTTCGCCAAGAATAGAGAACTCGACCATTTCGTGGTCACTCTGCCCAAGACAGCTCCCGACCACCACATCTCCCACCAGTCCTTCTCTGTTTGTGAACAGAACGTCCAGCTGGGCACTTCCCCTGGTAGGCTCACTAATCAGCTGCGTCAGGAAGCTATCTTCCACGCTCTCCAGAAACCTCCTAGACTGCTTCCTCTGCGCTGTATTGCATGTCCAGGATATGTCTGGGAAGTTGAAGTCCCCAACGAGGACAAGAGCCGATGATTTCACAACTTTTGCCAGCTGCCTGTAGAATTCCTCATCCGTCTCCTCATCCTGGTTTGGTGGTCTGTAACAGACCCCCACCAGGATGCTTGCCTTGTTGGCCTTCCCGCCGATCCTAACCTACAGGGACTCAACCTTATCATTCCCAGTCTTAGCCTCAAGATCTACAACATCAAAATACTCTCTAATATAGAGAGCCACACCACCACCCCTTTTGTGCTGCCTGTCCTTTCTGAAGAGCCTATAGCCAGTCATTGCAGAACTCGGGTCATGGGAGTGGTCCCACCACGTTTCAGTGATGGCAACCACGTCATAGCTAGCCTGCTGAACAATGGCTTCCAGCTCTTCCTGTTTGTTGCCCATGCTGCGTGCATTAGTGTAGATGCAGTTCAGCTGGGCCATTGCCTGCTCCCCAGACCCTGACACTGCTCACCCTGGCACACCTCTAACAAGCCTTATGCCCTCCCCGTCCCCCTTCCTACCTAGTTTAAAGCCCTCTCAATGAGCCCTGCCAGCTCCTGTGCTAGTGTCTGTTTTCCCCTTAGAGACAGGTGGGACCCATCTGCAGTTAGCAGGCTGGGTGCCGAGTAAAGCACCCCATGGTCAAAAAAAAAAAAAAAAAAAATTCTGCATTGGCACCAGCCTCTGAGCCACCTGTTTATCAGGTGGGCTTTCTGGGTCCTCTCTGTACCCCTCCCTGCCACTGTAGGGATGGAGGAAAGCACGTAGGCGTCCAGACGGGCCTTGAGTATCTCCATAGAAGGAGACTCCACAACCTCCCTGGGCAGCCTGTTCCAGTGCTCCGTCACCTTCACCATGACGAAGTTCTTTCTCATGTTGGTGCAGAACTTCCTGTGCTCCATTTTGTGGCCATTGCCCCTTGTCCTGTCCCCACAAACCACTGAAAAGAGGTTGGCCATATCCCGTTGTCTCCCACACTTCGTGTATTTATAAACATTGATAAGATTCCCCCTCAGTCTTCTTTTCTCAAGGCTGAACAGACCCAGGTCTCTCAGCCTTTCCTCATAGAGGAGACTCTCCAGGCTTCCTGTCATCTTTGTGGCCCTCTGCTGGACTCTTTCCAGGAGATCTCTGTCTTTTTTTGTAGCGGGGAGCCCAGAACTGGACACAGTCCTCCAGGCGAGGCCTGACGAGGGCAGAATAGAGGGGGAGGATCACCTCCTTTGACCTGCTGGCCACACTCCTTTTAATGCATGCCAGGTTCCCATTGGCCTTCTTGGCCACCAGGGCACACTGCTGACTCATGGCCAACCTGTTGTCCACCAGGACCCCCAGGTCCTTATCCTCAGAGCTCCTCTCCAGCAGGTCATCCCCCAGCCTGTACTGACGCATGCGGCTGTTCCTTCCCAGGTGCAGGATTCTACACTTGCTCTTGTTAAACTTCAATTGGTTTGGTTTCTTCCTGCCCAAAGTTTCTTCCTGCCCAAAGTTTCTTCCTGCCCAAAATGCTGTTGATCCTCAAGATTTTGCAGAGATGGTCTTCTGCAATGCCCACCTTAACTGCAAAAAATGTTGCACAGCACTCTTGCCAACTGAATAATGCAGAAGAAGGTGCAGTGCTGATGCAGATGAGAGAGAACCATAGCATGCTGCAGGTGCCCCAGTGGCAAGCCCCCATTCTCCTGCCATGTATCTGTGGCAGATCTCACATGTCCTGGAGAGCCACCCTACTCCTGTGCTGTGTGACTACAAATGCACAAGAAATTAATAGAAAATCAGCTATGGTACCAAAGTAACCTAATTAACACAATTCGTTTGACATTCCAGAAAACAAGTAGGATCTCAGGTGGCCCTGCTTTATGATAAACACAACTCAATTTAACCTACGTATTTTTATACAAATCATCAGTGTAAGACTACACTAAACGCAAAGACGCATTCGATTTCTTGTGATCCAATCTTCAGTGGTTTGTTAAAATCTCTATAAGTAACTCTGTTTTCACAGCTCATCTTTTAGTATCATTAGATAAGCCCTTTTTCATCTACAACACGAATCTTACGACATTCTCTCAACTACCTGCTAGCACTTGCTATACATGAAACAACGCCCCCCCCCTTCTGGGCTACGGCAAAGTTGCACTTACTTGCGGAAAACCACTGCAGAAGAATGGAACAAACTCCTATTAATGTTTACTGAGAGTGTTCCGTAATTAAACTACCTGACCGGAACAAGAAGAGCCTTAAGGCCTTGTCCTGGTTCCAGTTAGGACAGAGTTAATTTTCCCTCATAGTAGCTGGTAGGGTGCTATGTTTTGGATTAGGATGAGAAGAGCGCTGATAACATGCTGATGTTTTAATTGTTGCAGAGCAGTGTTTACACCACGCCAAGGACTTTTCGGCTTCTCGCTCTGTCCTGCCAGCGAGCAGGCTGCGGGTGCAGCAGGAGCTGGGAGGGGACAGACCCAGGACAGCTGACCCAAACTGGCCAAAGGGGTATTCCATACCATCTGACGTCATGCTAAACAATATATAGGGGTGGCTGGCCGGGGTGGGGGGCCGGCTGCTCAGGGATAGGCTGGGCATCGGTCAGCGGGTGGTGAGCAATTGCATTGTGCATCACTTGTTTTCTTACACATTATTATTATTAATACTATTATCATTATCACTATTATTATTATTATTGTTATTATTATATTCCTGTCTTAATAAACTGTCTCTATCTCAACTCACCGGCTTCACTTTCCCGTTTCTCTCCCCCATCCCAGAGAGGGAGGGGGGAGGGTGAGCGAACGGCTGTGTGGTGTTTAGCTGCCAGCCGGGTTAAACCACAACAGCCCTTTTTGGCGCCCAACGTGGGGCTCAAAGGGTTGAGATATCGACAAATTTGACCAGAGTGTGTTAAACTAAAATTGGTATAAGTATTGGACCTGCTTAATAGTTGCTAGTCACGATGTTGATTGCCTTAATCTCCAGTCTGCTGTACCTGTATTCCAAATTGAGTTTTATAGCGCGTTACTTTCTGTATGTGCTCCCTGTTGCACTGTTTATCCTTTCCGGGCCCTGGTTTAAGATTGTTATGGTACTGTGCGGTGTAACAATGGCTTATGAAATGATCTAATATCTGGTCACGACTTTAACCTGGTATTTGTACTCAGCACTGACGTCGACTCTATACTTTGGAACCCATATCTCGGAAACTATTAGCAATTACACCTATTGCCTGTTTTCGTTAGGGAGCCAATCTGTGAAGGGGACAGGGGAAGACATGTTTCCCTACCTGTTCACTCTCCCTTTCTCCTTCACCACCACCTTCTTATCCCCCGAGCTAGTTACGGTGGTTCTCCGGGATGTTGAATATCCTTGGGATACTCAGACCAGCCTGCTCTTGTTGTTATGTCTCCTGAATGCGCTTCAGGTTTTGTTGAGGGTTAAACAACTACTTAGGAATCTCATCCGGAGATCTGTCTTGAGGCGGGATAGTTGCGAGTGGCAGGGAGTGTGGGAGGATATGGGCAGGTTTCTAGAGCAGTGGTCACCTCCAGTGTTTTGGACATTCGCCCCTGAACAACTGCAAAATCCTAAAAAGCTGGCAGAATGCTTGAAAAAAAGGTGTCGTGACTCTGGCATTTCCAAAGTGACACAAATCACTGTAGCGTGCTGGGGTCTGGCTTGTGCCTATCGAGCTGCAATTGATACTACTAGCAACCTAGCTCCCGTTCCTGCAGCCGTTCCAGTTCCAGCTCCTGCAGCCGCTCCAGCTCCTGCAGCTGCTTCAGTTCCAGCTCCTGCAGCCGCTCCAGTTCCAGCTCCCGCAGCCACTCCAGCCCCTGCAGCAGCTCCAGCTCCTGCAGCTGCTCCCACTCCTGTGTCTGGGTCAGAGAAACGAGCTGTAGCAGTGCAAGTTGACCCCGCAGAGGGTATTCCAACCCCTGTGGCAGACCCTGTGTCTGGGTTAGAGAAACGAGCTGTAGCAGTGCAAGTTGCCCCTGTAGACAAGGTGAAAAAATGGTATAGAGGCTCAGGTCGTTTAGAACGCAGACAGTCTTCTGCTAAGTCTGGGCATAGTGAAGACGAGGCTGGGCCATCAAAGGTGCAGGAGACTGAAGATGAGGATGAGGATGTCGAAAAATCAACAGTAACTACCCGGACTCTATACCAGCGTGAGCTACGAGATGTGCGAAAAGATTTTGGTCGCTGTATAGGTGAGCAGCTTGTCACCTGGCTGCTCCGGTGCTGGGACACGGGAGCCAATTGTGTGGAATTAGAGGGCAAGGAAGCCAGGCGGCTGGGATCCCTTGCTAGGGACGCATGTATTGACAAAGCAATTGGAGATGGAGCACGATCTCGCAGCCTCTGGAGGCGTCTCCTGTCAGCTGTGCAGGAAAGGTATCCCTTCAAGGAAGAACTTGTATGTCTACCAGGCAAATGGACCTCCATGGAGAAGGGAATTCAGTACCTGAGGGAATTGGCTGTACGGGAAGTAATTTATAAGGACCTAGACGACGCACAAACATCCGCAGATCCAGATGCAGTCCGGTGTACACCACCCATGTGGCGGAAGTTTGTACGGAGTGCACCATCATCATATGCCAGCTCATTGGCAATACTAGCCTGGAAAGCGGAGGAGAATCCCACAGTGAATGAAGTGACTAAAATACTCCGGCAGTACGAAGGAAATCTCTCCTCTTCCCTACAGGCCTGTGTCTCAGCTGTGGAGAAACTCTCTGAAGAGGTCCACCAACTTAAAGAGAATTTATCTTCCCCTCCACCTGAACAAACCAGTGTCCACCAGCTAAAAGAGAATGCTTTGGAGAAACTTTCTGAAAAGATCCACGAACTTGAAGAAAGATTATCTTCCCCTCCACCTGAACGAACCAGTGTCCATCAGCTAAAAGAGAATACTTTGGAGAAACTTTCTGAAAAGATCCACCAACTTGAAGAGAGATTATTTTCCTCCCCACCTGTACAAACCAGTGTCTCAGCTATTAGGGGTAAACGTTCATCTATGCAAGGAAGACAATATGGTGGGCACACACACCGCGCCACCCTGTGGTTTTACCTACGTGACCATGGAGAGGACATGAGAAAATGGGATGGAAAATCTACTGCGACCCTAGAGGCACGGGTACGTGAATTGCAAAGGAAAACAATTGGGAAAAAGGAGTTCTCTGAAAAGTTTGCTGCTCCAACTTCCAGCAGGCAGTCCTTTAAACACAGAAACGAAGATTCTGACCAGGACTAGAGGGGCCCTGCCTCCAGCCAGGGGGAGGAAAGGGACAATCGAGTTTATTGGACTGTGTGGATTCGATGGCCTGGCACATCAGACGCACAGAAGTATAAGGCTTTGGTAGACACCGGTGCACAAGGTACTCTAATGCCATCAAGCTATAAAGGGCCAGAGCCCATCTGTATTTATGGTGTGACGGGGGGATCCCAGCAGTTAACTGTATTGGAGGCTGAAGTGAGTCTAACCGGTAATGAGTGGCAAAAGCACCGTATTGTGACTGGCCCAGATGCTCCGTGCATCCTTGGCATAGACTATCTTAGAAGAGGCTATTTCAAGGACCCAAAAGGGTTCCGCTGGGCTTTTGGCATAGCTGCTTTGGAGACAGAGGACATTAAACAGTTGTCTACCTTGCCTGGTCTCTCAGAGGACCCTTCTGTTGTGGGGTTGCTGAGGGTTGAAGAACAGCAAGTGCCGATCGCTACCACAACTGTGCACCGGCGGCAATATCGCACCAACCGAGACTCCCTGAGTCCCATCCATAAGCTAATTCGTCAACTGGAGAGCCAAGGAGTGATCAGCAAGACTCATTCACCTTTTAATAGTCCTATATGGCCACTGCGAAAGTCTAATGGTGAGTGGAGACTAACAGTGGACTATCGTGGCCTGAACGAAGTCACGCCACCACTGAGTGCTGCAGTGCCGGACATGCCAGAACTCCAGTATGAACTGGAATCAAAGGCAGCCAAGTGGTATGCCACAATTGATATCGCTAATGCATTTTTCTCCATCCCTCTAGCAGCACAGTGCAGGCCACAGTTTGCTTTCACTTGGAGGGAGTCCAATATACTTGGAATCGGCTGCCCCAGGGGTGGAAACACAGCCCTACCATTTGCCATGGACTGATCCAGTCTACGCTGGAGCAGGGGGAAGCTCCTGAACACCTGCAGTACATCGATGACATCATTGTATGGGGTGACACTGCAGAAGAAGTTTTCGAGAAAGGGAAGAGAATAGTCCAAATCCTTCTGAAGGCCGGTTTTGCCATAAAACAGACTAAAGTTAAAGGACCTGCACGAGAGATCCAGTTTTTAGGAATAAAATGGCAAGATGGACGTCGTCAAATCCCAATGGATGTGATCAACAAAATAACAGCTATGTCTCCACCAACTAGCAAAAAAGAAACACAAACTTTCCTAGGTGTCGTGGGGTTTTGGAGAATGCATATTCCAAATTACAGTCTGATTGTAAACCCGCTCTACCAAGTAACCCGTAAGAAGAATGCTTTTGAATGGGGCCCTGAGCAACGACAAGCCTTTGAACAAATTAAGCAGGAAATAGTTCATGCAGTAGCCCTCGGGCCAGTCCGAACAGGACCAGATGTAAAGAATGTGCTCTACACCGCAGCCGGGGAGAATGGTCCCACCTGGAGCCTCTGGCAGAAAGAACCTGGGGAAACTCGAGGTCGACCCCTGGGGTTTTGGAGTCGGGGATACAGAGGATCTGAAGCCCGCTATACTCCAACTGAAAAGGAGATATTGGCAGCATATGAAGGAGTTCGATCTGCTTCGGAAGTGGTCGGTACTGAAGCGCAGCTCCTCCTGGCACCCCGACTGCCGGTACTAGGCTGGATGTTCAAAGGAAGGGTCCCCTCTACACATCATGCAACTGATGCTACATGGAGCAAGTGGGTTGCACTGATTACTCAGCGGGCTCGAATAGGAAACCCCAGTCGCCCAGGAATCTTGGAGGTGATTATGGACTGGCCAGAAGGCAAATACTTTGGGATATCATCAGAGGAGGAGGTGGTTCGTGCTGAAGAAGCCCCACTGTACAACAAGCTACTGGAAAATGAGAAGAAATATGCCTTGTTCACTGACGGGTCCTGTCGTATTGTGGGAAAGCATCGGAGATGGAAAGCTGCTGTATGGAGTCCTACACGACGAGTTGCAGAAGCTGCTGAGGGAGAAGGTGAATCGAGTCAGTTGGCAGAAGTGAAAGCCATTCAGCTGGCTTTAGATATTGCTGAACGAGAAAAGTGGCCAGTTCTCTATCTCTCTACTGATTCATGGATGGTAGCAAATGCCCTGTGGGGGTGGTTACAGCAACGGAAGCAGAACAACTGGCAGCGCAGGGGCAAGCCCATCTGGGCTGCGGCATTGTGGCAAGATATTGCTGCCCGGGTAGAGAACCTGGTTGTAAAGGTACGCCATGTAGATGCTCATGTGCCCAAGAATCGGGCTACTGAAGAACATCAAAACAACCAGCAGGTGGATCAGGCTGCTAAGACTGAAGTGGCTCAGGTGGACCTGGACTGGCAACATAAAGGTGAATTATTTATAGCCCGATGGGCCCATGACACCTCAGGCCATCAAGGTAGAGATGCAACCTACAGATGGGCTCGTGATCGAGGGGTGGACCTGACCATGGACACTATAGCACAGGTTATTCATGACTGTGAAACATGTGCTGCAATCAAGCAAGCCAAACGGTCAAAACCTCTTTGGTATGGAGGACGATGGCTGAAATATAAATATGGAGAGGCCTGGCAGATTGATTACATCACGCTCCCTCAAACCCGCAACGGCAAGCGCCACGTACTTACAATGGTGGAAGCAACCACCGGATGGCTGGAAACATATCCTGTGCCCCATGCCACCGCCCGGAACACTATCCTGGGCCTTGAAAAGCAAGTCCTATGGCGACATGGCACCCCAGAGAGAATTGAGTCAGACAACGGGACTCATTTCCGAAACAACCTTATAGACACTTGGGCCAAAGAACATGGTATTGAGTGGGTGTATCACATCCCCTATCATGCACCAGCCTCTGGAAAAGTTGAACGATACAATGGACTGTTGAAGACTATACTGAAAGCAATGGGTGCTGGGACATTCAAAAATTGGGATACACATTTGGCAAAGGCCACCTGGTTAGTCAATACCAGGGGATCTGCCAACCGAGCTGGACCTGCCCAATCAAACCTGTTACGCACTGTAGAAGGGGATAAAGTTCCTGTAGTGCACGTAAGAAACATGCTGGGTAAAACAGTCTGGGCTACTCCTGCCTCAGGAAAAGGCAAACCCATTCGTGGAATTGCTTTTGCTCAGGAACCTGGATGCACTTGGTGGGTAATGCAAAAGAATGGGGAGGTCCGGTGTGTACCTCAAGGGGATTTGATACTGGGTGAGAATAGCCCATGAGTTGAATTGTAGTATGTTAATTATTATATAATACTGTATGTCATCACTACCATGATTGCTATATATCATAGATGAAAATGGTGATTAATTAGAATGTATTGGAAAGAGTGTAACCTGAGCATGACATAAATGGTATGGAATAAGGGGTGGATATCTGTCCTGGTTCCAGTTAGGACAGAGTTAATTTTCCCTCATAGTAGCTGGTAGGGTGCTATGTTTTGGATTAGGATGAGAAGAGCGCTGATAACATGCTGATGTTTTAATTGTTGCAGAGCAGTGTTTACACCACGCCAAGGACTTTTCAGCTTCTCGCTCTGTCCTGCCAGCGAGCAGGCTGGGGGTGCAGCAGGAGCTGGGAGGGGACAGACCCAGGACAGCTGACCCAAACTGGCCAAAGGGGTATTCCATACCATCTGACGTCATGCTAAACAATATATAGGGGTGGCTGGCCGGGGTGGGGGGCCGGCTGCCCAGGGATAGGCTGGGCATCGGTCAGCGGGTGGTGAGCAATTGCATTGTGCATCACTTGTTTTCTTACACATTATTATTATTAATACTATTATCATTATCACTATTATTATTGTGGACGTACGTACAGAAAGGTTTCCAATAACCGACCACAAGTTTTAAGTAGAAGTGCACTCACAGATTTGTGTGAAATCTGCAAACTGTTAAGCATCCAATTAACTTGTATCTATTGCTTCAGTCACCTAAAATAGTTTTGACTGACCTCCAAAGTTCCCGAAAACTAAAGCTGCTACAGACTATATTCGAAACAACCACCCACCACAAACAAAAGCTCTCGGCAAAGGAAGCCAGTCAGAAAAACCTCCAGGGCCCGTATTTCGCAAAAGAAATCGGTGCCTCAAGGACACAATCCTGATAGCCACCCGCAGCAAAGCGTAAGGCTGCAAAGGAGAACCTCTATACGAGGCTGCCTTTTGGTCTTTTAGAAGTGCCAGACTTTTGCTTGGGAAATCCAGCCCAGAGGAGAAAAGCAGACCGCAATTAAGAGTAAAAACATTGGAAGGCACCTGCGGATGAAAAGCAATGTCAGAGAAAGAGGCAAATTTGCAAACAGATGGTATCCAATGTCCCCTCTGACATGACACATACAGGAGATTTGAAAAGCAAATACCTGTTCCCCTGAGCGGTGGCTGTGTATGTAATAGAAGAAGAAATAATACAATGTTGTTTAAGATGTTACATTTGCGATGTACTGTTCCGAGGCTGCGCTTGGAAGATACAAAATATATGTGCAAGGGTAACATGAGAATGCACCAATTCATGATGAGGAGTAAGGAGGATTAAAAGAATGCTCAATTTGCAAGACATCTAGACAACTGGGGCTTCTTGGACTCTGGGAACTGGATCAAACCAACCTTGTGGTTCGGACTGACACCAAGGGCTCAGAGAGCATGCGTGAGAAGGAAAGGTTAAAAAGTTCAACTCTGATGAAGACATCTTACTTCATCCCAACGACCACCCGGACGACCACCAGAGATTAGTACGCAAGCGCAGAAGGACTGATAAGATAATTAGCATAAGAAGCGAGGCTAGGCGGAGCTAGGAAATGAATATGCATAGATGAGTTGTGAAACCTAATGCATATGTAATATCTTAGGAGATAAAAGAGAACTAAGAGAACAAATCAGACGAAGTTAGATTTGGGCAGGCATGCCCCTAACTTCCGGCGCCTAATAAAGCACCTTCATATAATCACTTTGTGGATTATGTGTTTTCATGAACGCTAACAGCTGCAGAACATGTTCTCAGGAGTGCCTTGCAAACCTGACGGCCTTCACGGATCTCTCCTCAGGTCCTGCAAAAAGCTGGGGAGAGAAAGCCTGAGAGCTGACACCATGTCCGTAACGCTGCCTTGCCTCTGCCTGCTCTCCTGCAGCTGAGTGAGCTCCGAGAGGCCATGCGGGAGAGGGTACACTGGCAGAATCTATCCTTCAGACTCACAGAGATAGGGGCCCAAGTCTCAGCCTTGCAGAGGCCCACAAGGCATGGATAGGTTGTCCAGCCACAGCAGGACAAGCTCCCCAGATTGGCCAAGGAGCCAAGGGGCTCAACTCCCAAAAACAGCCCTTCCTCCCCCAGATGGCATAGCAGGGCTTTGCGATACACAGGTTTACGGGCTGGCCTCCCTCAGGGCTCCTGGGGATTCCAGCTCCCCACCAGTCCCACCAGCAGTCCCACAAAGGAGAAGATGAAGCCATCAAACACTGCTCCTCTGCAGGGATCTGTGCTGGAACGGTATGAACTGCTTCTGCACCCAAAGTAGCGCCCCCTCTATCTGCATAGTAGCCCAGATCTGTTTCCCATCTCAGCCCTGACCATGCTCTTCCTCTCCACACCTGTCTCTTACTTGAGTCAACACTTCCTACCCCCCTCCAACTGGGTGCCTTTTGTCTGTATCAGAAGTAGAGGCACCCCTGAGGACATTGCATATCTGTCTTTCGAAGTGGGAGAAGCCATTGGGTGCTGCAGGTGCCTGCTGCCAGGACAAGTACCCAACCATGCCTCATGGCTGAGCCTCCACCCAGCCCGCTGGCAGGCCCTGTTGGCAGGAGGAGCTGCTCCCCTTTGCTTGGAGCTGGCGTGGCAGCAGTGTCTCTCCTGACAGGCTGGAGTGCAGCCCCATGGTGGTGGTCAGGAGCCAGCTGGAACTGCCTGTGACCGAGCCCCCTTGACCACCTTGCCTGCTCAGCCCCAAGCCTGCAAGAGGGCGTGAGGGGTTGGTGCTGCCACGACATGGCAGCACGCTCCTCCTGCTCTGCGGAACACAAAGGGCACTGATGTGGCTGGTGGCTCTTGGGAGCATGGCAACACTGACTGCAGTGACAAGCTGGCAACTGCCCCCCAGAAGGGAAAAGGATCCTTTTCCTGACAGAAGTGCAGATGTCCCCTCCTCAAAGACCTTGTGCACACGTGGAGCTTTTCAAGTGCTGTTGCAGTCGTGGCCCTCAGGTGCCTAGGTCTTCCTGTCACACAGCTGTATCCCTTCCTATGCCACACCACGAATTGTATAGCCGTGGCAGGCTCTGGGCATAACCTCACACACTCAGGAATGCCAACGTTGGCTGAGGACTGGTATGCAGCAAGTGTTACACCTGACCAAAAAGTCCCTCAAGAGAGACTGGTGAAAGCAGGCCATCTCCATGAAATAAAACTGCCACATTGACAGGAAATAGTGAGAATCTGAGGAGTTTCACCTAGACCTGAGAAGAGCGAAAGCTGTAAATCCAGGTCCAACACTAGATCCAGCAAAGCACAGTATTTCTTCAGTATCGGAAATTTTCACTTGTTGTTCTGTGAACTTTGATCACAGTGTGCTAGAAAACGTGCCCACAGACTGGACAGACTCCAGCACGTCTTTTGACCTAGGCAGGAACAAAAGACAGATACCCTTGTCTTCTGTTTTTTTGTTGTCCTTGTTTTGTTTTGCTTTGGTTTTGTTGTTTTGTTTTGTTTTTGTTTGTTTTTGTTTTGTTTTCTGAGTCTGATTGGTTTAATAACTGGCTAAAGGGAAGAAAAAAAAATGGTTTACCAAGGAAGGAACTAGCCCACACCATCCTTTTCTGCTCTGAAGACTCAAAGATGCAACTCCGGGAGATACGTACTACCAGAATGTGGAACCCTGCTCTCGGTGTTGGGTTATGTGATGAACGGCTCACCTACGCACCCACAAAGGATCCTGGGGGTACAGCCACAGCCTACTTCTATTTTTGCTCCTTTCCAATTAATCATGAAAACAAAATTCAGATTTTCTCTATCCTGTATTCCTGGTACTGCCACTGACTGCGTCCAATGATTTTCATAGTGGCTTTTCTCAATTTCTTCAGCCAATCCTCCTATTTTCTGGAGACTTGCAAAGCTTCCCAAAGAAGGACCATGTCTCGCTGTCAACAAGGAAATGCTTCTTTTCCTTAAGACAGAACTCAATGAAAGAGTAAGGCATGAAGTGAATCCACAGACAAGCATGTAGCAGGCAGACAGTACTTTACAGACAATGAAGGCCCAAGCTCTCTCCTATTAAAGTCAATAAAAGTTATGCTAATTCTAGCTAGGGCTCTCAATATACCTCTCAAATATGTATCAGGTTTGTGTGGCAAGGGCTACCAGCAGGGGCCTGCAGGAGTGCCCCGTGTGAGCACAGCCCAGCAGCTGCCCCATGGCAGAGCAGAGCAAGCTCCAGCTGCTCCAAAAGGGACCCGCCGCTGGCCAGAGCCAAGCCAACAAGTGATGTTGTTTGCACCTCTCTGAGAGCATATTTAAGAAAGGGAAAAGAACTGCTACACCACAGCAGCTGAGAGAGTGTGGAATGAGATCCAGCCCTGCAGCCCCCGAGGGCAGTGCAGCAGGAGGGCAGGAGGTGCTCCAGGCATGCAGCACAAGTTCCCCTGCGGCCTGTGGAGAGGCCCCTGGTGGAGCAGGCTGTCCCCCTGCAGCCCATGGGTCCCACACGGAGCAGATCTCCACGCTGCAGCCCGTGGAGGAGCCCCCGGTGGAGCAGGTGGATGTGGCCTGGAGGAGGCTGCGGCCCATGGAGAGCCCCCGCAGGAGCAGGCCCCGGGCCGGAGCTGCAGCCCGTGGAGAGGAGCCCACGCAGGAGCAGGGGGTCTGGGGGGAGCTGCCGCCCGTGGGGGACCCGTGCTGGAGCAGTTTGCTCCTGGGGGGTGGACCCCGTGGTACGGAGCCATGTGGGAGCAGTTCTTGAAGAGCTGCTGCCTGTGGGCAGCCCCCGCAGGCTCAGTTTGGGAAGGACGGCATCCCGTGGGAGGGACCCCATGTGAAGCAGGGGCAGAGAGGTGATAAGACAGCCTTCTGGAGTATCAACCATTCATTTCGTTTCTATGTCACTACTAGTCACTGGCCTCCCAAGAGATGTCCTGTGTCTGATCCCCACTCTCTTAGCATGCTTATTCAACCAATTTGCAACCCACTTAATGGTAAATCAAGGTGAAAAAAATTAAAGAAAAAACACACATCAAAACACCATCCCAACCCAACAGTATTTGTAATATGTGGGGCAAAGTGCTACAGGCCCTGTTGGGGCAGATGGCCCATGGTGACATCACTGAGCGATGGGCTGTGACCTCGCAGCCCTCGCTGCTTATCTTGGGGCGCCAGCAGAGGCCACGTCAGCCTAGCTCGTGGCTTGACTCCTGCTGAGCGTGTGTGCGAGGCTTGGAGCACCGAGCGAGGATTTGGTAGAGCCGTGCTGTGGGGCCGCTGGCAGCTGTTCTCAGTGCCCGTCCCCACAGTCATTGCCTGTGTTTCCCCGGCCCTGCCTGGCTCAGGCAGCCGGGGCCCCGCGGGACGCGCTCGCAGCAGCGCAGGTGAGCTGTGCGGGGACACGTGCCCCAGGGCAGCCTACAGGGGGCACGGGAAGGCCAGACATGGGTTTGGGGGGGTTCCTGCAGAGGTGCCAGGGGGGCATTGCCTCTGCTCACCCTGGCACAATGAGTGACCTTGGCCTCTCTCTCTTGTGCAGATTCAGACGTCCTTTGGCAGCTGCAGCGCCAGGGTAGGGGAGCAGCTTCTTCACCTCAGCTCTCCCCAGCCCACTGTAGAGCCCGGTGGCCATGGATGTGCCATCGGACTGGACCTGCCCAGCCTGTGGGGACAGTCGGGATGATGTCGCCTACATGACGCCCTGTCTCCACCGGCTGTGCTATGGCTGTGCCCTGCGGTGGGCAATGAAGAATCCATGGTGCCCCTTCTGCAGGGAGACAATCAAGACCATCAAGTACTCGGTGAGGTCAGATGACGATTACCTGGAGTGTGCTGTCCCAGAGCCTGCAGAGCACTTGGCTGAGGACCAGCAGGAGGAGCAGGAGGCTGTGGAGCCAGTGCCCAGGGCTCCTGACCTCAGCTTCCCACCCGAGGTCTGGGCAGCCTTCTTCAGGGAGCACCCAGAAAACGTCGAGCCCCTGCTTGCGTGGCTGCAGCAGGAGCTGGAGACCATCTCTGGCTCCGAGTGGTGGGAGGTGGCTGCGGGCCTGAGCACGGTGATCGGCTACCTGTGCGTCTACGGTCTCGACGAGGAGGGCTTGGTGCGGGCGCTGCAGCCTTGCCTCAAAAACCAGACGCTGCCTTTCGTGGTGCGGCTCATCACTGCCGCTGTGGAGCTGTGCAGCACACAGATCCGCCGGCAGCGTGACCGCCAGGACGCCCACGCTGCAGGGAGCCAGGAGGACAGCCCCGCAGCTGCCCACAGCCACGCCACCTCTCCAGGGGGGACTCGTGCCCCTGCCACCACAGAAGAGGAGGAGGCACCTGAGGAGCCAGGGCAGGCGGCAGCAGGTCCCTCTGCCCAGGGCAGGGACTGCTTGCCTGGGGGGCGCCGGCGCGCCCCGAAGAGGAGGGCCAGCAGCAGCCTGCAGGACTCTCCCCAGCCCCGCAAGAGGCCGCCCCGACGGCGGCACTAGGCGGGCACCCCACACCTGGCAGCATAATTTATGAAAATAAAGAAATGTTACTGAAAGAGTCTCTCTCTTATTGACGGTGCAGACAGTGCTGCTGTCCATACCCATGTTGGTTTCACAGAATGACAGAATCACAGAATTGTAGGGGTGGAAGGGACCTCGAGAGGTCATCAGGTCCAACCCCTCTGCCAAAGCAGGTTCCCTAGAGCAAGTTCACACAATCACAGAATCACAGAATCATCTAGGTTGGAAGAGACCTCCAAGATCTCCTAGTCCAACCTCTGACCTAACACTAACGAGTCCTCCACTAAACCATATCACTAAGCTCTACATTTAAACGTCTTTTAAAGACCTTCAGGGATGGTAACTCAACCACTTCCCTGGGCAGCCTATTCCAATGCCTAACAACCCTTTCAGTAAAGAAGTTCTTCCTAATATCCAACCTAAACCTCCCCTGGTGCAACTTTAGCCTATTCCCCCTCGTCCTGTCACCAGGCACGTGGGAGAACAGACCAACCCCCACCTCGCTACAGCCTCCTTTAAGGTACCTGTAGAGTGCGATAAGGTCACCCCTGAGCCTCCTCTTTTCCAGACTGAACAATCCCAGCTCCCCCAGCCGTTCCTTGTAAGACTTGTTCTCCAGACTCCTCACCAGCTTCGTTGTCCTTCTCTGGACTCGCATGAGCACCTCGATGTCCTTCTTGTAGCGAGGGGCCCAAAACTGAACACAGTACTCGAGGTGCGGCCTCACCAGAGCCGAGTAAAGGGGGACAATCACTTCCCTAGCCCTGCTGGCCACACTGTTTCTTATGCAAGCCAGGATGCTGTTGGCCTTCTTGGCCACCTGAGCACACTGCTGGCTCATATTCAGCCGACTGTCAACCAATACTCCCAGGTCCTTCTCGGCCAGGCAGCTTTCCAGCCACTCATCTCCCAGCCTGTAGCGCTGCTTGGGGTTGTTACGCCCCAGGTGCAGGACCCGGCACTTGGCCTTGTTGAACTTCATACAGTTGGCCTCAGCCCATCGCTCCAGCCTACCCAGATCCTCCTGCGGAGCCTTCCTACCCTCAAGCAGTTCAACACACGCACCTAACTTGGTGTCGTCTGCAAACTTACTGAGGGTGCACTCGATCCCCTCATCCAGATCATCAATAAAGATATTAAGGAGAACTGGCCCTAGTACTGAGCCCTGGGGGACTCCACTAGTGACCGGCCTCCAACTGGATTTGGCTCCTTTCACCACGACACTTTGGGCCTGGCTACCCAGCCAGTTTCTAACCCAACAAAGCGTACGCCAGTCCAAACCAAGAGCAGCCTGTTTCTTGAGGAGAATGCTGTGGGAAATGGTGTCAAAAGCCTTACTGAAGTCAAGGTAGACCACATCCACAGCCTTTCCCTCATCCACCAAGTGCATCACTTTGTCATAGAAGGAGATCAGGTTAGTCAAGCAGGACCTGCCTTTCATAAACCCATGCTGACTGAGCCTGATCTCCTGGTTGTCCTGCAAGTGCCACCTAATGACACGCAAGATAATCTGCTCCATGAGCTTTCCTAGCACTGAGGTCAAACTACCAGGCCTATAGTTTCCCGGGTCTACCTTCCAGCCCTTCTTGTAGATGGGCATCACGTTTGCTAGCCGCCAGTCAACTGGGACCTCCCCTGATAGCCAGGACTGCTGATAAATGACGGAAAGCGGCTTGGCCAGCTCTTCCACCAGTTCTCGCAGTACCCTCAGGTGGATCCCAGCTGGCCCCATCGACTTGCGTACATCTAAGTGCTGTAGCAGGTCGCCAACCATTTCCTCGTGGATTGTGAGGGCCACAATCTGTTCCCCATTCCCTTCCACCAGCTCAGGGTACTGGGTATCCAGATAACAACTAGTCTTGCGGTAAAGACTGAGGCAAAGAAGGCATTAAGCACCTCAGCCTTTTCCTCGTCGCTCGTCACTAAGTTTCCCCCCGCATCCAGTAAAGGATGGAGATTCCCCTTAGTCCTCCTTCTCATGTTAATGTATTTTTAAAAACATTTCCTGTTATCTTTAACAGCAGTAGCCAGATTGAGCTCCAGATGAGCTTTGGCCTTTCTAATTTTTTCTCTACACAGCCTTACAACATCCTTATAATCCTTCTGAGTGGCCTGCCCTCTTCTCCAAAGATCATAAACCCTCTTGTTTTTTACTAAGCTCTAGCCACAACTCTCTGTTCAGCCAGGCTGGTCTTCTTCCATGCTGGCTCGTCTTTGGGCACATGGGGACAGACTGCTCCTAAGCCTTTAAGATTTCCTTCTTGACGAGTGCCCAGCCTTCCTGGACTCCTCTGCCCTTCAGGCCTGCCTCCCAAGGGACTCTGCCAACCAGTGTCCTGAACAGCTCAAAGTCTGCCCTGCGGAAGTCCAGGACAGCAGTTTTACTGGTCCCCCTCCTGACTTCGCCAAGAATAGAGAACTCGACCATTTCGTGGTCACTCTGCCCAAGACAGCTCCCGACCACCACATCTCCCACCAGTCCTTCTCTGTTTGTGAACAGAAGGTCCAGCTGGGCACTTCCCCTGGTAGGCTCACTAATCAGCTGCGTCAGGAAGCTATCTTCCACGCTCTCCAGAAACCTCCTAGACTGCTTCCTCTGCGCTGTATTGCATGTCCAGGATATGTCTGGGAAGTTGAAGTCCCCAACGAGGACAAGAGCCGATGATTTCACAACTTTTGCCAGCTGCCTGTAGAATTCCTCATCCGTCTCCTCATCCTGGTTTGGTGGTCTGTAACAGACCCCCACCAGGATGCTTGCCTTGTTGGCCTTCCCGCCGATCCTAACCTACAGGGACTCAACCTTATCATTCCCAGTCTTAGCCTCAAGATCTACAACATCAAAATACTCTCTAATATAGAGAGCCACACCACCACCCCTTTTGTGCTGCCTGTCCTTTCTGAAGAGCCTATAGCCAGTCATTGCAGAACTCGGGTCATGGGAGTGGTCCCACCACGTTTCAGTGATGGCAACCACGTCATAGCTAGCCTGCTGAACAATGGCTTCCAGCTCTTCCTGTTTGTTGCCCATGCTGCGTGCATTAGTGTAGATGCAGTTCAGCTGGGCCATTGCCTGCTCCCCAGACCCTGACACTGCTCACCCTGGCACACCTCTAACAAGCCTTATGCCCTCCCCGTCCCCCTTCCTACCTAGTTTAAAGCCCTCTCAATGAGCCCTGCCAGCTCCTGTGCTAGTGTCTGTTTTCCCCTTAGAGACAGGTGGGACCCATCTGCAGTTAGCAGGCTGGGTGCCGAGTAAAGCACCCCGTGGTCAAAAAAAAAATAAAAAATTTCTGCATTGGCACCAGCCTCTGAGCCACCTGTTTATCAGGTGGGCTTTCTGGGTCCTCTCTGTACCCCTCCCTGCCCAATAGAGGGGGAGGATCACCTCCCTTGACCTCTAGGATGTGGCCTGGAGGAGGCTGCAGCCCACGGAGAGCCCCCGCAGGAGCAGGCCCTGGGCCGGAGCTGCAGCCCGTGGAGAGGAGCCCACGCAGGAGCAGGGGTTCTGGGTGTACTGTCATTAGATGCATATGGATTCTGAAAAAAGTCATTCAGGAACATTGCTCCTCAACTTCTACGCTACAAGCTTATTTGGAAGAGCTTTCCTTGCTGACAGGAACATCCACAGTCACTTCCATGACATTAAGAGGAGCAGGATTTTAAGTGTGGTGGCTCTGGCCACATGAGCTAGGTCCCAGGCCCACCAGAGGCAATGAAGGAGAATTTGTGGGGTCACGGGAGCCATTCAAGACCACTTGATGGAAGAGGTGATATTGGTAGCAGACTGCTGCCTAGTACAAGGAATGGAAGACACTTATCGGCAAGATCTCATTTGTCATTTAGGGAGGTCTCTGCTTGCACGGGGCTCACATTCAGGATGTTGAGGCTACCAATGCTTATCCCGCCCTCCAGCTACTACTTGCAGGTGCTTTTCCATGGAGGCACCAACAATACTATCAGGACTAATGTGGGAAGTATCAAAGGTGACTGCAGGATTCTACAGGCAGCAGTCAAGTTTATGGGTGCCTGCATTGCGGTCTTCCTCATCCTAATGGTAGGGGGAAAGGGCCTGAGGAGGGCTCAGTAGATTCTCCAGGTTAACAGCTTTTTGTGCAGCAAGTGTTGATAGCACACCTGTGATTTCTGTGACCATGGAAGTCTCTTAGAAGGTCTACAGGCTCTTGGAAGAAAAAAAAATCCATTTGAGCAAAGGAGGTCAACATATCTTTCTGAGCACTGCCAGCCTGTCAAGGGAGGTCATCCTTCCTCTCTCCTCAGCACTGGTGAGGCTGCATGCGGAGCACAGGGTCCACTTCCAGGCACCCCGCATTCAACAGATTCTGGACGTGCTGCAATGATTCCAGCACAGGCTGAGAGAGCCTACTCTGAAATGCACCTGAGGAAAACACTGCAACTCACAGATACTCAGCTCCCAGGTAGCAGCAGGGTGCCAGCCCAGGGCAAAAAAGAGCAACCTCCTCTTCTCCCTGCAGGGCTAATGAGGGGACATTATCTCTATATTTAGCCATTCTCAGAACTCCTTGAGCACACCAATGGTACAGACCAATGAGGTGGTGAACAAAAGGATAAGGAATATTGTATAGGCACAACTCACTTTTATTTGCAGCTGGGAGCTGGCCTGGTTAGGGAAGTCTTCTCAACACTCTCATGACAGGCATATCCAGTTACCTGATAGAAGAATATATCCATATATGTTGGGGTGTCCGCTTGGTTTTGGGTTGGTTGCTTCACTGCAAGCCTTGCTTCACAAATCTCCATGGAACTTCCTTTGGAAGGTGGCTGCAGAACATGCTCTCTAGAGAGCCTGGGAAACCTGATGGCCTTCATGGATCTCTTCTCTGGCCCTAGGAAAAGCCAATATACAGAGGGCATGAGAGTAATCTCTGCCCGTCATTGAGCCTTGCTTCTGCCTGAGCTCCAGCTGAGCAAGCTGTGAGAAGCCATGCAGGAGAAGGTGATCTAGTGGAACCCGCCCCAGTGCAGAGGTCAAGCATCTGGACCCATGGGAAAGAACAGCCAGGAGCTGAAAGGCCTTTAAGTGGTCCCCAAGGCAGAGGCAGGTGGTCCAGCCACAGTGAGGCAGGCTCTCCAGCTGGGCCATGTGGTGAAGGGGCTCTGTTCCCCAATGACCCTTCCTCCCACCAACAAAAGCACAGTGACGAGTCTTGCACGGGTATAACTCGGGTTTATTTGCAGGTGAGAGCTGGCCTGGTTGAAGAGGCTTCTCAACACCCCGTGCAAGGCATCTCCAGTTCCCTCCCTGATGTGTCCACATATGTTGGGGCATCTGCTTGGTTTGGCATGGTTCCTTCACTGCAACTTTTGCAGTGTTCTCTGAAGAGCTTGGGAAATAAAAGAGCTTGCATGGAAGTTTCCTCAGGCCCTGGGAAAAGCCAAGAAAAAGGAGGCATGAGAAATTCTGCCATGCCCATTGTGCAGCCTTGACGCAGACTAAGCTCCGGCTCGGCAAGCTGTGAGAGGCCACTCTGGAGAAGTTGCTCTGGCAGAGGCTACCCAAGTACAGAGGCCAAGCGTCCAGACCCCAGGAGAGAAGCAGACCAGGAACACAACAGCCTCAACCTTGCAGTGGCCCCCAAGGCAGGGTTGGACTGTCCAGCCACACTGGGGCAGGCTCTCCAGATGGGCCAGGGGCTGAAGAGGCTCTGCTCCCCAGACAGCCTGGCCTCCCAGAGGGCTCCTGGGGACTCTGGCTTCCTGACCAGTCCCACCAGCAGTCCTGCAAAGGAGAAGGGGAGGCTGTCAGACACCACTCCTCTGCTGACATTCATGGTGACCCACAGCATGGCGCCTGCACCCAAAGCAGAATCCCCACTTGCATGGGGAAACCATGCAAGCCCACCCCCTCTCCTTGCCCTCCTGGGCCCTGACCACAGTCCTCCTCCACACACAATGCCCTTGATTACCCAAGGCAGCAGTTCCTACCTGCTCCAACTGGGTGCATCTCATCAGGAAAACAGGTACTCCCCTGCAAAATCACAGAATCACAGAATTGTACGGGTTGGAAGGGACCTTGAGAGGTCATTGGGCCCAACCCCCCAGCCAAAGTAGGTTCCCTAGAGCAGGTTGCCCACGTAGACGTCCAGACGGGCCTTGAATATCTCCAGAGAAGGAGACTCCACAACCTCCCTGGGCAGCCTGTTCCAGTGCTCCGTCACCCTCACCATGACGAAGTTCTTTCTCATGTTGGTGCAGAACTTCCTGTGCTCCATTTTGTGGCCATTGCCCCTTGTCCTGTCCCCACAAACCACTGAAAAGAGGTTGGCCATATCCCGTTGTCTCCCACACTTCGTGTATTTATAAACATTGATAAGATTCCCCCTCAGTCTTCTTTCCTCAAGGCTGAACAGACCCAGGTCTCTCAGCCTTTCCTCATAGAGGAGACGCTCCAGGCTCCCTGTCATCTTTGTGGCCCTCTGCTGGACTCTTTCCAGGACATCCCTGTCTTTTTTTGTAGCAGGGAGCCCAGAACTGGACACAGTACTCCAGGCGAGGCCTGACGAGGGCAGAATAGAGGGGGAGGATCACCTCCTTTGACCTGCTGGCCACACTCCTTTTAATGCATGCCAGGATCCCATTGGCCTTCTTGGCCACCAGGGCACACTGCTGACTCATGGCCAACCTGTTGTCCACCAGGACCCCCAGGTCCTTATCCTCAGAGCTCCTCTCCAGCAGGTCATCCCCCAGCCTGTACTGACGCATGCAGCTGTTCCTTCCCAGGTGCAGGATTCTACACTTGCTCTTGTTAAACTTCAATTGGTTTGGTTTCTTCCTGCCCAAAGTTTCTTCCTGCCCAAAATGCTGTTGATCCTCAAGATTTTGCAGGGATGGTCTTCTGCAATGCCCACCTTAACTGCAAAAAATGTTGCACAGCACTCTTGCCAACTGAATAATGCAGAAGAAGGTGCAGTGCTGGTGCAGATGAGAGAGAACCATAGCATGCTGCAGGTGCCCCAGTGGCAAGCCCCCATTCTCCTGCCATGTATCTGTGGCAGATCTCACATGTCCTGGAGAGCCACCCTACTCCTGTGCTGTGTGACTACAAATGCACAAGAAATTAATAGAAAATCAGCTATGGTACCAAAGTAACCTAATTAACACAATTCGTTTGACATTCCAGAAAACAAGTAGGATCTCAGGTGGCCCTGCTTTATGATAAACACAACTCAATTTGACCTACGTATTTTTATACAAATCATCAGTGTAAGACTACACTAAACGCAAAGACGCATTCGATTTCTTGTGATCCAATCTTCAGTGGTTTGTTAAAATCTCTATAAGTAACTCTGTTTTCACAGCTCATCTTTTAGTATCATTAGATAAGCCCTTTTTCATCTTCAACACGAATCTTACGACATTCTCTCAACTACCTGCTAGCACTTGCTATACATGAAACAACGCCCCCCCCCCCTTCTGGGCTACGGCAAAGTTGCACTTACTTGCGGAAAACCACTGCAGAAGAATGGAACAAACTCCTATTAATGTTTACTGAGAGTGTTCCGTAATTAAACTACCTGACCGGAACAAGAAGAGCCTTAAGGCCTTGTCCTGGTTCCAGTTAGGACAGAGTTAATTTTCCCTCATAGTAGCTGGTAGGGTGCTATGTTTTGGATTAGGATGAGAAGAGCGCTGATAACATGCTGATGTTTTAATTGTTGCAGAGCAGTGTTTACACCACGCCAAGGACTTTTCGGCTTCTCGCTCTGTCCTGCCAGCGAGCAGGCTGCGGGTGCAGCAGGAGCTGGGAGGGGACAGACCCAGGACAGCTGACCCAAACTGGCCAAAGGGGTATTCCATACCATCTGACGTCATGCTAAACAATATATAGGGGTGGCTGGCCGGGGTGGGGGGCCGGCTGCTCAGGGATAGGCTGGGCATCGGTCAGCGGGTGGTGAGCAATTGCATTGTGCATCACTTGTTTTCTTACACATTATTATTATTAATACTATTATCATTATCACTATTATTATTATTATTGTTATTATTATATTCCTGTCTTAATAAACTGTCTCTATCTCAACTCACCGGCTTCACTTTCCCGTTTCTCTCCCCCATCCCAGAGAGGGAGGGGGGAGGGTGAGCGAACGGCTGTGTGGTGTTTAGCTGCCAGCCGGGTTAAACCACAACAGGCCTATACACAAAGAAGACAAGCAAGTAAAGAAAGTGGGGTGGAGAAATCAATAAAGTATTGGACTGTGGGGCTTTGCATTCAATGTCAGCTAAGGGCACTGATAGCTACTACAACTGCAAGCAAGGATCTGTCACCATCTCAATAGTCAAATAGGAATGATCTGGACCTCACTGACTCCCAGACTCTCAGCGTTTCTTTAAAAATGTTCAATTCACTGAACTAGAAAGGCTGGAATGTGTATTTTAAAACAAGCGTTTAATTAAAGCTCTCGTGCTTTTGGACCCGAGCACAGATTCTATGACCAAAGACCAGATCTAGCAGTGGACGTACGTACAGAAAGGTTTCCGATAACCGACCACAAGTTTTAAGTAGAAGTGCACTCACAGATTTGTGTGAAATCTGCAAACTGTTAAGCATCCAATTAACTTGTATCTATTGCTTCAGTCACCTAAAATAGTTTTGACTGACCTCCAAAGTTCCCGAAAACTAAAGCTGCTACAGACTATATTCGAAACAACCACCCACCACAAACAAAAGCTCTCGGCAAAGGAAGCCAGTCAGAAAAACCTCCAGGGCCCATATTTCGCAAAAGAAATCGGTGCCTCAAGGACACAATCCTGATAGCCACCCGCAGCAAAGCGTAAGGCTGCAAAGGAGAACCTCTATACGAGGCTGCCTTTTGGTCTTTTAGAAGTGCCAGACTTTTGCTTGGGAAATCCAGCCCAGAGGAGAAAAGCAGACCGCAATTAAGAGTAAAAACATTGGAAGGCACCTGCGGATGAAAAGCAATGGCAGAGAAAGAGGCAAATTTGCAAACAGATGGTATCCAATGTCCCCTCTGACATGACACATACAGGAGATTTGAAAAGCAAATACCTGTTCCCCTGAGCGGTGGCTGTGTTAGTAATAGAAGAAGAAATAATACAATGTTGTTTAAGATGTTACATTTGCGATGTACTGTTCCGAGGCTGCGCTTGGAAGATACAAAATATATGTGCAAGGGTAACATGAGAATGCACCAATTCATGATGAGGAGTAAGGAGGATTAAAAGAATGCTCAATTTGCAAGACATCTAGACAACTGGGGCTTCTTGGACTCTGGGAACTGGATCAAACCAACCTTGTGGTTCGGACTGACACCAAGGGCTCAGAGAGCATGCGTGAGAAGGAAAGGTTAAAAAGTTCAACTCTGATGAAGACATCTTACTTCATCCCAACGACCACCCGGACGACCACCAGAGATTAGTACGCAAGCGCAGAAGGACTGATAAGATAATTAGCATAAGAAGCGAGGCTAGGCGGAGCTAGGAAATGAATATGCATAGATGAGTTGTGAAACCTAATGCATATGTAATATCTTAGGAGATAAAAGAGAACTAAGAGAACAAATCAGACAAAGTTAGATTTGGGCAGGCATGCCCCTAACTTCCGGCGCCTAATAAAGCACCTTCATATAATCACTTTGTGGATTATGTGTTTTCATGAACGCTAACAGCTGCAGAACATGTTCTCAGGAGTGCCTTGCAAACCTGACGGCCTTCACGGATCTCTCCTCAGGTCCTGCAAAAAGCTGGGGAGAGAAAGCCTGAGAGCTGACACCATGTCCGTAACGCTGCCTTGCCTCTGCCTGCTCTCCTGCAGCTGAGTGAGCTCCGAGAGGCCATGCGGGAGAGGGTACACTGGCAGAATCTATCCTTCAGACTCACAGAGATAGGGGCCCAAGTCTCAGCCTTGCAGAGGCCCACAAGGCATGGATAGGTTGTCCAGCCACAGCAGGACAAGCTCCCCAGATTGGCCAAGGAGCCAAGGGGCTCAACTCCCAAAAACAGCCCGTCCTCCCCCAGATGGCATAGCAGGGCTTTGGGATACACAGGTTTACGGGCTGGCCTCCCTCAGGGCTCCTGGGGATTCCAGCTCCCCACCAGTCCCACCAGCAGTCCCACAAAGGAGAAGATGAAGCCATCAAACACTGCTCCTCTGCAGGGATCTGTGCTGGAACGGTATGAACTGCTTCTGCACCCAAAGTAGCGCCCCCTCTATCTGCATAGTAGCCCAGATCTGTTTCCCATCTCAGCCCTGACCATGCTCTTCCTCTCCACACCTGTCTCTTACTTGAGTCAACACTTCCTACCCCCCTCCAACTGGGTGCCTTTTGTCTGTATCAGAAGTAGAGGCACCCCTGAGGACATTGCATATCTGTCTTTCGAAGTGGGAGAAGCCATTGGGTGCTGCAGGTGCCTGCTGCCAGGACAAGTACCCAACCATGCCTCATGGCTGAGCCTCCACCCAGCCCCGCTGGCAGGCCCTGTTGGCAGGAGGAGCTGCTCCCCTTTGCTTGGAGCTGGCGTGGCAGCAGTGTCTCTCCTGACAGGCTGGAGTGCAGCCCCATGGTGGTGGTCAGGAGCCAGCTGGAACTGCCTGTGACCAAGCCCCCTTGACCACCTTGCCTGCTCAGCCCCAAGCCTGCAAGAGGGCGTGAGGGGTTGGTGCTGCCACGACATGGCAGCACGCTCCTCCTGCTCTGCGGAACACAAAGGGCACTGATGTGGCTGGTGGCTCTTGGGAGCATGGCAACACTGACTGCAGTGACAAGCTGGCAACTGCCCCCCAGAAGGGAAAAGGATCCTTTTCCTGACAGAAGTGCAGATGTCCCCTCCTCAAAGACCTTGTGCACACGTGGAGCTTTTCAAGTGCTGTTGCAGTCGTGGCCCTCAGGTGCCTAGGTCTTCCTGTCACACAGCTGTATCCCTTCCTATGCCACACCACGAATTGTATAGCCGTGGCAGGCTCTGGGCATAACCTCACACACTCAGGAATGCCAACGTTGGCTGAGGACTGGTATGCAGCAAGTGTTACACCTGACCAAAAAGTCCCTCAAGAGAGACTGGTGAAAGCAGGCCATCTCCATGAAATAAAACTGCCACATTGACAGGAAATAGTGAGAATCTGAGGAGTTTCACCTAGACCTGAGAAGAGCGAAAGCTGTAAATCCAGGTCCAACACTAGATCCAGCAAAGCACAGTATTTCTTCAGTATCGGAAATTTTCACTTGTTGTTCTGTGAACTTTGATCACAGTGTGCTAGAAAACGTGCCCACAGACTGGACAGACTCCAGCACGTCTTTTGACCTAGGCAGGAACAAAAGACAGATACCCTTGTCTTCTGTTTTTTTGTTGTCCTTGTTTTGTTTTGCTTTGGTTTTGTTTTGTTTTGTTTTTGTTTGTTTTTGTTTTGTTTTCTGAGTCTGATTGGTTTAATAACTGGCTATAGGGAAGAAAAAAAAAATGGTTTACCAAGGAAGGAACTAGCCCACACCATCCTTTTCTGCTCTGAAGACTCAAAGATGCAACTCCGGGAGATACGTACTACCAGAATGTGGAACCCTGCTCTCGGTGTTGGGTTATGTGATGAACGGCTCACCTATGCACCCACAAAGGATCCTGGGGGTACAGCCACAGCCTACTTCTATTTTTGCTCCTTTCCAATTAATCATGAAAACAAAATTCAGATTTTCTCTATCCTGTATTCCTGGTACTGCCACTGACTGCGTCCAATGATTTTCATAGTGGCTTTTCTCAATTTCTTCAGCCAATCCTCCTATTTTCTGGAGACTTGCAAAGCTTCCCAAAGAAGGACCATGTCTCGCTGTCAACAAGGAAATGCTTCTTTTCCTTAAGACAGAACTCAATGAAAGAGTAAGGCATGAAGTGAATCCACAGACAAGCATGTAGCAGGCAGACAGTACTTTACAGACAATGAAGGCCCAAGCTCTCTCCTATTAAAGTCAATAAAAGTTATGCTAATTCTAGCTAGGGCTCTCAATATACCTCTCAAATATGTATCAGGTTTGTGTGGCAAGGGCTACCAGCAGGGGCCTGCAGGAGTGCCCCGTGTGAGCACAGCCCAGCAGCTGCCCCATGGCAGAGCAGAGCAAGCTCCAGCTGCTCCAAAAGGGACCCGCCGCTGGCCAGAGCCAAGCCAACAAGTGATGTTGTTTGCACCTCTCTGAGAGCATATTTAAGAAAGGGAAAAGAACTGCTACACCACAGCAGCTGAGAGAGTGTGGAATGAGATCCAGCCCTGCAGCCCCCGAGGGCAGTGCAGCAGGAGGGCAGGAGGTGCTCCAGGCATGCAGCACAAGTTCCCCTGCGGCCTGTGGAGAGGCCCCTGGTGGAGCAGGCTGTCCCCCTGCAGCCCATGGGTCCCACACGGAGCAGATCTCCACGCTGCAGCCCGTGGAGGAGCCCCCGGTGGAGCAGGTGGATGTGGCCTGGAGGAGGCTGCGGCCCATGGAGAGCCCCCGCAGGAGCAGGCCCCGGGCCGGAGCTGCAGCCCGTGGAGAGGAGCCCACGCAGGAGCAGGGGGTCTGGGGGGAGCTGCCGCCCGTGGGGGACCCGTGCTGGAGCAGTTTGCTCCTGGGGGGTGGACCCCGTGATACGGAGCCATGTGGGAGCAGTTCTTGAAGAGCTGCTGCGTGTGGGCAGCCCCCGCAGGCTCAGTTCGGGAAGGACGGCATCCCGTGGGAGGGACCCCATGTGAAGCAGGGGCAGAGAGGTGATAAGACAGCCTTCTGGAGTATCAACCATTCATTTCGTTTCTATGTCACTACTAGTCACTGGCCTCCCAAGAGATGTCCTGTGTCTGATCCCCACTCTCTTAGCATGCTTATTCAACCAATTTGCAACCCACTTAATGGTAAATCAAGGTGAAAAAAATTAAAGAAAAAACACACATCAAAACACCATCCCAACCCAACAGTATTTGTGACATCTGGGGCAAAGTGCTACAGGCCCTGTTGGGGCAGATGGCCCATGGTGACATCACTGAGCGATGGGCTGTGACCTCGCAGCCCTCGCTGCTTATCTTGGGGCGCCAGCAGAGGCCACGTCAGCCTAGCTCGTGGCTTGACTCCTGCTGAGCGTGTGTGCGAGGCTTGGAGCACCGAGCGAGGATTTGGTAGAGCCGTGCTGTGGGGCCGCTGGCAGCTGTTCTCAGTGCCCGTCCCCACAGTCATTGCCTGTGTTTCCCCGGCCCTGCCTGGCTCAGGCAGCCGGGGCCCCGCGGGACGCGCTCGCAGCAGCACAGGTGAGCTGTGCGGGGACACGTGCCCCAGGGCAGCCTACAGGGGGCACGGGAAGGCCAGACATGGGTTTGGGGGGGTTCCTGCAGAGGTGCCAGGGGGGCATTGCCTCTGCTCACCCTGGCACAATGAGTGACCTTGGCCTCTCTCTCTTGTGCAGATTCAGACGTCCTTTGGCAGCTGCAGCGCCAGGGTAGGGGAGCAGCTTCTTCACCTCAGCTCTCCCCAGCCCACTGTAGAGCCCGGTGGCCATGGATGTGCCATCGGACTGGACCTGCCCAGCCTGTGGGGACAGTCGGGATGATGTCACCTACATGACCCCCTGTCTCCACCGGCTGTGCTATGGCTGTGCCCTGCGGTGGGCAATGAAGAATCCATGGTGCCCCTTCTGCAGGGAGACAATCAAGACCATCAAGTACTCGGTGAGGTCAGATGACGATTACCTGGAGTGTGCTGTCCCAGAGCCTGCAGAGCACTTGGCTGAGGACCAGCAGGAGGAGCAGGAGGCTGTGGAGCCAGTGCCCAGGGCTCCTGACCTCAGCTTCCCACCCGAGGTCTGGGCAGCCTTCTTCAGGGAGCACCCAGAAAACGTCGAGCCCCTGCTTGCGTGGCTGCAGCAGGAGCTGGAGACCATCTCTGGCTCCGAGTGGTGGGAGGTGGCTGCGGGCCTGAGCACGGTGATCGGCTACCTGTGCGTCTACGGTCTCGACGAGGAGGGCTTGGTGCGGGCGCTGCAGCCTTGCCTCAAAAACCAGACGCTGCCTTTCGTGGTGCGGCTCATCACTGCCGCTGTGGAGCTGTGCAGCACACAGATCCGCCGGCAGCGTGACCGCCAGGACGCCCACGCTGCAGGGAGCCAGGAGGACAGCCCCGCAGCTGCCCACAGCCACGCCACCTCTCCAGGGGGGACTCGTGCCCCTGCCACCACAGAAGAGGAGGAGGCACCTGAGGAGCCAGGGCAGGCGGCAGCAGGTCCCTCTGCCCAGGGCAGGGACTGCTTGCCTGGGGGGCGCCGGCGCGCCCCGAAGAGGAGGGCCAGCAGCAGCCTGCAGGACTCTCCCCAGCCCCGCAAGAGGCCGCCCCGACGGCGGCACTAGGCGGGCACCCCACACCTGGCAGCATAATTTATGAAAATAAAGAAATGTTACTGAAAGAGTCTCTCTCTTATTGACGGTGCAGACAGTGCTGCTGTCCATACCCATGTTGGTTTCACAGAATGACAGAATCACAGAATTGTAGGGGTGGAAGGGACCTCGAGAGGTCATCAGGTCCAACCCCTCTGCCAAAGCAGGTTCCCTAGAGCAAGTTCACACAATCACAGAATCACAGAATCATCTAGGTTGGAAGAGACCTCCAAGATCTCCTAGTCCAACCTCTGACCTAACACTAACGAGTCCTCCACTAAACCATATCACTAAGCTCTACATTTAAACGTCTTTTAAAGACCTTCAGGGATGGTAACTCAACCACTTCCCTGGGCAGCCTATTCCAATGCCTAACAACCCTTTCAGTAAAGAAGTTCTTCCTAATATCCAACCTAAACCTCCCCTGGTGCAACTTTAGCCTATTCCCCCTCGTCCTGTCACCAGGCACGTGGGAGAACAGACCAACCCCCACCTCGCTACAGCCTCCTTTAAGGTACCTGTAGAGTGCGATAAGGTCACCCCTGAGCCTCCTCTTTTCCAGACTGAACAATCCCAGCTCCCCCAGCCGTTCCTTGTAAGACTTGTTCTCCAGACTCCTCACCAGCTTCGTTGTCCTTCTCTGGACTCGCATGAGCACCTCGATGTCCTTCTTGTAGCGAGGGGCCCAAAACTGAACACAGTACTCGAGGTGCGGCCTCACCAGAGCCGAGTAAAGGGGGACAATCACTTCCCTAGCCCTGCTGGCCACACTGTTTCTTATGCAAGCCAGGATGCTGTTGGCCTTCTTGGCCACCTGAGCACACTGCTGGCTCATATTCAGCCGACTGTCAACCAATACTCCCAGGTCCTTCTCTGCCAGGCAGCTTTCCAACCACTCATCTCCCAGCCTGTAGCGCTGCTTGGGGTTGTTACGCCCCAGGTGCAGGACCCGGCACTTGGCCTTGTTGAACTTCATACAGTTGGCCTCAGCCCATCGCTCCAGCCTACCCAGATCCTCCTGCGGAGCCTTCCTACCCTCAAGCAGTTCAACACACGCACCTAACTTGGTGTCGTCTGCAAACTTACTGAGGGTGCACTCGATCCCCTCATCCAGATCATCAATAAAGATATTAAGGAGAACTGGCCCTAGTACTGAGCCCTGGGGGACTCCACTAGTGACCGGCCTCCAACTGGATTTGGCTCCTTTCACCACGACACTTTGGGCCTGGCTACCCAGCCAGTTTCTAACCCAACAAAGCGTACGCCAGTCCAAACCAAGAGCAGCCTGTTTCTTGAGGAGAATGCTGTGGGAAATGGTGTCAAAAGCCTTACTGAAGTCAAGGTAGACCACATCCACAGCCTTTCCCTCATCCACCAAGTGCATCACTTTGTCATAGAAGGAGATCAGGTTAGTCAAGCAGGACCTGCCTTTCATAAACCCATGCTGACTGAGCCTGATCTCCTGGTTGTCCTGCAAGTGCCACCTAATGACACGCAAGATAATCTGCTCCATGAGCTTTCCTAGCACCGAGGTCAAACTACCAGGCCTATAGTTTCCCGGGTCTACCTTCCAGCCCTTCTTGTAGATGGGCATCACGTTTGCTAGCCGCCAGTCAACTGGGACCTCCCCTGATAGCCAGGACTGCTGATAAATGACGGAAAGCGGCTTGGCCAGCTCTTCCACCAGTTCTCGCAGTACCCTCAGGTGGATCCCAGCTGGCCCCATCGACTTGCGTACATCTAAGTGCTGTAGCAGGTCGCCAACCATTTCCTCGTGGATTGTGAGGGCCACAATCTGTTCCCCATTCCCTTCCACCAGCTCAGGGTACTGGGTATCCAGATAACAACTAGTCTTGCGGTAAAGACTGAGGCAAAGAAGGCATTAAGCACCTCAGCCTTTTCCTCGTCGCTCGTCACTAAGTTTCCCCCCGCATCCAGTAAAGGATGGAGATTCCCCTTAGTCCTCCTTCTCATGTTAATGTATTTTTAAAAACATTTCCTGTTATCTTTAACAGCAGTAGCCAGATTGAGCTCCAGATGAGCTTTGGCCTTTCTAATTTTTTCTCTACACAGCCTTACAACATCCTTATAATCCTTCTGAGTGGCCTGCCCTCTTCTCCAAAGATCATAAACCCTCTTGTTTTTTACTAAGCTCTAGCCACAACTCTCTGTTCAGCCAGGCTGGTCTTCTTCCATGCTGGCTCGTCTTTGGGCACATGGGGACAGACTGCTCCTAAGCCTTTAAGATTTCCTTCTTGACGAGTGCCCAGCCTTCCTGGACTCCTCTGCCCTTCAGGCCTGCCTCCCAAGGGACTCTGCCAACCAGTGTCCTGAACAGCTCAAAGTCTGCCCTGCGGAAGTCCAGGACAGCAGTTTTACTGGTCCCCCTCCTGACTTCGCCAAGAATAGAGAACTCGACCATTTCGTGGTCACTCTGCCCAAGACAGCTCCCGACCACCACATCTCCCACCAGTCCTTCTCTGTTTGTGAACAGAAGGTCCAGCTGGGCACTTCCCCTGGTAGGCTCACTAATCAGCTGCGTCAGGAAGCTATCTTCCACGCTCTCCAGAAACCTCCTAGACTGCTTCCTCTGCGCTGTATTGCATGTCCAGGATATGTCTGGGAAGTTGAAGTCCCCAACGAGGACAAGAGCCGATGATTTCACAACTTTTGCCAGCTGCCTGTAGAATTCCTCATCCGTCTCCTCATCCTGGTTTGGTGGTCTGTAACAGACCCCCACCAGGATGCTTGCCTTGTTGGCCTTCCCGCCGATCCTAACCTACAGGGACTCAACCTTATCATTCCCAGTCTTAGCCTCAAGATCTACAACATCAAAATACTCTCTAATATAGAGAGCCACACCACCACCCCTTTTGTGCTGCCTGTCCTTTCTGAAGAGCCTATAGCCAGTCATTGCAGAACTCGGGTCATGGGAGTGGTCCCACCACGTTTCAGTGATGGCAACCACGTCATAGCTAGCCTGCTGAACAATGGCTTCCAGCTCTTCCTGTTTGTTGCCCATGCTGCGTGCATTAGTGTAGATGCAGTTCAGCTGGGCCATTGCCTGCTCCCCAGACCCTGACACTGCTCACCCTGGCACACCTCTAACAAGCCTTATGCCCTCCCCGTCCCCCCTTCCTACCTAGTTTAAAGCCCTCTCAATGAGCCCTGCCAGCTCCTGTGCTAGTGTCTGTTTTCCCCTTAGAGACAGGTGGGACCCATCTGCAGTTAGCAGGCTGGGTGCCGAGTAAAGCACCCCGTGGTCAAAAAAAAAATAAAAAATTTCTGCATTGGCACCAGCCTCTGAGCCACCTGTTTATCAGGTGGGCTTTCTGGGTCCTCTCTGTACCCCTCCCTGCCCAATAGAGGGGGAGGATCACCTCCCTTGACCTCTAGGATGTGGCCTGGAGGAGGCTGCAGCCCACGGAGAGCCCCCGCAGGAGCAGGCCCTGGGCCGGAGCTGCAGCCCGTGGAGAGGAGCCCACGCAGGAGCAGGGGTTCTGGGTGTACTGTCATTAGATGCATATGGATTCTGAAAAAAGTCATTCAGGAACATTGCTCCTCAACTTCTACGCTACAAGCTTATTTGGAAGAGCTTTCCTTGCTGACAGGAACATCCACAGTCACTTCCACGACATTAAGAGGAGCAGGATTTTAAGTGTGGTGGCTCTGGCCACATGAGCTAGGTCCCAGGCCCACCAGAGGCAATGAAGGAGAATTTGTGGGGTCACGGGAGCCATTCAAGACCACTTGATGGAAGAGGTGATATTGGTAGCAGACTGCTGCCTAGTACAAGGAATGGAAGACACTTATCGGCAAGATCTCATTTGTCATTTAGGGAGGTCTCTGCTTGCACGGGGCTCACATTCAGGATGTTGAGGCTACCAATGCTTATCCCGCCCTCCAGCTACTACTTGCAGGTGCTTTTCCATGGAGGCACCAACAATACTATCAGGACTAATGTGGGAAGTATCAAAGGTGACTGCAGGATTCTACAGGCAGCAGTCAAGTTTATGGGTGCCTGCATTGCGGTCTTCCTCATCCTAATGGTAGGGGGAAAGGGCCTGAGGAGGGCTCAGTAGATTCTCCAGGTTAACAGCTTTTTGTGCAGCAAGTGTTGATAGCACACCTGTGATTTCTGTGACCATGGAAGTCTCTTAGAAGGTCTACAGGCTCTTGGAAGAAAAAAAAATGCATTTGAGCAAAGGAGGTCAACATATCTTTCTGAGCACTGCCAGCCTGTCAAGGGAGGTCATCCTTCCTCTCTCCTCAGCACTGGTGAGGCTGCATGCGGAGCACAGGGTCCACTTCCAGGCACCCCGCATTCAACAGATTCTGGACGTGCTGCAATGATTCCAGCACAGGCTGAGAGAGCCTACTCTGAAATGCACCTGAGGAAAACACTGCAACTCACAGATACTCAGCTCCCAGGTAGCAGCAGGGTGCCAGCCCAGGGCAAAAAAGAGCAACCTCCTCTTCTCCCTGCAGGGCTAATGAGGGGACATTATCTCTATATTTAGCCATTCTCAGAACTCCTTGAGCACACCAATGGTACAGACCAATGAGGTGGTGAACAAAAGGATAAGGAATATTGTATAGGCACAACTCACTTTTATTTGCAGCTGGGAGCTGGCCTGGTTAGGGAAGTCTTCTCAACACTCTCATGACAGGCATATCCAGTTACCTGATAGAAGAATATATCCATATATGTTGGGGTGTCCGCTTGGTTTTGGGTTGGTTGCTTCACTGCAAGCCTTGCTTCACAAATCTCCATGGAACTTCCTTTGGAAGGTGGCTGCAGAACATGCTCTCTAGAGAGCCTGGGAAACCTGATGGCCTTCATGGATCTCTTCTCTGGCCCTAGGAAAAGCCAATATACAGAGGGCATGAGAGTAATCTCTGCCCGTCATTGAGCCTTGCTTCTGCCTGAGCTCCAGCTGAGCAAGCTGTGAGAAGCCATGCAGGAGAAGGTGATCTAGTGGAACCCGCCCCAGTGCAGAGGTCAAGCATCTGGACCCATGGGAAAGAACAGCCAGGAGCTGAAAGGCCTTTAAGTGGTCCCCAAGGCAGAGGCAGGTGGTCCAGCCACAGTGAGGCAGGCTCTCCAGCTGGGCCATGTGGTGAAGGGGCTCTGTTCCCCAATGACCCTTCCTCCCACCAACAAAAGCACAGTGACGAGTATTGCACGGGTATAACTCGGGTTTATTTGCAGGTGAGAGCTGGCCTGGTTGAAGAGGCTTCTCAACACCCCGTGCAAGGCATCTCCAGTTCCCTGACTGAAATATGTGTCCACATATGTTGGGGCATCTGCTTGGTTTGGCATGGTTCCTTCACTGCAACTTTTGCAGTGTTCTCTGAAGAGCTTGGGAAATAAAAGAGCTTGCATGGAAGTTTCCTCAGGCCCTGGGAAAAGCCAAGAAAAAGGAGGCATGAGAAATGCTGCCATGCCCATTGTGCAGCCTTGACGCAGACTAAGCTCCGGCTCGGCAAGCTGTGAGAGGCCACTCTGGAGAAGTTGCTCTGGCAGAGGCTACCCAAGTACAGAGGCCAAGCGTCCAGACCCCAGGAGAGAAGCAGACCAGGAACACAACAGCCTCAACCTTGCAGTGGCCCCCAAGGCAGGGTTGGACTGTCCAGCCACACTGGGGCAGGCTCTCCAGATGGGCCAGGGGCTGAAGAGGCTCTGCTCCCCAGACAGCCTGGCCTCCCGGAGGGCTCCTGGGGACTCTGGCTTCCTGACCAGTCCCACCAGCAGTCCTGCAAAGGAGAAGGGGAGGCTGTCAGACACCACTCCTCTGCTGACATTCATGGTGACCCACAGCATGGCGCCTGCACCCAAAGCAGAATCCCCACTTGCATGGGGAAACCATGCAAGCCCACCCCCTCTCCTTGCCCTCCTGGGCCCTGACCACAGTCCTCCTCCACACACAATGCCCTTGATTACCCAAGGCAGCAGTTCCTACCTGCTCCAACTGGGTGCATCTCATCAGGAAAACAGGTACTCCCCTGCAAAATCACAGAATCACAGAATTGTACGGGTTGGAAGGGACCTTGAGAGGTCATTGGGCCCAACCCCCCAGCCAAAGTAGGTTCCCTAGAGCAGGTTGCCCACGTAGACGTCCAGACGGGCCTTGAATATCTCCAGAGAAGGAGACTCCACAACCTCCCTGGGCAGCCTGTTCCAGTGCTCCGTCACCCTCACCATGACGAAGTTCTTTCTCATGTTGGTGCAGAACTTCCTGTGCTCCATTTTGTGGCCATTGCCCCTTGTCCTGTCCCCACAAACCACTGAAAAGAGGTTGGCCATATCCCGTTGTCTCCCACACTTCGTGTATTTATAAACATTGATAAGATTCCCCCTCAGTCTTCTTTCCTCAAGGCTGAACAGACCCAGGTCTCTCAGCCTTTCCTCATAGAGGAGACGCTCCAGGCTCCCTGTCATCTTTGTGGCCCTCTGCTGGACTCTTTCCAGGACATCCCTGTCTTTTTTTGTAGCGGGGAGCCCAGAACTGGACACAGTACTCCAGGCGAGGCCTGACGAGGGCAGAATAGAGGGGGAGGATCACCTCCTTTGACCTGCTGGCCACACTCCTTTTAATGCATGCCAGGATCCCATTGGCCTTCTTGGCCACCAGGGCACACTGCTGACTCATGGCCAACCTGTTGTCCACCAGGACCCCCAGGTCCTTATCCTCAGAGCTCCTCTCCAGCAGGTCATCCCCCAGCCTGTACTGACGCATGCGGCTGTTCCTTCCCAGGTGCAGGATTCTACACTTGCTCTTGTTAAACTTCAATTGGTTTGGTTTCTTCCTGCCCAAAGTTTCTTCCTGCCCAAAATGCTGTTGATCCTCAAGATTTTGCAGGGATGGTCTTCTGCAATGCCCACCTTAACTGCAAAAAATGTTGCACAGCACTCTTGCCAACTGAATAATGCAGAAGAAGGTGCAGTGCTGGTGCAGATGAGAGAGAACCATAGCATGCTGCAGGTGCCCCAGTGGCAAGCCCCCATTCTCCTGCCATGTATCTGTGGCAGATCTCACATGTCCTGGAGAGCCACCCTACTCCTGTGCTGTGTGACTACAAATGCACAAGAAATTAATAGAAAATCAGCTATGGTACCAAAGTAACCTAATTAACACAATTCGTTTGACATTCCAGAAAACAAGTAGGATCTCAGGTGGCCCTGCTTTATGATAAACACAACTCAATTTAACCTACGTATTTTTATACAAATCATCAGTGTAAGACTACACTAAACGCAAAGACGCATTCGATTTCTTGTTATCCAATCTTCAGTGGTTTGTTAAAATCTCTATAAATAACTCTGTTTTCACAGCTCATCTTTTCGTATCATAGATAAGCCCTTTTTCATCTTCAACACGAATCTTACGACATTCTCTCAACTACCTGCTAGCACTTGCTATACATGAAACAACGCCCCCCCCTTCTGGGCTACGGCAAAGTTGCACTTACTTGCGGAAAACCACTGCAGAAGAATGGAACAAACTCCTATTAATGTTTACTGAGAGTGTTCCGTAATTAAACTACCTGACCGGAACAAGAAGAGCCTTAAGGCCTTGTCCTGGTTCCAGTTAGGACAGAGTTAATTTTCCCTCATAGTAGCTGGTAGGGTGCTATGTTTTGGATTAGGATGAGAAGAGCGCTGATAACATGCTGATGTTTTAATTGTTGCAGAGCAGTGTTTACACCACGCCAAGGACTTTTCGGCTTCTCGCTCTGTCCTGCCAGCGAGCAGGCTGGGGGTGCAGCAAGAGCTGGGAGGGGACAGACCCAGGACAGCTGACCCAAACTGGCCAAAGGGGTATTCCATACCATCTGACGTCATGCTAAACAATATATAGGGGTGGCTGGCCGGGGTGGGGGGCCGGCTGCCCAGGGATAGGCTGGGCATCGGTCAGCGGGTGGTGAGCAATTGCATTGTGCATCACTTGTTTTCTTACACATTATTATTATTAATACTATTATCATTATCACTATTATTATTATTATTGTTATTATTATATTCCTGTCTTAATAAACTGTCTCTATCTCAACTCACCGGCTTCACTTTCCCGTTTCTCTCCCCCATCCCAGAGAGGGAGGGGGGAGGGTGAGCGAACGGCTGTGTGGTGTTTAGCTGCCAGCCGGGTTAAACCACAACAGGCCTATACACAAAGAAGACAAGCAAGTAAAGAAAGTGGGGTGGAGAAATCAATAAAGTATTGGACTGTGGGGCTTTGCATTCAATGTCAGCTAAGGGCACTGATAGCTACTACAACTGCAAGCAAGGATCTGTCACCATCTCAATAGTCAAATAGGAATGATCTGGACCTCACTGACTCCCAGACTCTCAGCGTTTCTTTGAAAATGTTCAATTCACTGAACTAGAAAGGCTGGAATGTGTATTTTAAAACAAGCGTTTAATTAAAGCTCTCGTGCTTTTGGACCCGAGCACAGATTCTATGACCAAAGACCAGATCTAGCAGTGGACGTACGTACAGAAAGGTTTCCGATAACCGACCACAAGTTTTAAGTAGAAGTGCACTCACAGATTTGTGTGAAATCTGCAAACTGTTAAGCATCCAATTAACTTGTATCTATTGCTTCAGTCACCTAAAATAGTTTTGACTGACCTCCAAAGTTCCCGAAAACTAAAGCTGCTACAGACTATATTCGAAACAACCACCCACCACAAACAAAAGCTCTCGGCAAAGGAAGCCAGTCAGAAAAACCTCCAGGGCCCGTATTTCGCAAAAGAAATCGGTGCCTCAAGGACACAATCCTGATAGCCACCCGCAGCAAAGCGTAAGGCTGCAAAGGAGAACCTCTATACGAGGCTGCCTTTTGGTCTTTTAGAAGTGCCAGACTTTTGCTTGGGAAATCCAGCCCAGAGGAGAAAAGCAGACCGCAATTAAGAGTAAAAACATTGGAAGGCACCTGCGGATGAAAAGCAATGGCAGAGAAAGAGGCAAATTTGCAAACAGATGGTATCCAATGTCCCCTCTGACATGACACATACAGGAGATTTGAAAAGCAAATACCTGTTCCCCTGAGCGGTGGCTGTGTTAGTAATAGAAGAAGAAATAATACAATGTTGTTTAAGATGTTACATTTGCGATGTACTGTTCCGAGGCTGCGCTTGGAAGATACAAAATATATGTGCAAGGGTAACATGAGAATGCACCAATTCATGATGAGGAGTAAGGAGGATTAAAAGAATGCTCAATTTGCAAGACATCTAGACAACTGGGGCTTCTTGGACTCTGGGAACTGGATCAAACCAACCTTGTGGTTCGGACTGACACCAAGGGCTCAGAGAGCATGCGTGAGAAGGAAAGGTTAAAAAGTTCAACTCTGATGAAGACATCTTACTTCATCCCAACGACCACCCGGACGACCACCAGAGATTAGTACGCAAGCGCAGAAGGACTGATAAGATAATTAGCATAAGAAGCGAGGCTAGGCGGAGCTAGGAAATGAATATGCATAGATGAGTTGTGAAACCTAATGCATATGTAATATCTTAGGAGATAAAAGAGAACTAAGAGAACAAATCAGACGAAGTTAGATTTGGGCAGGCATGCCCCTAACTTCCGGCGCCTAATAAAGCACCTTCATATAATCACTTTGTGGATTATGTGTTTTCATGAACGCTAACAGCTGCAGAACATGTTCTCAGGAGTGCCTTGCAAACCTGACGGCCTTCACGGATCTCTCCTCAGGTCCTGCAAAAAGCTGGGGAGAGAAAGCCTGAGAGCTGACACCATGTCCGTAACGCTGCCTTGCCTCTGCCTGCTCTCCTGCAGCTGAGTGAGCTCCGAGAGGCCATGCGGGAGAGGGTACACTGGCAGAATCTATCCTTCAGACTCACAGAGATAGGGGCCCAAGTCTCAGCCTTGCAGAGGCCCACAAGGCATGGATAGGTTGTCCAGCCACAGCAGGACAAGCTCCCCAGATTGGCCAAGGAGCCAAGGGGCTCAACTCCCAAAAACAGCCCGTCCTCCCCCAGATGGCATAGCAGGGCTTTGGGATACACAGGTTTACGGGCTGGCCTCCCTCAGGGCTCCTGGGGATTCCAGCTCCCCACCAGTCCCACCAGCAGTCCCACAAAGGAGAAGATGAAGCCATCAAACACTGCTCCTCTGCAGGGATCTGTGCTGGAACGGTATGAACTGCTTCTGCACCCAAAGTAGCGCCCCCTCTATCTGCATAGTAGCCCAGATCTGTTTCCCATCTCAGCCCTGACCATGCTCTTCCTCTCCACACCTGTCTCTTACTTGAGTCAACACTTCCTACCCCCCTCCAACTGGGTGCCTTTTGTCTGTATCAGAAGTAGAGGCACCCCTGAGGACATTGCATATCTGTCTTTCGAAGTGGGAGAAGCCATTGGGTGCTGCAGGTGCCTGCTGCCAGGACAAGTACCCAACCATGCCTCATGGCTGAGCCTCCACCCAGCCCCGCTGGCAGGCCCTGTTGGCAGGAGGAGCTGCTCCCCTTTGCTTGGAGCTGGCGTGGCAGCAGTGTCTCTCCTGACAGGCTGGAGTGCAGCCCCATGGTGGTGGTCAGGAGCCAGCTGGAACTGCCTGTGACCGAGCCCCCTTGACCACCTTGCCTGCTCAGCCCCAAGCCTGCAAGAGGGCGTGAGGGGTTGGTGCTGCCACGACATGGCAGCACGCTCCTCCTGCTCTGCGGAACACAAAGGGCACTGATGTGGCTGGTGGCTCTTGGGAGCATGGCAACACTGACTGCAGTGACAAGCTGGCAACTGCCCCCCAGAAGGGAAAAGGATCCTTTTCCTGACAGAAGTGCAGATGTCCCCTCCTCAAAGACCTTGTGCACACGTGGAGCTTTTCAAGTGCTGTTGCAGTCGTGGCCCTCAGGTGCCTAGGTCTTCCTGTCACACAGCTGTATCCCTTCCTATGCCACACCACGAATTGTATAGCCGTGGCAGGCTCTGGGCATAACCTCACACACTCAGGAATGCCAACGTTGGCTGAGGACTGGTATGCAGCAAGTGTTACACCTGACCAAAAAGTCCCTCAAGAGAGACTGGTGAAAGCAGGCCATCTCCATGAAATAAAACTGCCACATTGACAGGAAATAGTGAGAATCTGAGGAGTTTCACCTAGACCTGAGAAGAGCGAAAGCTGTAAATCCAGGTCCAACACTAGATCCAGCAAAGCACAGTATTTCTTCAGTATCGGAAATTTTCACTTGTTGTTCTGTGAACTTTGATCACAGTGTGCTAGAAAACGTGCCCACAGACTGGACAGACTCCAGCACGTCTTTTGACCTAGGCAGGAACAAAAGACAGATACCCTTGTCTTCTGTTTTTTTGTTGTCCTTGTTTTGTTTTGCTTTGGTTTTGTTGTTTTGTTTTGTTTTTGTTTGTTTTTGTTTTGTTTTCTGAGTCTGATTGGTTTAATAACTGGCTATAGGGAAGAAAAAAAAATGGTTTACCAAGGAAGGAACTAGCCCACACCATCCTTTTCTGCTCTGAAGACTCAAAGATGCAACTCCGGGAGATACGTACTACCAGAATGTGGAACCCTGCTCTCGGTGTTGGGTTATGTGATGAACGGCTCACCTACGCACCCACAAAGGATCCTGGGGGTACAGCCACAGCCTACTTCTATTTTTGCTCCTTTCCAATTAATCATGAAAACAAAATTCAGATTTTCTCTATCCTGTATTCCTGGTACTGCCACTGACTGCGTCCAATGATTTTCATAGTGGCTTTTCTCAATTTCTTCAGCCAATCCTCCTATTTTCTGGAGACTTGCAAAGCTTCCCAAAGAAGGACCATGTCTCGCTGTCAACAAGGAAATGCTTCTTTTCCTTAAGACAGAACTCAATGAAAGAGTAAGGCATGAAGTGAATCCACAGACAAGCATGTAGCAGGCAGACAGTACTTTACAGACAATGAAGGCCCAAGCTCTCTCCTATTAAAGTCAATAAAAGTTATGCTAATTCTAGCTAGGGCTGTAATACCTCTCAAATATGTATCAGGTTTGTGTGGCAAGGGCTACCAGCAGGGGCCTGCAGGGGTGCCCTGTGTGAGCACAGCCCAGCAGCTGCCCCATGGCAGAGCAGAGCAAGCTCCAGCTGCTCCAAAAGGGACCCGCCGCTGGCCAGAGCCAAGCCAACAAGTGATGTTGTTTGCACCTCTCTGAGAGCATATTTAAGAAAGGGAAAAGAACTGCTACACCACAGCAGCTGAGAGAGTGTGGAATGAGATCCAGCCCTGCAGCCCCCGAGGGCAGTGCAGCAGGAGGGCAAGAGGTGCTCCAGGCATGCAGCACAAGTTCCCCTGCGGCCTGTGGAGAGGCCCCTGGTGGAGCAGGCTGTCCCCCTGCAGCCCATGGGTCCCACACGGAGCAGATCTCCACGCTGCAGCCCGTGGAGGAGCCCCCGGTGGAGCAGGTGGATGTGGCCTGGAGGAGGCTGCGGCCCATGGAGAGCCCCCGCAGGAGCAGGCCCCGGGCCGGAGCTGCAGCCCGTGGAGAGGAGCCCACGCAGGAGCAGGGGGTCTGGGGGGAGCTGCCGCCCGTGGGGGACCCGTGCTGGAGCAGTTTGCTCCTGGGGGGTGGACCCCGTGATACGGAGCCATGTGGGAGCAGTTCTTGAAGAGCTGCTGCCTGTGGGCAGCCCCCGCAGGCTCAGTTTGGGAAGGACGGCATCCCGTGGGAGGGACCCCATGTGAAGCAGGGGCAGAGAGGTGATAAGACAGCCTTCTGGAGTATCAACCATTCATTTCGTTTCTATGTCACTACTAGTCACTGGCCTCCCAAGAGATGTCCTGTGTCTGATCCCCACTCTCTTAGCATGCTTATTCAACCAATTTGCAACCCACTTAATGGTAAATCAAGGTGAAAAAAATTAAAGAAAAAACACACATCAAAACACCATCCCAACCCAACAGTATTTGTAATATGTGGGGCAAAGTGCTACAGGCCCTGTTGGGGCAGATGGCCCATGGTGACATCACTGAGCGATGGGCTGTGACCTCGCAGCCCTCGCTGCTTATCTTGGGGCGCCAGCAGAGGCCACGTCAGCCTAGCTCGTGGCTTGACTCCTGCTGAGCGTGTGTGCGAGGCTTGGAGCACCGAGCGAGGATTTGGTAGAGCCGTGCTGTGGGGCCGCTGGCAGCTGTTCTCAGTGCCCGTCCCCACAGTCATTGCCTGTGTTTCCCCGGCCCTGCCTGGCTCAGGCAGCCGGGGCCCCGCGGGACGCGCTCGCAGCAGCGCAGGTGAGCTGTGCGGGGACACGTGCCCCAGGGCAGCCTACAGGGGGCACGGGAAGGCCAGACATGGGTTTGGGGGGGTTCCTGCAGAGGTGCCAGGGGGGCATTGCCTCTGCTCACCCTGGCACAATGAGTGACCTTGGCCTCTCTCTCTTGTGCAGATTCAGACGTCCTTTGGCAGCTGCAGCGCCAGGGTAGGGGAGCAGCTTCTTCACCTCAGCTCTCCCCAGCCCACTGTAGAGCCCGGTGGCCATGGATGTGCCATCGGACTGGACCTGCCCAGCCTGTGGGGACAGTCGGGATGATGTCACCTACATGACCCCCTGTCTCCACCGGCTGTGCTATGGCTGTGCCCTGCGGTGGGCAATGAAGAATCCATGGTGCCCCTTCTGCAGGGAGACAATCAAGACCATCAAGTACTCGGTGAGGTCAGATGACGATTACCTGGAGTGTGCTGTCCCAGAGCCTGCAGAGCACTTGGCTGAGGACCAGCAGGAGGAGCAGGAGGCTGTGGAGCCAGTGCCCAGGGCTCCTGACCTCAGCTTCCCACCCGAGGTCTGGGCAGCCTTCTTCAGGGAGCACCCAGAAAACGTCGAGCCCCTGCTTGCGTGGCTGCAGCAGGAGCTGGAGACCATCTCTGGCTCCGAGTGGTGGGAGGTGGCTGCGGGCCTGAGCACGGTGATCGGCTACCTGTGCGTCTACGGTCTCGACGAGGAGGGCTTGGTGCGGGCGCTGCAGCCTTGCCTCAAAAACCAGACGCTGCCTTTCGTGGTGCGGCTCATCACTGCCGCTGTGGAGCTGTGCAGCACACAGATCCGCCGGCAGCGTGACCGCCAGGACGCCCACGCTGCAGGGAGCCAGGAGGACAGCCCCGCAGCTGCCCACAGCCACGCCACCTCTCCAGGGGGGACTCGTGCCCCTGCCACCACAGAAGAGGAGGAGGCACCTGAGGAGCCAGGGCAGGCGGCAGCAGGTCCCTCTGCCCAGGGCAGGGACTGCTTGCCTGGGGGGCGCCGGCGCGCCCCGAAGAGGAGGGCCAGCAGCAGCCTGCAGGACTCTCCCCAGCCCCGCAAGAGGCCGCCCCGACGGCGGCACTAGGCGGGCACCCCACACCTGGCAGCATAATTTATGAAAATAAAGAAATGTTACTGAAAGAGTCTCTCTCTTATTGACGGTGCAGACAGTGCTGCTGTCCATACCCATGTTGGTTTCACAGAATGACAGAATCACAGAATTGTAGGGGTGGAAGGGACCTCGAGAGGTCATCAGGTCCAACCCCTCTGCCAAAGCAGGTTCCCTAGAGCAAGTTCACACAATCACAGAATCACAGAATCATCTAGGTTGGAAGAGACCTCCAAGATCTCCTAGTCCAACCTCTGACCTAACACTAACGAGTCCTCCACTAAACCATATCACTAAGCTCTACATTTAAACGTCTTTTAAAGACCTTCAGGGATGGTAACTCAACCACTTCCCTGGGCAGCCTATTCCAATGCCTAACAACCCTTTCAGTAAAGAAGTTCTTCCTAATATCCAACCTAAACCTCCCCTGGTGCAACTTTAGCCTATTCCCCCTCGTCCTGTCACCAGGCACGTGGGAGAACAGACCAACCCCCACCTCGCTACAGCCTCCTTTAAGGTACCTGTAGAGTGCGATAAGGTCACCCCTGAGCCTCCTCTTTTCCAGACTGAACAATCCCAGCTCCCCCAGCCGTTCCTTGTAAGACTTGTTCTCCAGACTCCTCACCAGCTTCGTTGTCCTTCTCTGGACTCGCATGAGCACCTCGATGTCCTTCTTGTAGCGAGGGGCCCAAAACTGAACACAGTACTCGAGGTGCGGCCTCACCAGAGCCGAGTAAAGGGGGACAATCACTTCCCTAGCCCTGCTGGCCACACTGTTTCTTATGCAAGCCAGGATGCTGTTGGCCTTCTTGGCCACCTGAGCACACTGCTGGCTCATATTCAGCCGACTGTCAACCAATACTCCCAGGTCCTTCTCGGCCAGGCAGCTTTCCAGCCACTCATCTCCCAGCCTGTAGCGCTGCTTGGGGTTGTTACGCCCCAGGTGCAGGACCCGGCACTTGGCCTTGTTGAACTTCATACAGTTGGCCTCAGCCCATCGCTCCAGCCTACCCAGATCCTCCTGCGGAGCCTTCCTACCCTCAAGCAGTTCAACACACGCACCTAACTTGGTGTCGTCTGCAAACTTACTGAGGGTGCACTCGATCCCCTCATCCAGATCATCAATAAAGATATTAAGGAGAACTGGCCCTAGTACTGAGCCCTGGGGGACTCCACTAGTGACCGGCCTCCAACTGGATTTGGCTCCTTTCACCACGACACTTTGGGCCTGGCTACCCAGCCAGTTTCTAACCCAACAAAGCGTACGCCAGTCCAAACCAAGAGCAGCCTGTTTCTTGAGGAGAATGCTGTGGGAAATGGTGTCAAAAGCCTTACTGAAGTCAAGGTAGACCACATCCACAGCCTTTCCCTCATCCACCAAGTGCATCACTTTGTCATAGAAGGAGATCAGGTTAGTCAAGCAGGACCTGCCTTTCATAAACCCATGCTGACTGAGCCTGATCTCCTGGTTGTCCTGCAAGTGCCACCTAATGACACGCAAGATAATCTGCTCCATGAGCTTTCCTAGCACCGAGGTCAAACTACCAGGCCTATAGTTTCCCGGGTCTACCTTCCAGCCCTTCTTGTAGATGGGCATCACGTTTGCTAGCCGCCAGTCAACTGGGACCTCCCCTGATAGCCAGGACTGCTGATAAATGACGGAAAGCGGCTTGGCCAGCTCTTCCACCAGTTCTCGCAGTACCCTCAGGTGGATCCCAGCTGGCCCCATCGACTTGCGTACATCTAAGTGCTGTAGCAGGTCGCCAACCATTTCCTCGTGGATTGTGAGGGCCACAATCTGTTCCCCATTCCCTTCCACCAGCTCAGGGTACTGGGTATCCAGATAACAACTAGTCTTGCGGTAAAGACTGAGGCAAAGAAGGCATTAAGCACCTCAGCCTTTTCCTCGTCGCTCGTCACTAAGTTTCCCCCCGCATCCAGTAAAGGATGGAGATTCCCCTTAGTCCTCCTTCTCATGTTAATGTATTTTTAAAAACATTTCCTGTTATCTTTAACAGCAGTAGCCAGATTGAGCTCCAGATGAGCTTTGGCCTTTCTAATTTTTTCTCTACACAGCCTTACAACATCCTTATAATCCTTCTGAGTGGCCTGCCCTCTTCTCCAAAGATCATAAACCCTCTTGTTTTTTACTAAGCTCTAGCCACAACTCTCTGTTCAGCCAGGCTGGTCTTCTTCCATGCTGGCTCGTCTTTGGGCACATGGGGACAGACTGCTCCTAAGCCTTTAAGATTTCCTTCTTGACGAGTGCCCAGCCTTCCTGGACTCCTCTGCCCTTCAGGCCTGCCTCCCAAGGGACTCTGCCAACCAGTGTCCTGAACAGCTCAAAGTCTGCCCTGCGGAAGTCCAGGACAGCAGTTTTACTGGTCCCCCTCCTGACTTCGCCAAGAATAGAGAACTCGACCATTTCGTGGTCACTCTGCCCAAGACAGCTCCCGACCACCACATCTCCCACCAGTCCTTCTCTGTTTGTGAACAGAACGTCCAGCTGGGCACTTCCCCTGGTAGGCTCACTAATCAGCTGCGTCAGGAAGCTATCTTCCACGCTCTCCAGAAACCTCCTAGACTGCTTCCTCTGCGCTGTATTGCATGTCCAGGATATGTCTGGGAAGTTGAAGTCCCCAACGAGGACAAGAGCCGATGATTTCACAACTTTTGCCAGCTGCCTGTAGAATTCCTCATCCGTCTCCTCATCCTGGTTTGGTGGTCTGTAACAGACCCCCACCAGGATGCTTGCCTTGTTGGCCTTCCCGCCGATCCTAACCTACAGGGACTCAACCTTATCATTCCCAGTCTTAGCCTCAAGATCTACAACATCAAAATACTCTCTAATATAGAGAGCCACACCACCACCCCTTTTGTGCTGCCTGTCCTTTCTGAAGAGCCTATAGCCAGTCATTGCAGAACTCGGGTCATGGGAGTGGTCCCACCACGTTTCAGTGATGGCAACCACGTCATAGCTAGCCTGCTGAACAATGGCATCCAGCTCTTCCTGTTTGTTGCCCATGCTGCGTGCATTAGTGTAGATGCAGTTCAGCTGGGCCATTGCCTGCTCCCCAGACCCTGACACTGCTCACCCTGGCACACCTCTAACAAGCCTTATGCCCTCCCCGTCCCCCCTTCCTACCTAGTTTAAAGCCCTCTCAATGAGCCCTGCCAGCTCCTGTGCTAGTGTCTGTTTTCCCCTTAGAGACAGGTGGGACCCATCTGCAGTTAGCAGGCTGGGTGCCGAGTAAAGCACCCCGTGGTCAAAAAAAAAATAAAAAATTTCTGCATTGGCACCAGCCTCTGAGCCACCTGTTTATCAGGTGGGCTTTCTGGGTCCTCTCTGTACCCCTCCCTGCCCAATAGAGGGGGAGGATCACCTCCCTTGACCTCTAGGATGTGGCCTGGAGGAGGCTGCAGCCCACGGAGAGCCCCCGCAGGAGCAGGCCCTGGGCCGGAGCTGCAGCCCGTGGAGAGGAGCCCACGCAGGAGCAGGGGTTCTGGGTGTACTGTCATTAGATGCATATGGATTCTGAAAAAAGTCATTCAGGAACATTGCTCCTCAACTTCTACGCTACAAGCTTATTTGGAAGAGCTTTCCTTGCTGACAGGAACATCCACAGTCACTTCCATGACATTAAGAGGAGCAGGATTTTAAGTGTGGTGGCTCTGGCCACATGAGCTAGGTCCCAGGCCCACCAGAGGCAATGAAGGAGAATTTGTGGGGTCACGGGAGCCATTCAAGACCACTTGATGGAAGAGGTGATATTGGTAGCAGACTGCTGCCTAGTACAAGGAATGGAAGACACTTATCGGCAAGATCTCATTTGTCATTTAGGGAGGTCTCTGCTTGCACGGGGCTCACATTCAGGATGTTGAGGCTACCAATGCTTATCCCGCCCTCCAGCTACTACTTGCAGGTGCTTTTCCATGGAGGCACCAACAATACTATCAGGACTAATGTGGGAAGTATCAAAGGTGACTGCAGGATTCTACAGGCAGCAGTCAAGTTTATGGGTGCCTGCATTGCGGTCTTCCTCATCCTAATGGTAGGGGGAAAGGGCCTGAGGAGGGCTCAGTAGATTCTCCAGGTTAACAGCTTTTTGTGCAGCAAGTGTTGATAGCACACCTGTGATTTCTGTGACCATGGAAGTCTCTTAGAAGGTCTACAGGCTCTTGGAAGAAAAAAAAATCCATTTGAGCAAAGGAGGTCAACATATCTTTCTGAGCACTGCCAGCCTGTCAAGGGAGGTCATCCTTCCTCTCTCCTCAGCACTGGTGAGGCTGCATGCGGAGCACAGGGTCCACTTCCAGGCACCCCGCATTCAACAGATTCTGGACGTGCTGCAATGATTCCAGCACAGGCTGAGAGAGCCTACTCTGAAATGCACCTGAGGAAAACACTGCAACTCACAGATACTCAGCTCCCAGGTAGCAGCAGGGTGCCAGCCCAGGGCAAAAAAGAGCAACCTCCTCTTCTCCCTGCAGGGCTAATGAGGGGACATTATCTCTATATTTAGCCATTCTCAGAACTCCTTGAGCACACCAATGGTACAGACCAATGAGGTGGTGAACAAAAGGATAAGGAATATTGTATAGGCACAACTCACTTTTATTTGCAGCTGGGAGCTGGCCTGGTTAGGGAAGTCTTCTCAACACTCTCATGACAGGCATATCCAGTTACCTGATAGAAGAATATATCCATATATGTTGGGGTGTCCGCTTGGTTTTGGGTTGGTTGCTTCACTGCAAGCCTTGCTTCACAAATCTCCATGGAACTTCCTTTGGAAGGTGGCTGCAGAACATGCTCTCTAGAGAGCCTGGGAAACCTGATGGCCTTCATGGATCTCTTCTCTGGCCCTAGGAAAAGCCAATATACAGAGGGCATGAGAGTAATCTCTGCCCGTCATTGAGCCTTGCTTCTGCCTGAGCTCCAGCTGAGCAAGCTGTGAGAAGCCATGCAGGAGAAGGTGATCTAGTGGAACCCGCCCCAGTGCAGAGGTCAAGCATCTGGACCCATGGGAAAGAACAGCCAGGAGCTGAAAGGCCTTTAAGTGGTCCCCAAGGCAGAGGCAGGTGGTCCAGCCACAGTGAGGCAGGCTCTCCAGCTGGGCCATGTGGTGAAGGGGCTCTGTTCCCCAATGACCCTTCCTCCCACCAACAAAAGCACAGTGACGAGTCTTGCACGGGTATAACTCGGGTTTATTTGCAGGTGAGAGCTGGCCTGGTTGAAGAGGCTTCTCAACACCCCGTGCAAGGCATCTCCAGTTCCCTCCCTGATGTGTCCACATATGTTGGGGCATCTGCTTGGTTTGGCATGGTTCCTTCACTGCAACTTTTGCAGTGTTCTCTGAAGAGCTTGGGAAATAAAAGAGCTTGCATGGAAGTTTCCTCAGGCCCTGGGAAAAGCCAAGAAAAAGGAGGCATGAGAAATGCTGCCATGCCCATTGTGCAGCCTTGACGCAGACTAAGCTCCGGCTCGGCAAGCTGTGAGAGGCCACTCTGGAGAAGTTGCTCTGGCAGAGGCTACCCAAGTACAGAGGCCAAGCGTCCAGACCCCAGGAGAGAAGCAGACCAGGAACACAACAGCCTCAACCTTGCAGTGGCCCCCAAGGCAGGGTTGGACTGTCCAGCCACACTGGGGCAGGCTCTCCAGATGGGCCAGGGGCTGAAGAGGCTCTGCTCCCCAGACAGCCTGGCCTCCCAGAGGGCTCCTGGGGACTCTGGCTTCCTGACCAGTCCCACCAGCAGTCCTGCAAAGGAGAAGGGGAGGCTGTCAGACACCACTCCTCTGCTGACATTCATGGTGACCCACAGCATGGCGCCTGCACCCAAAGCAGAATCCCCACTTGCATGGGGAAACCATGCAAGCCCACCCCCTCTCCTTGCCCTCCTGGGCCCTGACCACAGTCCTCCTCCACACACAATGCCCTTGATTACCCAAGGCAGCAGTTCCTACCTGCTCCAACTGGGTGCATCTCATCAGGAAAACAGGTACTCCCCTGCAAAATCACAGAATCACAGAATTGTACGGGTTGGAAGGGACCTTGAGAGGTCATTGGGCCCAACCCCCCAGCCAAAGTAGGTTCCCTAGAGCAGGTTGCCCACGTAGACGTCCAGACGGGCCTTGAATATCTCCAGAGAAGGAGACTCCACAACCTCCCTGGGCAGCCTGTTCCAGTGCTCCGTCACCTTCACCATGACGAAGTTCTTTCTCATGTTGGTGCAGAACTTCCTGTGCTCCATTTTGTGGCCATTGCCCCTTGTCCTGTCCCCACAAACCACTGAAAAGAGGTTGGCCATATCCCGTTGTCTCCCACACTTCGTGTATTTATAAACATTGATAAGATTCCCCCTCAGTCTTCTTTCCTCAAGGCTGAACAGACCCAGGTCTCTCAGCCTTTCCTCATAGAGGAGACGCTCCAGGCTCCCTGTCATCTTTGTGGCCCTCTGCTGGACTCTTTCCAGGACATCCCTGTCTTTTTTTGTAGCGGGGAGCCCAGAACTGGACACAGTCCTCCAGGCGAGGCCTGACGAGGGCAGAATAGAGGGGGAGGATCACCTCCTTTGACCTGCTGGCCACACTCCTTTTAATGCGTGCCAGGATCCCATTGGCCTTCTTGGCCACCAGGGCACACTGCTGACTCATGGCCAACCTGTTGTCCACCAGGACCCCCAGGTCCTTATCCTCAGAGCTCCTCTCCAGCAGGTCATCCCCCAGCCTGTACTGACGCATGCGGCTGTTCCTTCCCAGGTGCAGGATTCTACACTTGCTCTTGTTAAACTTCAATTGGTTTGGTTTCTTCCTGCCCAAAGTTTCTTCCTGCCCAAAATGCTGTTGATCCTCAAGATTTTGCAGGGATGGTCTTCTGCAATGCCCACCTTAACTGCAAAAAATGTTGCACAGCACTCTTGCCAACTGAATAATGCAGAAGAAGGTGCAGTGCTGGTGCAGATGAGAGAGAACCATAGCATGCTGCAGGTGCCCCAGTGGCAAGCCCCCATTCTCCTGCCATGTATCTGTGGCAGATCTCACATGTCCTGGAGAGCCACCCTACTCCTGTGCTGTGTGACTACAAATGCACAAGAAATTAATAGAAAATCAGCTATGGTACCAAAGTAACCTAATTAACACAATTCGTTTGACATTCCAGAAAACAAGTAGGATCTCAGGTGGCCCTGCTTTATGATAAACACAACTCAATTTAACCTACGTATTTTTATACAAATCATCAGTGTAAGACTACACTAAACGCAAAGACGCATTCGATTTCTTGTGATCCAATCTTCAGTGGTTTGTTAAAATCTCTATAAGTAACTCTGTTTTCACAGCTCATCTTTTAGTATCATTAGATAAGCCCTTTTTCATCTTCAACACGAATCTTACGACATTCTCTCAACTACCTGCTAGCACTTGCTATACATGAAACAACGCCCCCCCCTTCTGGGCTACGGCAAAGTTGCACTTACTTGCGGAAAACCACTGCAGAAGAATGGAACAAACTCCTATTAATGTTTACTGAGAGTGTTCCGTAATTAAACTACCTGACCGGAACAAGAAGAGCCTTAAGGCCTTGTCCTGGTTCCAGTTAGGACAGAGTTAATTTTCCCTCATAGTAGCTGGTAGGGTGCTATGTTTTGGATTAGGATGAGAAGAGCGCTGATAACATGCTGATGTTTTAATTGTTGCAGAGCAGTGTTTACACCACGCCAAGGACTTTTCAGCTTCTCGCTCTGTCCTGCCAGCGAGCAGGCTGGGGGTGCAGCAAGAGCTGGGAGGGGACAGACCCAGGACAGCTGACCCAAACTGGCCAAAGGGGTATTCCATACCATCTGACGTCATGCTAAACAATATATAGGGGTGGCTGGCCGGGGTGGGGGGCCGGCTGCTCAGGGATAGGCTGGGCATCGGTCAGCGGGTGGTGAGCAATTGCATTGTGCATCACTTGTTTTCTTACACATTATTATTATTAATACTATTATCATTATCACTATTATTATTATTATTGTTATTATTATATTCCTGTCTTAATAAACTGTCTCTATCTCAACTCACCGGCTTCACTTTCCCGTTTCTCTCCCCCATCCCAGAGAGGGAGGGGGGAGGGTGAGCGAACGGCTGTGTGGTGTTTAGCTGCCAGCCGGGTTAAACCACAACAGGCCTATACACAAAGAAGACAAGCAAGTAAAGAAAGTGGGGTGGAGAAATCAATAAAGTATTGGACTGTGGGGCTTTGCATTCAATGTCAGCTAAGGGCACTGATAGCTACTACAACTGCAAGCAAGGATCTGTCACCATCTCAATAGTCAAATAGGAATGATCTGGACCTCACTGACTCCCAGACTCTCAGCGTTTCTTTGAAAATGTTCAATTCACTGAACTAGAAAGGCTGGAATGTGTATTTTAAAACAAGCGTTTAATTAAAGCTCTCGTGCTTTTGGACCCGAGCACAGATTCTATGACCAAAGACCAGATCTAGCAGTGGACGTACGTACAGAAAGGTTTCCGATAACCGACCACAAGTTTTAAGTAGAAGTGCACTCACAGATTTGTGTGAAATCTGCAAACTGTTAAGCATCCAATTAACTTGTATCTATTGCTTCAGTCACCTAAAATAGTTTTGACTGACCTCCAAAGTTCCCGAAAACTAAAGCTGCTACAGACTATATTCGAAACAACCACCCACCACAAACAAAAGCTCTCGGCAAAGGAAGCCAGTCAGAAAAACCTCCAGGGCCCGTATTTCGCAAAAGAAATCGGTGCCTCAAGGACACAATCCTGATAGCCACCCGCAGCAAAGCGTAAGGCTGCAAAGGAGAACCTCTATACGAGGCTGCCTTTTGGTCTTTTAGAAGTGCCAGACTTTTGCTTGGGAAATCCAGCCCAGAGGAGAAAAGCAGACCGCAATTAAGAGTAAAAACATTGGAAGGCACCTGCGGATGAAAAGCAATGGCAGAGAAAGAGGCAAATTTGCAAACAGATGGTATCCAATGTCCCCTCTGACATGACACATACAGGAGATTTGAAAAGCAAATACCTGTTCCCCTGAGCGGTGGCTGTGTTAGTAATAGAAGAAGAAATAATACAATATTGTTTAAGATGTTACATTTGCGATGTACTGTTCCGAGGCTGCGCTTGGAAGATACAAAATATATGTGCAAGGGTAACATGAGAATGCACCAATTCATGATGAGGAGTAAGGAGGATTAAAAGAATGCTCAATTTGCAAGACATCTAGACAACTGGGGCTTCTTGGACTCTGGGAACTGGATCAAACCAACCTTGTGGTTTGGACTGAGACCAAGGACTCAGAGAGCATGCGTGAGAAGGAAAGGTTAAAAAGTTCAACTCTGATGAAGACATCTTACTTCATCCCAACGACCACCCGGACGACCACCAGAGATTAGTACGCAAGCGCAGAAGGACTGATAAGATAATTAGCATAAGAAGCGAGGCTAGGCGGAGCTAGGAAATGAATATGCATAGATGAGTTGTGAAACCTAATGCATATGTAATATCTTAGGAGATAAAAGAGAACTAAGAGAACAAATCAGACGAAGTTAGATTTGGGCAGGCATGCCCCTAACTTCCGGCGCCTAATAAAGCACCTTCATATAATCACTTTGTGGATTATGTGTTTTCATGAACGCTAACAGCTGCAGAACATGTTCTCAGGAGTGCCTTGCAAACCTGACGGCCTTCACGGATCTCTCCTCAGGTCCTGCAAAAAGCTGGGGAGAGAAAGCCTGAGAGCTGACACCATGTCCGTAACGCTGCCTTGCCTCTGCCTGCTCTCCTGCAGCTGAGTGAGCTCCGAGAGGCCATGCGGGAGAGGGTACACTGGCAGAATCTATCCTTCAGACTCACAGAGATAGGGGCCCAAGTCTCAGCCTTGCAGAGGCCCACAAGGCATGGATAGGTTGTCCAGCCACAGCAGGACAAGCTCCCCAGATTGGCCAAGGAGCCAAGGGGCTCAACTCCCAAAAACAGCCCGTCCTCCCCCAGATGGCATAGCAGGGCTTTGGGATACACAGGTTTACGGGCTGGCCTCCCTCAGGGCTCCTGGGGATTCCAGCTCCCCACCAGTCCCACCAGCAGTCCCACAAAGGAGAAGATGAAGCCATCAAACACTGCTCCTCTGCAGGGATCTGTGCTGGAACAGTATGAACTGCTTCTGCACCCATAGTAGCGCCCCCTCTATCTGCATAGTAGCCCAGATCTGTTTCCCGTCTCAGCCCTGACCATACTCTTCCTCTCCACACCTGTCTCTTACTTGAGTCAACACTTCCTACCCCCCTCCAACTGGGTGCCTTTTGTCTGTATCAGAAGTAGAGGCACCCCTGAGGACATTGCATATCTGTCTTTCGAAGTGGGAGAAGCCATTGGGTGCTGCAGGTGCCTGCTGCCAGGACAAGTACCCAACCATGCCTCATGGCTGAGCCTCCACCCAGCCCGCTGGCAGGCCCTGTTGGCAGGAGGAGCTGCTCCCCTTTGCTTGGAGCTGGCGTGGCAGCAGTGTCTCTCCTGACAGGCTGGAGTGCAGCCCCATGGTGGTGGTCAGGAGCCAGCTGGAACTGCCTGTGACCGAGCCCCCTTGACCACCTTGCCTGCTCAGCCCCAAGCCTGCAAGAGGGCGTGAGGGGTTGGTGCTGCCACGACATGGCAGCACGCTCCTCCTGCTCTGCGGAACACAAAGGGCACTGATGTGGCTGGTGGCTCTTGGGAGCATGGCAACACTGACTGCAGTGACAAGCTGGCAACTGCCCCCCAGAAGGGAAAAGGATCCTTTTCCTGACAGAAGTGCAGATGTCCCCTCCTCAAAGACCTTGTGCACACGTGGAGCTTTTCAAGTGCTGTTGCAGTCGTGGCCCTCAGGTGCCTAGGTCTTCCTGTCACACAGCTGTATCCCTTCCTATGCCACACCACGAATTGTATAGCCGTGGCAGGCTCTGGGCATAACCTCACACACTCAGGAATGCCAACGTTGGCTGAGGACTGGTATGCAGCAAGTGTTACACCTGACCAAAAAGTCCCTCAAGAGAGACTGGTGAAAGCAGGCCATCTCCATGAAATAAAACTGCCACATTGACAGGAAATAGTGAGAATCTGAGGAGTTTCACCTAGACCTGAGAAGAGCGAAAGCTGTAAATCCAGGTCCAACACTAGATCCAGCAAAGCACAGTATTTCTTCAGTATCGGAAATTTTCACTTGTTGTTCTGTGAACTTTGATCACAGTGTACTAGAAAACGTGCCCACAGACTGGACAGACTCCAGCACGTCTTTTGACCTAGGCAGGAACAAAAGACAGATACCCTTGTCTTCTGTTTTTTTGTTGTCCTTGTTTTGTTTTGCTTTGGTTTTGTTGTTTTGTTTTGTTTTTGTTTGTTTTTGTTTTGTTTTCTGAGTCTGATTGGTTTAATAACTGGCTATAGGGAAGAAAAAAAAAATGGTTTACCAAGGAAGGAACTAGCCCACACCATCCTTTTCTGCTCTGAAGACTCAAAGATGCAACTCCGGGAGATACGTACTACCAGAATGTGGAACCCTGCTCTCGGTGTTGGGTTATGTGATGAACGGCTCACCTACGCACCCACAAAGGATCCTGGGGGTACAGCCACAGCCTACTTCTATTTTTGCTCCTTTCCAATTAATCATGAAAACAAAATTCAGATTTTCTCTATCCTGTATTCCTGGTACTGCCACTGACTGCGTCCAATGATTTTCATAGTGGCTTTTCTCAATTTCTTCAGCCAATCCTCCTATTTTCTGGAGACTTGCAAAGCTTCCCAAAGAAGGACCATGTCTCGCTGTCAACAAGGAAATGCTTCTTTTCCTTAAGACAGAACTCAATGAAAGAGTAAGGCATGAAGTGAATCCACAGACAAGCATGTAGCAGGCAGACAGTACTTTACAGACAATGAAGGCCCAAGCTCTCTCCTATTAAAGTCAATAAAAGTTATGCTAATTCTAGCTAGGGCTGTAATACCTCTCAAATATGTATCAGGTTTGTGTGGCAAGGGCTACCAGCAGGGGCCTGCAGGGGTGCCCTGTGTGAGCACAGCTCAGCAGCTGCCCCATGGCAGAGCAGAGCAAGCTCCAGCTGCTCCAAAAGGGACCCGCCGCTGGCCAGAGCCAAGCCAACAAGTGATGTTGTTTGCACCTCTCTGAGAGCATATTTAAGAAAGGGAAAAGAACTGCTACACCACAGCAGCTGAGAGAGTGTGGAATGAGATCCAGCCCTGCAGCCCCCGAGGGCAGTGCAGCAGGAGGGCAGGAGGTGCTCCAGGCATGCAGCACAAGTTCCCCTGCGGCCTGTGGAGAGGCCCCTGGTGGAGCAGGCTGTCCCCCTGCAGCCCATGGGTCCCACACGGAGCAGATCTCCACGCTGCAGCCCGTGGAGGAGCCCCCGGTGGAGCAGGTGGATGTGGCCTGGAGGAGGCTGCGGCCCATGGAGAGCCCCCGCAGGAGCAGGCCCCGGGCCGGAGCTGCAGCCCGTGGAGAGGAGCCCACGCAGGAGCAGGGGGTCTGGGGGGAGCTGCCGCCCGTGGGGGACCCGTGCTGGAGCAGTTTGCTCCTGGGGGGTGGACCCCGTGATACGGAGCCATGTGGGAGCAGTTCTTGAAGAGCTGCTGCCTGTGGGCAGCCCCCGCAGGCTCAGTTTGGGAAGGACGGCATCCCGTGGGAGGGACCCCATGTGAAGCAGGGGCAGAGAGGTGATAAGACAGCCTTCTGGAGTATCAACCATTCATTTCGTTTCTATGTCACTACTAGTCACTGGCCTCCCAAGAGATGTCCTGTGTCTGATCCCCACTCTCTTAGCATGCTTATTCAACCAATTTGCAACCCACTTAATGGTAAATCAAGGTGAAAAACATTAAAGAAAAAACACACATCAAAACACCATCCCAACCCAACAGTATTTGTAATATGTGGGGCAAAGTGCTACAGGCCCTGTTGGGGCAGATGGCCCATGGTGACATCACTGAGCGATGGGCTGTGACCTCGCAGCCCTCGCTGCTTATCTTGGGGCGCCAGCAGAGGCCACGTCAGCCTAGCTCGTGGCTTGACTCCTGCTGAGCGTGTGTGCGAGGCTTGGAGCACCGAGCGAGGATTTGGTAGAGCCGTGCTGTGGGGCCGCTGGCAGCTGTTCTCAGTGCCCGTCCCCACAGTCATTGCCTGTGTTTCCCCGGCCCTGCCTGGCTCAGGCAGCCGGGGCCCCGCGGGACGCGCTCGCAGCAGCGCAGGTGAGCTGTGCGGGGACACGTGCCCCAGGGCAGCCTACAGGGGGCACGGGAAGGCCAGACATGGGTTTGGGGGGGTTCCTGCAGAGGTGCCAGGGGGGCATTGCCTCTGCTCACCCTGGAACAATGAGTGACCTTGGCCTCTCTCTCTTGTGCAGATTCAGACGTCCTTTGGCAGCTGCAGCGCCAGGGTAGGGGAGCAGCTTCTTCACCTCAGCTCTCCCCAGCCCACTGTAGAGCCCGGTGGCCATGGATGTGCCATCGGACTGGACCTGCCCAGCCTGTGGGGACAGTCGGGATGATGTCACCTACATGACGCCCTGTCTCCACCGGCTGTGCTATGGCTGTGCCCTGCGGTGGGCAATGAAGAATCCATGGTGCCCCTTCTGCAGGGAGACAATCAAGACCATCAAGTACTCGGTGAGGTCAGATGACGATTACCTGGAGTGTGCTGTCCCAGAGCCTGCAGAGCACTTGGCTGAGGACCAGCAGGAGGAGCAGGAGGCTGTGGAGCCAGTGCCCAGGGCTCCTGACCTCAGCTTCCCACCCGAGGTCTGGGCAGCCTTCTTCAGGGAGCACCCAGAAAACGTCGAGCCCCTGCTTGCGTGGCTGCAGCAGGAGCTGGAGACCATCTCTGGCTCCGAGTGGTGGGAGGTGGCTGCGGGCCTGAGCACGGTGATCGGCTACCTGTGCGTCTACGGTCTCGACGAGGAGGGCTTGGTGTGGGCGCTGCAGCCTTGCCTCAAAAACCAGACGCTGCCTTTCGTGGTGCGGCTCATCACTGCCGCTGTGGAGCTGTGCAGCACACAGATCCGCCGGCAGCGTGACCGCCAGGACGCCCACGCTGCAGGGAGCCAGGAGGACAGCCCCGCAGCTGCCCACAGCCACGCCACCTCTCCAGGGGGGACTCGTGCCCCTGCCACCACAGAAGAGGAGGAGGCACCTGAGGAGCCAGGGCAGGCGGCAGCAGGTCCCTCTGCCCAGGGCAGGGACTGCTTGCCTGGGGGGCGCCGGCGCGCCCCGAAGAGGAGGGCCAGCAGCAGCCTGCAGGACTCTCCCCAGCCCCGCAAGAGGCCGCCCCGACGGCGGCACTAGGCGGGCACCCCACACCTGGCAGCATAATTTATGAAAATAAAGAAATGTTACTGAAAGAGTCTCTCTCTTATTGACGGTGCAGACAGTGCTGCTGTCCATACCCATGTTGGTTTCACAGAATGACAGAATCACAGAATTGTAGGGGTGGAAGGGACCTCGAGAGGTCATCAAGTCCAACCCCTCTGCCAAAGCAGGTTCCCTAGAGCAAGTTCACACAATCACAGAATCACAGAATCATCTAGGTTGGAAGAGACCTCCAAGATCTCCTAGTCCAACCTCTGACCTAACACTAACGAGTCCTCCACTAAACCATATCACTAAGCTCTACATTTAAACGTCTTTTAAAGACCTTCAGGGATGGTAACTCAACCACTTCCCTGGGCAGCCTATTCCAATGCCTAACAACCCTTTCAGTAAAGAAGTTCTTCCTAATATCCAACCTAAACCTCCCCTGGTGCAACTTTAGCCTATTCCCCCTCGTCCTGTCACCAGGCACGTGGGAGAATAGACCAACCCCCACCTCGCTACAGCCTCCTTTAAGGTACCTGTAGAGTGCGATAAGGTCACCCCGAGCCTCCTCTTTTCCAGACTGAACAATCCCAGCTCCCCCAGCCGTTCCTTGTAAGACTTGTTCTCCAGACTCCTCACCAGCTTCGTTGTCCTTCTCTGGACTCGCATGAGCACCTCGATGTCCTTCTTGTAGCGAGGGGCCCAAAACTGAACACAGTACTCGAGGTGCGGCCTCACCAGAGCCGAGTAAAGGGGGACAATCACTTCCCTAGCCCTGCTGGCCACACTGTTTCTTATGCAAGCCAGGATGCTGTTGGCCTTCTTGGCCACCTGAGCACACTGCTGGCTCATATTCAGCCGACTGTCAACCAATACTCCCAGGTCCTTCTCTGCCAGGCAGCTTTCCAACCACTCATCTCCCAGCCTGTAGCGCTGCTTGGGGTTGTTACGCCCCAGGTGCAGGACCCGGCACTTGGCCTTGTTGAACTTCATACAGTTGGCCTCAGCCCATCGCTCCAGCCTACCCAGATCCTCCTGCGGAGCCTTCCTACCCTCAAGCAGTTCAACACACGCACCTAACTTGGTGTCGTCTGCAAACTTACTGAGGGTGCACTCGATCCCCTCATCCAGATCATCAATAAAGATATTAAGGAGAACTGGCCCTAGTACTGAGCCCTGGGGGACTCCACTAGTGACCGGCCTCCAACTGGATTTGGCTCCTTTCACCACGACACTTTGGGCCTGGCTACCCAGCCAGTTTCTAACCCAACAAAGCGTACGCCAGTCCAAACCAAGAGCAGCCTGTTTCTTGAGGAGAATGCTGTGGGAAATGGTGTCAAAAGCCTTACTGAAGTCAAGGTAGACCACATCCACAGCCTTTCCCTCATCCACCAAGTGCATCACTTTGTCATAGAAGGAGATCAGGTTAGTCAAGCAGGACCTGCCTTTCATAAACCCATGCTGACTGAGCCTGATCTCCTGGTTGTCCTGCAAGTGCCACCTAATGACACGCAAGATAATCTGCTCCATGAGCTTTCCTAGCACCGAGGTCAAACTACCAGGCCTATAGTTTCCCGGGTCTACCTTCCAGCCCTTCTTGTAGATGGGCATCACGTTTGCTAGCCGCCAGTCAACTGGGACCTCCCCTGATAGCCAGGACTGCTGATAAATGACGGAAAGCGGCTTGGCCAGCTCTTCCACCAGTTCTCGCAGTACCCTCAGGTGGATCCCAGCTGGCCCCATCGACTTGCGTACATCTAAGTGCTGTAGCAGGTCGCCAACCATTTCCTCGTGGATTGTGAGGGCCACAATCTGTTCCCCATTCCCTTCCACCAGCTCAGGGTACTGGGTATCCAGATAACAACTAGTCTTGCGGTAAAGACTGAGGCAAAGAAGGCATTAAGCACCTCAGCCTTTTCCTCGTCGCTCGTCACTAAGTTTCCCCCCGCATCCAGTAAAGGATGGAGATTCCCCTTAGTCCTCCTTCTCATGTTAATGTATTTTTAAAAACATTTCCTGTTATCTTTAACAGCAGTAGCCAGATTGAGCTCCAGATGAGCTTTGGCCTTTCTAATTTTTTCTCTACACAGCCTTACAACATCCTTATAATCCTTCTGAGTGGCCTGCCCTCTTCTCCAAAGATCATAAACCCTCTTGTTTTTTACTAAGCTCTAGCCACAACTCTCTGTTCAGCCAGGCTGGTCTTCTTCCATGCTGGCTCGTCTTTGGGCACATGGGGACAGACTGCTCCTAAGCCTTTAAGATTTCCTTCTTGACGAGTGCCCAGCCTTCCTGGACTCCTCTGCCCTTCAGGCCTGCCTCCCAAGGGACTCTGCCAACCAGTGTCCTGAACAGCTCAAAGTCTGCCCTGCGGAAGTCCAGGACAGCAGTTTTACTGGTCCCCCTCCTGACTTCGCCAAGAATAGAGAACTCGACCATTTCGTGGTCACTCTGCCCAAGACAGCTCCCGACCACCACATCTCCCACCAGTCCTTCTCTGTTTGTGAACAGAACGTCCAGCTGGGCACTTCCCCTGGTAGGCTCACTAATCAGCTGCGTCAGGAAGCTATCTTCCACGCTCTCCAGAAACCTCCTAGACTGCTTCCTCTGCGCTGTATTGCATGTCCAGGATATGTCTGGGAAGTTGAAGTCCCCAACGAGGACAAGAGCCGATGATTTCACAACTTTTGCCAGCTGCCTGTAGAATTCCTCATCCGTCTCCTCATCCTGGTTTGGTGGTCTGTAACAGACCCCCACCAGGATGCTTGCCTTGTTGGCCTTCCCGCCGATCCTAACCTACAGGGACTCAACCTTATCATTCCCAGTCTTAGCCTCAAGATCTACAACATCAAAATACTCTCTAATATAGAGAGCCACACCACCACCCCTTTTGTGCTGCCTGTCCTTTCTGAAGAGCCTATAGCCAGTCATTGCAGAACTCGGGTCATGGGAGTGGTCCCACCACGTTTCAGTGATGGCAACCACGTCATAGCTAGCCTGCTGAACAATGGCTTCCAGCTCTTCCTGTTTGTTGCCCATGCTGCGTGCATTAGTGTAGATGCAGTTCAGCTGGGCCATTGCCTGCTCCCCAGACCCTGACACTGCTCACCCTGGCACACCTCTAACAAGCCTTATGCCCTCCCCGTCCCCCTTCCTACCTAGTTTAAAGCCCTCTCAATGAGCCCTGCCAGCTCCTGTGCTAGTGTCTGTTTTCCCCTTAGAGACAGGTGGGACCCATCTGCAGTTAGCAGGCTGGGTGCCGAGTAAAGCACCCCATGGTCAAAAAAAAAAAAAAAAATTTCTGCATTGGCACCAGCCTCTCAACCACCTGTTTATCAGGTGGGCTTTCTGGGTCCTCTCTGTACCCCTCCCTGCCACTGTAGGGATGGAGGAAAGCACGTAGGCATCCAGATGGGCCTTGAGTATCTCCAGAGAAGGAGACTCCACAACCTCCCTGGGCAGCCTGTTCCAGTGCTCCGTCACCTTCACCATGACGAAGTTCTTTCTCATGTTGGTGCAGAACTTCCTGTGCTCCATTTTGTGGCCATTGCCCCTTGTCCTGTCCCCACAAACCACTGAAAAGAGGTTGGCCATATCCCGTTGTCTCCCACACTTCGTGTATTTATAAACATTGATAAGATTCCCCCTCAGTCTTCTTTTCTCAAGGCTGAACAGACCCAGGTCTCTCAGCCTTTCCTCATAGAGGAGACTCTCCAGGCTTCCGGTCATCTTTGTGGCCCTCTGCTGGACTCTTTCCAGGAGATCTCTGTCTTTGTTTGTAGCGGGGAGCCCAGAACTGGACACAGTCCTCCAGGCGAGGCCTGACGAGGGCAGAATAGAGGGGGAGGATCACCTCCCTTGACCTCTAGGATGTGGCCTGGAGGAGGCTGCAGCCCACGGAGAGCCCCCGCAGGAGCAGGCCCTGGGCCGGAGCTGCAGCCCGTGGAGAGGAGCCCACGCAGGAGCAGGGGTTCTGGGTGTACTGTCATTAGATGCATATGGATTCTGAAAAAAGTCATTCAGGATCATTACTCCTCAACTTCTACGCTACAAGCTTATTTGGAAGAGCTTTCCTTGCTGACAGGAACATCCACAGTCACTTCCACGACATTAAGAGGAGCAGGATTTTAAGTGTGGTGGCTCTGGCCACATGAGCTAGGTCCCAGGCCCACCAGAGGCAATGAAGGAGAATTTGTGGGGTCACGGGAGCCATTCAAGACCACTTGATGGAAGAGGTGATATTGGTAGCAGACTGCTGCCTAGTACAAGGAATGGAAGACACTTATCGGCAAGATCTCATTTGTCATTTAGGGAGGTCTCTGCTTGCACGGGGCTCACATTCAGGATGTTGAGGCTACCAATGCTTATCCCGCCCTCCAGCTACTACTTGCAGGTGCTTTTCCATGGAGGCACCAACAATACTATCAGGACTAATGTGGGAAGTATCAAAGGTGACTGCAGGATTCTACAGGCAGCAGTCAAGTTTATGGGTGCCTGCATTGCGGTCTTCCTCATCCTAATGGTAGGGGGAAAGGGCCTGAGGAGGGCTCAGTAGATTCTCCAGGTTAACAGCTTTTTGTGCAGCAAGTGTTGATAGCACACCTGTGATTTCTGTGACCATGGAAGTCTCTTAGAAGGTCTACAGGCTCTTGGAAGAAAAAAAAATCCATTTGAGCAAAGGAGGTCAACATATCTTTCTGAGCACTGCCAGCCTGTCAAGGGAGGTCATCCTTCCTCTCTCCTCAGCACTGGTGAGGCTGCATGCGGAGCACAGGGTCCACTTCCAGGCACCCCGCATTCAACAGATTCTGGACGTGCTGCAATGATTCCAGCACAGGCTGAGAGAGCCTACTCTGAAATGCACCTGAGGAAAACACTGCAACTCACAGATACTCAGCTCCCAGGTAGCAGCAGGGTGCCAGCCCAGGGCAAAAAAGAGCAACCTCCTCTTCTCCCTGCAGGGCTAATGAGGGGACATTATCTCTATATTTAGCCATTCTCAGAACTCCTTGAGCACACCAATGGTACAGACCAATGAGGTGGTGAACAAAAGGATAAGGAATATTGTATAGGCACAACTCACTTTTATTTGCAGCTGGGAGCTGGCCTGGTTAGGGAAGTCTTCTCAACACTCTCATGACAGGCATATCCAGTTACCTGATAGAAGAATATATCCATATATGTTGGGGTGTCCGCTTGGTTTTGGGTTGGTTGCTTCACTGCAAGCCTTGCTTCACAAATCTCCATGGAACTTCCTTTGGAAGGTGGCTGCAGAACATGCTCTCTAGAGAGCCTGGGAAACCTGATGGCCTTCATGGATCTCTTCTCTGGCCCTAGGAAAAGCCAATATACAGAGGGCATGAGAGTAATCTCTGCCCGTCATTGAGCCTTGCTTCTGCCTGAGCTCCAGCTGAGCAAGCTGTGAGAAGCCATGCAGGAGAAGGTGATCTAGTGGAACCCGCCCCAGTGCAGAGGTCAAGCATCTGGACCCATGGGAAAGAACAGCCAGGAGCTGAAAGGCCTTTAAGTGGTCCCCAAGGCAGAGGCAGGTGGTCCAGCCACAGTGAGGCAGGCTCTCCAGCTGGGCCATGTGGTGAAGGGGCTCTGTTCCCCAATGACCCTTCCTCCCACCAACAAAAGCACAGTGACGAGTCTTGCACGGGTATAACTCGGGTTTATTTGCAGGTGAGAGCTGGCCTGGTTGAAGAGGCTTCTCAACACCCCGTGCAAGGCATCTCCAGTTCCCTCCCTGATGTGTCCACATATGTTGGGGCATCTGCTTGGTTTGGCATGGTTCCTTCACTGCAACTTTTGCAGTGTTCTCTGAAGAGCTTGGGAAATAAAAGAGCTTGCATGGAAGTTTCCTCAGGCCCTGGGAAAAGCCAAGAAAAAGGAGGCATGAGAAATTCTGCCATGCCCATTGTGCAGCCTTGACGCAGACTAAGCTCCGGCTCGGCAAGCTGTGAGAGGCCACTCTGGAGAAGTTGCTCTGGCAGAGGCTACCCAAGTACAGAGGCCAAGCGTCCAGACCCCAGGAGAGAAGCAGACCAGGAACACAACAGCCTCAACCTTGCAGTGGCCCCCAAGGCAGGGTTGGACTGTCCAGCCACACTGGGGCAGGCTCTCCAGATGGGCCAGGGGCTGAAGAGGCTCTGCTCCCCAGACAGCCTGGCCTCCCAGAGGGCTCCTGGGGACTCTGGCTTCCTGACCAGTCCCACCAGCAGTCCTGCAAAGGAGAAGGGGAGGCTGTCAGACACCACTCCTCTGCTGACATTCATGGTGACCCACAGCATGGCGCCTGCACCCAAAGCAGAATCCCCACTTGCATGGGGAAACCATGCAAGCCCACCCCCTCTCCTTGCCCTCCTGGGCCCTGACCACAGTCCTCCTCCACACACAATGCCCTTGATTACCCGAGGCAGCAGTTCCTACCTGCTCCAACTGGGTGCATCTCAACAGGAAAACAGGTACTCCCCTGCAAAATCACAGAATCACAGAATTGTAGGGGTTGGAAGGGACCTTGAGAGGTCATTGGGCCCAACCCCCCAGCCAAAGTAGGTTCCCTAGAGCAGGTTGCCCGGGTAGACATCCAGACGGGCCTTGAATATCTTCAGAGAAGGAGACTCCACAACCTCTCTGGGCAGCCTGATCCAGTGCTCCGTCACCCTCACCATGACGAAGTTCTTTCTCATGTTGGTGCAGAACTTCCTGTGCTCCATTTTGTGGCCATTGCCCCTTGTCCTGTCCCCACAAACCACTGAAAAGAGGTTGGCCATATCCCGTTGTCTCCCACACTTCGTGTATTTATAAACATTGATAAGATTCCCCCTCAGTCTTCTTTCCTCAAGGCTGAACAGACCCAGGTCTCTCAGCCTTTCCTCATAGAGGAGACGCTCCAGGCTCCCTGTCATCTTTGTGGCCCTCTGCTGGACTCTTTCCAGGACATCCCTGTCTTTTTTTGTAGCAGGGAGCCCAGAACTGGACACAGTCCTCCAGGCGAGGCCTGACGAGGGCAGAATAGAGGGGGAGGATCACCTCCTTTGACCTGCTTGCCACACTCCTTTTAATGCATGCCAGGATCCCATTGGCCTTCTTGGCCACCAGGGCACACTGCTGACTCATGGCCAACCTGTTGTCCACCAGGACCCCCAGGTCCTTATCCTCAGAGCTCCTCTCCAGCAGGTCATCCCCCAGCCTGTACTGACGCATGCGGCTGTTCCTTCCCAGGTGCAGGATTCTACACTTGCTCTTGTTAAACTTCAATTGGTTTGGTTTCTTCCTGCCCAAAGTTTCTTCCTGCCCAAAATGCTGTTGATCCTCAAGATTTTGCAGGGATGGTCTTCTGCAATGCCCACCTTAACTGCAAAAAATGTTGCACAGCACTCTTGCCAACTGAATAATGCAGAAGAAGGTGCAGTGCTGGTGCAGATGAGAGAGAACCATAGCATGCTGCAGGTGCCCCAGTGGCAAGCCCCCATTCTCCTGCCATGTATCTGTGGCAGATCTCACATGTCCTGGAGAGCCACCCTACTCCTGTGCTGTGTGACTACAAATGCACAAGAAATTAATAGAAAATCAGCTATGGTACCAAAGTAACCTAATTAACACAATTCGTTTGACATTCCAGAAAACAAGTAGGATCTCAGGTGGCCCTGCTTTATGATAAACACAACTCAATTTAACCTACGTATTTTTATACAAATCATCAGTGTAAGACTACACTAAACGCAAAGACGCATTCGATTTCTTGTGATCCAATCTTCAGTGGTTTGTTAAAATCTCTATAAGTAACTCTGTTTTCACAGCTCATCTTTTAGTATCATTAGATAAGCCCTTTTTCATCTTCAACACGAATCTTACGACATTCTCTCAACTACCTGCTAGCACTTGCTATACATGAAACAACGCCCCCCCCCCTTCTGGGCTACGGCAAAGTTGCACTTACTTGCGGAAAACCACTGCAGAAGAATGGAACAAACTCCTATTAATGTTTACTGAGAGTGTTCCGTAATTAAACTACCTGACCGGAACAAGAAGAGCCTTAAGGCCTTGTCCTGGTTCCAGTTAGGACAGAGTTAATTTTCCCTCATAGTAGCTGGTAGGGTGCTATGTTTTGGATTAGGATGAGAAGAGCGCTGATAACATGCTGATGTTTTAATTGTTGCAGAGCAGTGTTTACACCACGCCAAGGACTTTTCAGCTTCTCGCTCTGTCCTGCCAGCGAGCAGGCTGCGGGTGCAGCAGGAGCTGGGAGGGGACAGACCCAGGACAGCTGACCCAAACTGGCCAAAGGGGTATTCCATACCATCTGACGTCATGCTAAACAATATATAGGGGTGGCTGGCCGGGGTGGGGGGCCGGCTGCTCAGGGATAGGCTGGGCATCGGTCAGCGGGTGGTGAGCAATTGCATTGTGCATCACTTGTTTTCTTACACATTATTATTATTAATACTATTATCATTATCACTATTATTATTATTATTGTTATTATTATATTCCTGTCTTAATAAACTGTCTCTATCTCAACTCACCGGCTTCACTTTCCCGTTTCTCTCCCCCATCCCAGAGAGGGAGGGGGGAGGGTGAGCAAACGGCTGTGTGGTGTTTAGCTGCCAGCCAGGTTAAACCACAACAGCCCTTTTTGGCGCCCAACGTGGGGCTCGAAGGGTTGAGATATCGACAAATTTGACCAGAGTGTGTTAAACTAAAATTGGTATAAGTATTGGACCTGCTTAATAGAAGCTAGTCACGATGTTGATTGCCTTAATCTCCAGTCTGCTGTACCTGTAATCCAAATTGAGTTTTATAGCGCGTTACTTTCTGTATGTGCTCCCTGTTGCACTGTTTATCCTTTCCGGGCCCTGGTTTAAGATTGTTATGGTACTGTGCGGTGTAACAATGGCTTATGAAATGATGAAATATCTGGTCACGACTTTAACCTGGTTTTTGTACTCAGCACTGACGTCGACTCTATACTTTGGAACCCATATCTCGGAAACTATTAGCAATTACACCTATTGCCTGTTTTCGTTAGGGAGCCAATCTGTGAAGGGGACAGGGGAAGACATGTTTCCCTACCTGTTCACTCTCCCTTTCTCCTTCACCACGACCCTCTTATCCCCCGAGCTAGTTACGGTGGTTCTCCGAGATGTTGAATATCCTTGGGATACTCAGACCAGCCTGCTCTTGTTGCTATGTCTCCTGAATGCACTTCAGGTTTTGTTGAGGGTTAAACAACTACTTAGGAATCTCATCCGGAGATCTGTCTTGAGGCGGGATAGTTGCGAGTGGCAGGGAGTGTGGGAGGATATGGGCAGGTTTCTAGAGCAGTGGTCACCTCCAGTGTTTTGGACATTCACCCCTGAACAACTGCAAAATCCTAAAAAGCTGGCAGAATGCTTGAAAAAAAGGTGTCATGACTCTGGCAGTTCCAAAGTGACACAAATCACTGTAGCGTGCTGGGGTCTGGCTTGTGCCTATCGAGCTGCAATTGATGCTACTAGCAACCTAGCTCCCGTTCCTGCAGCCATTCCAGTTCCAGCCCCTGCAGCCACTCCAGCTCCTACAGCCACTCCAGCTCCAGCTCCGGCAGCCGCTCCAGCTCCTGCAGCCGCTCCAGCTCCATCTCCCACAGAAACTCCAGCCCCTGCAGCAGCTCCAGCTCCTGCAGCTGCTCCCACTCCTGTGTCTGGGTCAGAGAAACGAGCTGTAGCAGTGCAAGTTGACCCCGCAGAGGGTATTCCAACCCCTGTGGCAGACCCTGTGTCTGGGTTAGAGAAACGAGCTGTAGCAGTGCAAGTTGCCCCTGTAGACAAGGTGAAAAAATGGTATAGAGGCTCAGGTCGTTTAGAACGCAGACAGTCTTCTGCTAAGTCTGGGCATAGTGAAGACGAGGCTGGGCCATCAAAGGTGCAGGAGACTGAAGAGGAGGATGAGGATGTCAAAAAATCAACAGTAACTACCCGGACTCTATACCAGCGTGAGCTACGAGATGTGCGAAAAGATTTTGGTCGCTGTATAGGTGAGCAGCTTGTCACCTGGCTGCTCCGGTGCTGGGACACGGGAGCCAATTATGTGGAATTAGAGGGCAAGGAAGCCAGGCGGCTGGGATCCCTTGCTAGGGACGCATGCATTGACAAAGCAATTGGAGATGGAGCACGATCTCGCAGCCTCTGGAGGCGTCTCCTGTCAGCTGTGCAGGAAAGGTATCCCTTCAAGGAAGAACTTGTATGTCTACCAGGCAAATGGACCACCATGGAGAAGGGAATTCAGTACCTGAGGGAATTGGCCGTACGGGAAGGAATTTATAAGGACCTAGACGACGCACAAACATCCGCAGATCCAGATGCAGTCCGGTGTACACCACCCATGTGGCGGAAGTTTGTATGGAGTGCACCATCATCATATGCCAGCTCATTGGCAATACTAGCCTGGAAAGCGGAGGAGAATCCCACAGCGAATGAAGTGACTAAAATACTCCGGCAGTACGAAGGAAATCTCTCCAATTCCCTACAGGCCTGTGTCTCGGCTGTGGAGAAACTCTCTGAAGAGGTCCACCAACTTAAAGAGAATTTATCTTCCCCTCCACCTGAACGAACCAGTGTCCACCAGCTAAAAGAGAATGCTTTGGAGAAACTTTCTGAAAAGATCCACCAACTTGAAGAAAGATTATCTTCCCCTCCACCTGAACGAACCAGTGTCCACCAGCTAAAAGAGAATACTTTGGAGAAACTTTCTGAAAAGATCCACCAACTTGAAGAGAGATTATTTTCCTCCCCACCTGTACAAACCAGTGTCTCAGCTATTAGGGGTAAACATTCATCTATGCAAGGAAGACAATATGGTGGGCACACACACCGCGCCACCCTGTGGTTTTACCTACGTGACCATGGAGAGGACATGAGAAAACGGGATGGAAAATCTACTGCGACCCTAGAGGCACGGGTACGTGAATTGCAAAGGAAAACAATTGGGAAAAAGGAGTTCTCTGAAAAGTTTGCTGCTCCAACTTCCAGCAGGCAGTCCTTTAAACACAGAAACGAAGATTCTGACCAGGACTAGAGGGGCCCTGCCTCCAGCCAGGGGGAGGAAAGGGACAATCGAGTTTATTGGACTGTGTGGATTCGATGGCCTGGCACGTCAGATGCACAGAAGTATAAGGCTTTGGTAGACACCGGTGCACAAGGTACTCTAATGCCATCAAGCTATAAAGGGCCAGAGCCCATCTGTATTTATGGTGTGACGGGGGGATCCCAGCAGTTAACTGTATTGGAGGCTGAAGTGAGTCTAACCGGTAATGAGTGGCAAAAGCACCGTATTGTGACTGGCCCAGATGCTCCGTGCATCCTTGGCATAGACTATCTTAGAAGAGGCTATTTCAAGGACCCAAAAGGGTTCCGCTGGGCTTTTGGCATAGCTGCTTTGGAGACAGAGGACATTAAACAGTTGTCTACCTTGCCTGGTCTCTCAGAGGACCCTTCTGTTGTGGGGTTGCTGAGGGTTGAAGAACAGCAAGTGCCGATCGCTACCACAACTGTGCACCGGCGGCAATATCGCACCAACCGAGACTCCCTGAGTCCCATCCATAAGCTAATTCGTCAACTGGAGAGCCAAGGAGTGATCAGCAAGACTCATTCACCTTTTAATAGTCCTATATGGCCACTGCGAAAGTCTAATGGTGAGTGGAGACTAACAGTGGACTATCGTGGCCTGAACGAAGTCACGCCACCACTGAGTGCTGCAGTGCCGGACATGCCAGAACTCCAGTATGAACTGAAATCAAAGGCAGCCAAGTGGTATGCCACAATTGATATCGCTAATGCATTTTTCTCCATCCCTCTAGCAGCACAGTGCAGGCCACAGTTTGCTTTCACTTGGAGGGGAGTCCAATATACTTGGAATCGGCTGCCCCAGGGGTGGAAACACAGCCCTACCATTTGCCATGGACTGATCCAGTCTACGCTGGAGCAGGGGGAAGCTCCTGAACACCTGCAGTACATCGATGACATCATTGTATGGGGTGACACTGCAGAAGAAGTTTTCGAGAAAGGGAAGAAAATAGTCCAAAAGAACTTCAGAAGGCTGAAGGCCGGTTTTGCCATAAAACAGAATAAAGTTAAAGGACCTGCACGAGAGATCCAGTTTTTAGGAATAAAATGGCAAGATGGACGTCGTCAAATCCCAATGGATGTGATCAACAAAATAACAGCTATGTCTCCACCAACTAGCAAAAAAGAAACACAAACTTTCCTAGGTGTCGTGGGGTTTTGGAGAATGCATATTCCAAATTACAGTCTGATTGTAAACCCGCTCTACCAAGTAACCCGTAAGAAGAATGCTTTTGAATGGGGCCCTGAGCAACGACAAGCCTTTGAACAAATTAAGCAGGAAATAGTTCATGCAGTAGCCCTCGGGCCAGTCCGAACAGGACCAGATGTAAAGAATGTGCTCTACACCGCAGCCGGGGAGAATGGTCCCACCTGGAGCCTCTGGCAGAAAGAACCTGGGGAAACTCGAGGTCGACCCCTGGGGTTTTGGAGTCGGGGATACAGAGGATCTGAAGCCCGCTATACTCCAACTGAAAAGGAGATATTGGCAGCATATGAAGGAGTTCGATCTGCTTCGGAAGTGGTCGGTACTGAAGCGCAGCTCCTCCTGGCACCCCGACTGCCGGTACTAGGCTGGATGTTCAAAGGAAGGGTCCCCTCTACACATCATGCAACTGATGCTACATGGAGCAAGTGGGTTGCACTGATTACTCAGCGGGCTCGAATAGGAAACCCCAGTCGCCCAGGAATCTTGGAGGTGATTATGGACTGGCCAGAAGGCAAATACTTTGGGATATCATCAGAGGAGGAGGTGGTTCGTGCTGAAGAAGCCCCACTGTACAACAAGCTACTGGAAAATGAGAAGAAATATGCCTTGTTCACTGACGGGTCCTGTCGTATTGTGGGAAAGCATCGGAGATGGAAAGCTGCTGTATGGAGTCCTACACGACGAGTTGCAGAAGCTGCTGAGGGAGAAGGTGAATCGAGTCAGTTGGCAGAAGTGAAAGCCATTCAGCTGGCTTTAGATATTGCTGAACGAGAAAAGTGGCCAGTTCTCTATCTCTCTACTGATTCATGGATGGTAGCAAATGCCCTGTGGGGGTGGTTACAGCAACGGAAGCAGAACAACTGGCAGCGCAGGGGCAAGCCCATCTGGGCTGCGGCATTGTGGCAAGATATTGCTGCCCGGGTAGAGAACCTGGTTGTAAAGGTACGCCATGTAGATGCTCATGTGCCCAAGAATCGGGCTACTGAAGAACATCAAAACAACCAGCAGGTGGATCAGGCTGCTAAGACTGAAGTGGCTCAGGTGGACCTGGACTGGCAACATAAAGGTGAATTATTTATAGCCCGATGGGCCCATGACACCTCAGGCCATCAAGGTAGAGATGCAACCTACAGATGGGCTCGTGATCGAGGGGTGGACCTGACCATGGACACTATAGCACAGGTTATTCATGACTGTGAAACATGTGCTGCAATCAAGCAAGCCAAACGGTCAAAACCTCTTTGGTATGGAGGACGATGGCTGAAATATAAATATGGAGAGGCCTGGCAGATTGATTACATCACACTCCCTCAAACCCGCAACGGCAAGCGCCACGTACTTACAATGGTGGAAGCAACCACCGGATGGCTGGAAACATATCCTGTGCCCCATGCCACCGCCCGGAACACTATCCTGGGCCTTGAAAAGCAAGTCCTATGGCGACATGGCACCCCAGAGAGAATTGAGTCAGACAACGGGACTCATTTCCGAAACAACCTTATAGACACTTGGGCCAAAGAACATGGTATTGAGTGGGTGTATCACATCCCCTATCATGCACCAGCCTCTGGAAAAGTTGAACGATACAATGGACTGTTGAAGACTATACTGAAAGCAATGGGTGCGGGGACATTCAAAAATTGGGATACACATTTGGCAAAGGCCACCTGGTTAGTCAATACCAGGGGATCTGCCAACCGAGCTGGACCTGCCCAATCAAACCTGTTACGCACTGTAGAAGGGGATAAAGTTCCTGTAGTGCACGTAAGAAACATGCTGGGTAAAACAGTCTGGGCTACTCCTGCCTCAGGAAAAGGCAAACCCATTCGTGGAATTGCTTTTGCTCAGGAACCTGGATGCACTTGGTGGGTAATGCAAAAGAATGGGGAGGTCCGGTGTGTACCTCAAGGGGATTTGATACTGGGTGAGAATAGCCCATGAGTTGAATTGTAGTATGTTAATTATTATATAATACTGTATGTCATCACTACCATGATTGCTATATATCATAGATGAAAATGGTGATTAATTAGAATGTATTGGAAAGAGTGTAACCTGAGCATGACATAAATGGTATGGAATAAGGGGTGGATATCTGTCCTGGTTCCAGTTAGGACAGAGTTAATTTTCCCTCATAGTAGCTGGTAGGGTGCTATGTTTTGGATTAGGATGAGAAGAGCGCTGATAACATGCTGATGTTTTAATTGTTGCAGAGCAGTGTTTACACCACGCCAAGGACTTTTCGGCTTCTCGCTCTGTCCTGCCAGCGAGCAGGCTGGGGGTGCAGCAAGAGCTGGGAGGGGACAGACCCAGGACAGCTGACCCAAACTGGCCAAAGGGGTATTCCATACCATCTGACGTCATGCTAAACAATATATAGGGGTGGCTGGCCGGGGTGGGGGGCCGGCTGCTCAGGGATAGGCTGGGCATCGGTCAGCGGGTGGTGAGCAATTGCATTGTGCATCACTTGTTTTCTTACACATTATTATTATTAATACTATTATCATTATCACTATTATTATTATTATTGTTATTATTATATTCCTGTCTTAATAAACTGTCTCTATCTCAACTCACCGGCTTCACTTTCCCGTTTCTCTCCCCCATCCCAGAGAGGGAGGGGGGAGGGTGAGCGAACGGCTGTGTGGTGTTTAGCTGCCAGCCGGGTTAAACCACAACAGGCCTATACACAAAGAAGACAAGCAAGTAAAGAAAGTGGGGTGGAGAAATCAATAAAGTATTGGACTGTGGGGCTTTGCATTCAATGTCAGCTAAGGGCACTGATAGCTACTACAACTGCAAGCAAGGATCTGTCACCATCTCAATAGTCAAATAGGAATGATCTGGACCTCACTGACTCCCAGACTCTCAGCGTTTCTTTAAAAATGTTCAATTCACTGAACTAGAAAGGCTGGAATGTGTATTTTAAAACAAGCGTTTAATTAAAGCTCTCGTGCTTTTGGACCCGAGCACAGATTCTATGACCAAAGACCAGATCTAGCAGTGGACGTACGTACAGAAAGGTTTCCGATAACCGACCACAAGTTTTAAGTAGAAGTGCACTCACAGATTTGTGTGAAATCTGCAAACTGTTAAGCATCCAATTAACTTGTATCTATTGCTTCAGTCACCTAAAATAGTTTTGACTGACCTCCAAAGTTCCCGAAAACTAAAGCTGCTACAGACTATATTCGAAACAACCACCCACCACAAACAAAAGCTCTCGGCAAAGGAAGCCAGTCAGAAAAACCTCCAGGGCCCGTATTTCGCAAAAGAAATCGGTGCCTCAAGGACACAATCCTGATAGCCACCCGCAGCAAAGCGTAAGGCTGCAAAGGAGAACCTCTATACGAGGCTGCCTTTTGGTCTTTTAGAAGTGCCAGACTTTTGCTTGGGAAATCCAGCCCAGAGGAGAAAAGCAGACCGCAATTAAGAGTAAAAACATTTGAAGGCACCTGCGGATGAAAAGCAATGGCAGAGAAAGAGGCAAATTTGCAAACAGATGGTATCCAATGTCCCCTCTGACATGACACATACAGGAGATTTGAAAAGCAAATACCTGTTCCCCTGAGCGGTGGCTGTGTTAGTAATAGAAGAAGAAATAATACAATGTTGTTTAAGATGTTACATTTGCGATGTACTGTTCCGAGGCTGCGCTTGGAAGATACAAAATATATGTGCAAGGGTAACATGAGAATGCACCAATTCATGATGAGGAGTAAGGAGGATTAAAAGAATGCTCAATTTGCAAGACATCTAGACAACTGGGGCTTCTTGGACTCTGGGAACTGGATCAAACCAACCTTGTGGTTCGGACTGACACCAAGGGCTCAGAGAGCATGCGTGAGAAGGAAAGGTTAAAAAGTTCAACTCTGATGAAGACATCTTACTTCATCCCAACGACCACCCGGACGACCACCAGAGATTAGTACGCAAGCGCAGAAGGACTGATAAGATAATTAGCATAAGAAGCGAGGCTAGGCGGAGCTAGGAAATGAATATGCATAGATGAGTTGTGAAACCTAATGCATATGTAATATCTTAGGAGATAAAAGAGAACTAAGAGAACAAATCAGACGAAGTTAGATTTGGGCAGGCATGCCCCTAACTTCCGGCGCCTAATAAAGCACCTTCATATAATCACTTTGTGGATTATGTGTTTTCATGAACGCTAACAGCTGCAGAACATGTTCTCAGGAGTGCCTTGCAAACCTGACGGCCTTCACGGATCTCTCCTCAGGTCCTGCAAAAAGCTGGGGAGAGAAAGCCTGAGAGCTGACACCATGTCCGTAACGCTGCCTTGCCTCTGCCTGCTCTCCTGCAGCTGAGTGAGCTCCGAGAGGCCATGCGGGAGAGGGTACACTGGCAGAATCTATCCTTCAGACTCACAGAGATAGGGGCCCAAGTCTCAGCCTTGCAGAGGCCCACAAGGCATGGATAGGTTGTCCAGCCACAGCAGGACAAGCTCCCCAGATTGGCCAAGGAGCCAAGGGGCTCAACTCCCAAAAACAGCCCGTCCTCCCCCAGATGGCATAGCAGGGCTTTGGGATACACAGGTTTACGGGCTGGCCTCCCTCAGGGCTCCTGGGGATTCCAGCTCCCCACCAGTCCCACCAGCAGTCCCACAAAGGAGAAGATGAAGCCATCAAACACTGCTCCTCTGCAGGGATCTGTGCTGGAACAGTATGAACTGCTTCTGCACCCAAAGTAGCGCCCCCTCTATCTGCATAGTAGCCCAGATCTGTTTCCCATCTCAGCCCTGACCATGCTCTTCCTCTCCACACCTGTCTCTTACTTGAGTCAACACTTCCTACCCCCCTCCAACTGGGTGCCTTTTGTCTGTATCAGAAGTAGAGGCACCCCTGAGGACATTGCATATCTGTCTTTCGAAGTGGGAGAAGCCATTGGGTGCTGCAGGTGCCTGCTGCCAGGACAAGTACCCAACCATGCCTCATGGCTGAGCCTCCACCCAGCCCCGCTGGCAGGCCCTGTTGGCAGGAGGAGCTGCTCCCCTTTGCTTGGAGCTGGCGTGGCAGCAGTGTCTCTCCTGACAGGCTGGAGTGCAGCCCCATGGTGGTGGTCAGGAGCCAGCTGGAACTGCCTGTGACCGAGCCCCCTTGACCACCTTGCCTGCTCAGCCCCAAGCCTGCAAGAGGGCGTGAGGGGTTGGTGCTGCCACGACATGGCAGCACGCTCCTCCTGCTCTGCGGAACACAAAGGGCACTGATGTGGCTGGTGGCTCTTGGGAGCATGGCAACACTGACTGCAGTGACAAGCTGGCAACTGCCCCCCAGAAGGGAAAAGGATCCTTTTCCTGACAGAAGTGCAGATGTCCCCTCCTCAAAGACCTTGTGCACACGTGGAGCTTTTCAAGTGCTGTTGCAGTCGTGGCCCTCAGGTGCCTAGGTCTTCCTGTCACACAGCTGTATCCCTTCCTATGCCACACCACGAATTGTATAGCCGTGGCAGGCTCTGGGCATAACCTCACACACTCAGGAATGCCAACGTTGGCTGAGGACTGGTATGCAGCAAGTGTTACACCTGACCAAAAAGTCCCTCAAGAGAGACTGGTGAAAGCAGGCCATCTCCATGAAATAAAACTGCCACATTGACAGGAAATAGTGAGAATCTGAGGAGTTTCACCTAGACCTGAGAAGAGCGAAAGCTGTAAATCCAGGTCCAACACTAGATCCAGCAAAGCACAGTATTTCTTCAGTATCGGAAATTTTCACTTGTTGTTCTGTGAACTTTGATCACAGTGTGCTAGAAAACGTGCCCACAGACTGGACAGACTCCAGCACGTCTTTTGACCTAGGCAGGAACAAAAGACAGATACCCTTGTCTTCTGTTTTTTTGTTGTCCTTGTTTTGTTTTGCTTTGGTTTTGTTGTTTTGTTTTGTTTTTGTTTGTTTTTGTTTTGTTTTCTGAGTCTGATTGGTTTAATAACTGGCTATAGGGAAGAAAAAAAAATGGTTTACCAAGGAAGGAACTAGCCCACACCATCCTTTTCTGCTCTGAAGACTCAAAGATGCAACTCCGGGAGATACGTACTACCAGAATGTGGAACCCTGCTCTCGGTGTTGGGTTATGTGATGAACGGCTCACCTACGCACCCACAAAGGATCCTGGGGGTACAGCCACAGCCTACTTCTATTTTTGCTCCTTTCCAATTAATCATGAAAACAAAATTCAGATTTTCTCTATCCTGTATTCCTGGTACTGCCACTGACTGCGTCCAATGATTTTCATAGTGGCTTTTCTCAATTTCTTCAGCCAATCCTCCTATTTTCTGGAGACTTGCAAAGCTTCCCAAAGAAGGACCATGTCTCGCTGTCAACAAGGAAATGCTTCTTTTCCTTAAGACAGAACTCAATGAAAGAGTAAGGCATGAAGTGAATCCACAGACAAGCATGTAGCAGGCAGACAGTACTTTACAGACAATGAAGGCCCAAGCTCTCTCCTATTAAAGTCAATAAAAGTTATGCTAATTCTAGCTAGGGCTGTAATACCTCTCAAATATGTATCAGGTTTGTGTGGCAAGGGCTACCAGCAGGGGCCTGCAGGGGTGCCCTGTGTGAGCACAGCCCAGCAGCTGCCCCATGGCAGAGCAGAGCAAGCTCCAGCTGCTCCAAAAGGGACCCGCCGCTGGCCAGAGCCAAGCCAACAAGTGATGTTGTTTGCACCTCTCTGAGAGCATATTTAAGAAAGGGAAAAGAACTGCTACACCACAGCAGCTGAGAGAGTGTGGAATGAGATCCAGCCCTGCAGCCCCCAAGGGCAGTGCAGCAGGAGGGCAAGAGGTGCTCCAGGCATGCAGCACAAGTTCCCCTGCGGCCTGTGGAGAGGCCCCTGGTGGAGCAGGCTGTCCCCCTGCAGCCCATGGGTCCCACACGGAGCAGATCTCCACGCTGCAGCCCGTGGAGGAGCCCCCGGTGGAGCAGGTGGATGTGGCCTGGAGGAGGCTGCGGCCCATGGAGAGCCCCCGCAGGAGCAGGCCCCGGGCCGGAGCTGCAGCCCGTGGAGAGGAGCCCACGCAGGAGCAGGGGGTCTGGGGGGAGCTGCCGCCCGTGGGGGACCCGTGCTGGAGCAGTTTGCTCCTGGGGGGTGGACCCCGTGGTACGGAGCCATGTGGGAGCAGTTCTTGAAGAGCTGCTGCCTGTGGGCAGCCCCCGCAGGCTCAGTTCGGGAAGGACGGCATCCCGTGGGAGGGACCCCATGTGAAGCAGGGGCAGAGAGGTGATAAGACAGCCTTCTGGAGTATCAACCATTCATTTCGTTTCTATGTCACTACTAGTCACTGGCCTCCCAAGAGATGTCCTGTGTCTGATCCCCACTCTCTTAGCATGCTTATTCAACCAATTTGCAACCCACTTAATGGTAAATCAAGGTGAAAAAAATTAAAGAAAAAACACACATCAAAACACCATCCCAACCCAACAGTATTTGTAATATGTGGGGCAAAGTGCTACAGGCCCTGTTGGGGCAGATGGCCCATGGTGACATCACTGAGCGATGGGCTGTGACCTCGCAGCCCTCGCTGCTTATCTTGGGGCGCCAGCAGAGGCCACGTCAGCCTAGCTCGTGGCTTGACTCCTGCTGAGCGTGTGTGCGAGGCTTGGAGCACCGAGCGAGGATTTGGTAGAGCCGTGCTGTGGTGCCGCTGGCAGCTGTTCTCAGTGCCCGTCCCAACAGTCATTGCCTGTGTTTCCCCGGCCCTGCCTGGCTCAGGCAGCCGGGGCCCCGCGGGACGCGCTCGCAGCAGCACAGGTGAGCTGTGCGGGGACACGTGCCCTGGGGCAGCCCACAGGGGGCACGGGAAGGCCAGACATGGGTTTGGGGGGGTTCCTGCAGAGGTGCCAGGGGGGCATTGCCTCTGCTCACCCTGGCACAATGAGTGACCTTGGCCTCTCTCTCTTGTGCAGATTCAGACATCCTTTGGCAGCTGCAGCGCCAGGGTAGGGGAGCAGCTTCTTCACCTCAGCTCTCCCCAGCCCACTGTAGAGCCCGGTGGCCATGGATGTGCCATCGGACTGGACCTGCCCAGCCTGTGGGGACAGTCGGGATGATGTCACCTACATGACCCCCTGTCTCCACCGGCTGTGCTATGGCTGTGCCCTGCGGTGGGCAATGAAGAATCCATGGTGCCCCTTCTGCAGGGAGACAATCAAGACCATCAAGTACTCGGTGAGGTCAGACGACGATTACCTGGAGTGTGCTGTCCCAGAGCCTGCAGAGCACTTGGCTGAGGACCAGCAGGAGGAGCAGGAGGCTGTGGAGCCAGTGCCCAGGGCTCCTGACCTCAGCTTCCCACCCGAGGTCTGGGCAGCCTTCTTCAGGGAGCACCCAGAAAACGTCGAGCCCCTGCTTGCGTGGCTGCAGCAGGAGCTGGAGACCATCTCTGGCTCCGAGTGGTGGGAGGTGGCTGCGGGCCTGAGCACAGTGATCGGCTACCTGTGCGTCTACGGTCTCGACGAGGAGGGCTTGGTGCGGGCGCTGCAGCCTTGCCTCAAAAACCAGACGCTGCCTTTCGTGGTGCGGCTCATCACTGCCGCTGTGGAGCTGTGCAGCACACAGATCCGCCGGCAGCGTGACCGCCAGGACGCCCACGCTGCAGGGAGCCAGGAGGACAGCCCCGCAGCTGCCCACAGCCACGCCACCTCTCCAGGGGGGACTCGTGCCCCTGCCACCACAGAAGAGGAGGAGGCACCTGAGGAGCCAGGGCAGGCGGCAGCAGGTCCCTCTGCCCAGGGCAGGGACTGCTTGCCTGGGGGGCGCCGGCGCGCCCCGAAGAGGAGGGCCAGCAGCAGCCTGCAGGACTCTCCCCAGCCCCGCAAGAGGCCGCCCCGACGGCGGCACTAGGCGGGCACCCCACACCTGGCAGCATAATTTATGAAAATAAAGAAATGTTACTGAAAGAGTCTCTCTCTTATTGACGGTGCAGACAGTGCTGCTGTCCATACCCATGTTGGTTTCACAGAATGACAGAATCACAGAATTGTAGGGGTGGAAGGGACCTCGAGAGGTCATCAAGTCCAACCCCTCTGCCAAAGCAGGTTCCCTAGAGCAAGTTCACACAATCACAGAATCACAGAATCATCTAGGTTGGAAGAGACCTCCAAGATCTCCTAGTCCAACCTCTGACCTAACACTAACGAGTCCTCCACTAAACCATATCACTAAGCTCTACATTTAAACGTCTTTTAAAGACCTTCAGGGATGGTAACTCAACCACTTCCCTGGGCAGCCTATTCCAATGCCTAACAACCCTTTCAGTAAAGAAGTTCTTCCTAATATCCAACCTAAACCTCCCCTGGTGCAACTTTAGCCTATTCCCCCTCGTCCTGTCACCAGGCACGTGGGAGAATAGACCAACCCCCACCTCGCTACAGCCTCCTTTAAGGTACCTGTAGAGTGCGATAAGGTCACCCCGAGCCTCCTCTTTTCCAGACTGAACAATCCCAGCTCCCCCAGCCGTTTCTTGTAAGACTTGTTCTCCAGACTCCTCACCAGCTTCGTTGTCCTTCTCTGGACTCGCATGAGCACCTCGATGTCCTTCTTGTAGCGAGGGGCCCAAAACTGAACACAGTACTCGAGGTGCGGCCTCACCAGAGCCAAGTAAAGGGGGACAATCACTTCCCTAGCCCTGCTGGCCACACAAAGGCAGCTTTCCAACCACTCATCTCCCAGCCTGTAGCGCTGCTTGGGGTTGTTACGCCCCAGGTGCAGGACCAGGCACTTGGCCTTGTTGAACTTCATACAGTTGGCCTCAGCCCATCGCTCCAGCCTACCCAGATCCTCCTGCGGAGCCTTCCTACCCTCAAGCAGTTCAACACACGCACCTAACTTGGTGTCGTCTGCAAACTTACTGAGGGTGCACTCGATCCCCTCATCCAGATCATCAATAAAGATATTAAGGAGAACTGGCCCTAGTACTGAGCCCTGGGGGACTCCACTAGTGACCGGCCTCCAACTGGATTTGGCTCCTTTCACCACGACACTTTGGGCCTGGCTACCCAGCCAGTTTCTAACCCAACAAAGCGTACGCCAGTCCAAACCAAGAGCAGCCTGTTTCTTGAGGAGAATGCTGTGGGAAATGGTGTCAAAAGCCTTACTGAAGTCAAGGTAGACCACATCCACAGCCTTTCCCTCATCCACCAAGTGCATCACTTTGTCATAGAAGGAGATCAGGTTAGTCAAGCAGGACCTGCCTTTCATAAACCCATGCTGACTGAGCCTGATCTCCTGGTTGTCCTGCAAGTGCCACCTAATGACACGCAAGATAATCTGCTCCATGAGCTTTCCTAGCACTGAGGTCAAACTACCAGGCCTATAGTTTCCCGGGTCTACCTTCCAGCCCTTCTTGTAGATGGGCATCACGTTTGCTAGCCGCCAGTCAACTGGGACCTCCCCTGATAGCCAGGACTGCTGATAAATGACGGAAAGCGGCTTGGCCAGCTCTTCCACCAGTTCTCGCAGTACCCTCAGGTGGATCCCAGCTGGCCCCATCGACTTGCGTACATCTAAGTGCTGTAGCAGGTCGCCAACCATTTCCTCGTGGATTGTGAGGGCCACAATCTGTTCCCCATTCCCTTCCACCAGCTCAGGGTACTGGGTATCCAGATAACAACTAGTCTTGCGGTAAAGACTGAGGCAAAGAAGGCATTAAGCACCTCAGCCTTTTCCTCGTCGCTCGTCACTAAGTTTCCCCCCGCATCCAGTAAAGGATGGAGATTCCCCTTAGTCCTCCTTCTCATGTTAATGTATTTTTAAAAACATTTCCTGTTATCTTTAACAGCAGTAGCCAGATTGAGCTCCAGATGAGCTTTGGCCTTTCTAATTTTTTCTCTACACAGCCTTACAACATCCTTATAATCCTTCTGAGTGGCCTGCCCTCTTCTCCAAAGATCATAAACCCTCTTGTTTTTTACTAAGCTCTAGCCACAACTCTCTGTTCAGCCAGGCTGGTCTTCTTCCATGCTGGCTCGTCTTTGGGCACATGGGGACAGACTGCTCCTAAGCCTTTAAGATTTCCTTCTTGACGAGTGCCCAGCCTTCCTGGACTCCTCTGCCCTTCAGGCCTGCCTCCCAAGGGACTCTGCCAACCAGTGTCCTGAACAGCTCAAAGTCTGCCCTGTGGAAGTCCAGGACAGCAGTTTTACTGGTCCCCCTCCTGACTTCGCCAAGAATAGAGAACTCGACCATTTCGTGGTCACTCTGCCCAAGACAGCTCCCGACCACCACATCTCCCACCAGTCCTTCTCTGTTTGTGAACAGAAGGTCCAGCTGGGCATTTCCCCTGGTAGGCTCACTAATCAGCTGCGTCAGGAAGCTATCTTCCACGCTCTCCAGAAACCTCCTAGACTGCTTCCTGTGCGCTGTATTGCATGTCCAGGATATGTCTGGGAAGTTGAAGTCCCCAACGAGGACAAGAGCCGATGATTTCACAACTTTTGCCAGCTGCCTGTAGAATTCCTCATCCGTCTCCTCATCCTGGTTTGGTGGTCTGTAACAGACCCCCACCAGGATGCTTGCCTTGTTGGCCTTCCCGCCGATCCTAACCTACAGGGACTCAACCTTATCATTCCCAGTCTTAGCCTCAAGATCTACAACATCAAAATACTCTCTAATATAGAGAGCCACACCACCACCCCTTTTGTGCTGCCTGTCCTTTCTGAAGAGCCTATAGCCAGTCATTGCAGAACTCGGGTCATGGGAGTGGTCCCACCACGTTTCAGTGATGGCAACCACGTCATAGCTAGCCTGCTGAACAATGGCTTCCAGCTCTTCCTGTTTGTTGCCCATGCTGCGTGCATTAGTGTAGATGCAGTTCAGCTGGGCCATTGCCTGCTCCCCAGACCCTGACACTGCTCACCCTGGCACACCTCTAACAAGCCTTATGCCCTCCCCGTCCCCCCTTCCTACCTAGTTAAAAGGCCTCTCAATGAGCCCTGCCAGCTCCTGTGCTAGTGTCTGTTTTCCCCTTAGAGACAGGTGGGACCCATCTGCAGTTAGCAGGCTGGGTGCCGAGTAAAGCACCCCATGGTCAAAAAAAAAAAAAAAAATTTCTGCATTGGCACCAGCCTCTGAGCCACCTGTTTATCAGGTGGGCTTTCTGGGTCCTCTCTGTACCCCTCCCTGCCACTGTAGGGATGGAGGAAAGCACGTAGGCATCCAGACGGGCCTTGAGTATCTCCATAGAAGGAGACTCCACAACCTCCCTGGGCAGCCTGTTCCAGTGCTCCGTCACCCTCACCATGACGAAGTTCTTTCTCATGTTGGTGCAGAACTTCCTGTGCTCCATTTTGTGGCCATTGCCCCTTGTCCTGTCCCCACAAACCACTGAAAAGAGGTTGGCCATATCCCGTTGTCTCCCACACTTCGTGTATTTATAAACATTGATAAGATTCCCCCTCAGTCTTCTTTTCTCAAGGCTGAACAGACCCAGGTCTCTCAGCCTTTCCTCATAGAGGAGACTCTCCAGGCTTCCTGTCATCTTTGTGGCCCTCTGCTGGACTCTTTCCAGGAGATCTCTGTCTTTTTTTGTAGCGGGGAGCCCAGAACTGGACACAGTCCTCCAGGCGAGGCCTGACGAGGGCAGAATAGAGGGGGAGGATCACCTCCTTTGACCTGCTGGCCACACTCCTTTTAATGCATGCCAGGTTCCCATTGGCCTTCTTGGCCACCAGGGCACACTGCTGACTCATGGCCAACCTGTTGTCCACCAGGACCCCCAGGTCCTTATCCTCAGAGCTCCTCTCTAGCAGGTCATCCCCCAGCCTGTACTGACGCATGCGGCTGTTCCTTCCCAGGTGCAGGATTCTACACTTGCTCTTGTTAAACTTCAATTGGTTTGGTTTCTTCCTGCCCAAAGTTTCTTCCTGCCCAAAATGCTGTTGATCCTCAAGATTTTGCAGGGATGGTCTTCTGCAATGCCCACCTTAACTGCAAAAAATGTTGCACAGCACTCTTGCCAACTGAATAATGCAGAAGAAGGTGCAGTGCTGATGCAGATGAGAGAGAACCATAGCATGCTGCAGGTGCCCCAGTGGCAAGCCCCCATTCTCCTGCCATGTATCTGTGGCAGATCTCACATGTCCTGGAGAGCCACCCTACTCCTGTGCTGTGTGACTACAAATGCACAAGAAATTAATAGAAAATCAGCTATGGTACCAAAGTAACCTAATTAACACAATTCGTTTGACATTCCAGAAAACAAGTAGGATCTCAGGTGGCCCTGCTTTATGATAAACACAACTCAATTTAACCTACGTATTTTTATACAAATCATCAGTGTAAGACTACACTAAACGCAAAGACGCATTCGATTTCTTGTGATCCAATCTTCAGTGGTTTGTTAAAATCTCTATAAATAACTCTGTTTTCACAGCTCATCTTTTAGTATCATTAGATAAGCCCTTTTTCATCTTCAACACGAATCTTACGACATTCTCTCAACTACCTGCTAGCACTTGCTATACATGAAACAACGCCCCCCCCCTTCTGGGCTACGGCAAAGTTGCACTTACTTGCGGAAAACCACTGCAGAAGAATGGAACAAACTCCTATTAATGTTTACTGAGAGTGTTCCGTAATTAAACTACCTGACCGGAACAAGAAGAGCCTTAAGGCCTTGTCCTGGTTCCAGTTAGGACAGAGTTAATTTTCCCTCATAGTAGCTGGTAGGGTGCTATGTTTTGGATTAGGATGAGAAGAGCGCTGATAACATGCTGATGTTTTAATTGTTGCAGAGCAGTGTTTACACCACGCCAAGGACTTTTCAGCTTCTCGCTCTGTCCTGCCAGCGAGCAGGCTGCGGGTGCAGCAGGAGCTGGGAGGGGACAGACCCAGGACAGCTGACCCAAACTGGCCAAAGGGGTATTCCATACCATCTGACGTCATGCTAAACAATATATAGGGGTGGCTGGCCGGGGTGGGGGGCCGGCTGCTCAGGGATAGGCTGGGCATCGGTCAGCGGGTGGTGAGCAATTGCATTGTGCATCACTTGTTTTCTTACACATTATTATTATTAATACTATTATCATTATCACTATTATTATTATTATTGTTATTATTATATTCCTGTCTTAATAAACTGTCTCTATCTCAACTCACCGGCTTCACTTTCCCGTTTCTCTCCCCCATCCCAGAGAGGGAGGGGGGAGGGTGAGCGAACGGCTGTGTGGTGTTTAGCTGCCAGCCGGGTTAAACCACAACAGCCCTTTTTGGCGCCCAACGTGGGGCTCAAAGGGTTGAGATATCGACAAATTTGACCAGAGTGTGTTAAACTAAAATTGGTATAAGTATTGGACCTGCTTAATAGTTGCTAGTCACGATGTTGATTGCCTTAATCTCCAGTCTGCTGTACCTGTATTCCAAATTGAGTTTTATAGCGCGTTACTTTCTGTATGTGCTCCCTGTTGCACTGTTTATCCTTTCCGGGCCCTGGTTTAAGATTGTTATGGTACTGTGCGGTGTAACAATGGCTTATGAAATGATCTAATATCTGGTCACGACTTTAACCTGGTATTTGTACTCAGCACTGACGTCGACTCTATACTTTGGAACCCATATCTCGGAAACTATTAGCAATTACACCTATTGCCTGTTTTCGTTAGGGAGCCAATCTGTGAAGGGGACAGGGGAAGACATGTTTCCCTACCTGTTCACTCTCCCTTTCTCCTTCACCACCACCTTCTTATCCCCCGAGCTAGTTACGGTGGTTCTCCGGGATGTTGAATATCCTTGGGATACTCAGACCAGCCTGCTCTTGTTGTTATGTCTCCTGAATGTGCTTCAGGTTTTGTTGAGTGTTAAACAACTACTTAGGAATCTCATCCGGAGATCTGTCTTGAGGCGGGATAGTTGCGAGTGGCAGGGAGTGTGGGAGGATATGGGCAGGTTTCTAGAGCAGTGGTCACCTCCAGTGTTTTGGACATTCGCCCCTGAACAACTGCAAAATCCTAAAAAGCTGGCAGAATGCTTGAAAAAAAGGTGTCATGACTCTGGCAGTTCCAAAGTGACACAAATCACTGTAGCGTGCTGGGGTCTGGCTTGTGCATATCGAGCTGCAATTGATGCTACTAGCAACCTAGCTCCCGCTCCTGCAGCCGTTCCAGCTCCAGCTCCTGCAGCCGCTCCAGTTCCAGCTCCTGCAGCCGCTCCAGCCCCTGCAGCTGCTCCAGCCCCTGCAGCTGCTCCAGCTCCAGCTCCTGCAGCCACTCCAGCTCCTGCAGCCGCTCCAGCTCCAGCTCCTGCAGCCGCTCCAGCTCCAGCTCCCGCAGCCACTCCAGCCCCTGCAGCAGCTCCAGCTCCTGCAGCTGCTCCCACTCCTGTGTCTGGGTCAGAGAAACGAGCTGTAGCAGTGCAAGTTGACCCCGCAGAGGGTATTCCAACCCCTGTGGCAGACCCTGTGTCTGGGTTAGAGAAACGAGCTGTAGCAGTGCAAGTTGCCCCTGTAGACAAGGTGAAAAAATGGTATAGAGGCTCAGGTCGTTTAGAACGCAGACAGTCTTCTGCTAAGTCTGGGCATAGTGAAGACGAGGCTGGGCCATCAAAGGTGCAGGAGACTGAAGATGAGGATGAGGATGTCGAAAAATCAACAGCAACTACCCGGACTCTATACCAGCGTGAGCTACGAGATGTGCGAAAAGGTTTTGGTCGCTGTATAGGTGAGCAGCTTGTCACCTGGCTGCTCCGGTGCTGGGACACGGGAGCCAATTATGTGGAATTAGAGGGCAAGGAAGCCAGGCGGCTGGGATCCCTTGCTAGGGATGCATGCATTGACAAAGCAATTGGAGATGGAGCACGATCTCGCAGCCTCTGGAGGCGTCTCCTGTCAGCTGTGCAGGAAAGGTATCCCTTCAAGGAAGAACTTGTATGTCTACCAGGCAAATGGACCACCATGGAGAAGGGAATTCAGTACCTGAGGGAATTGGCCGTACGGGAAGTAATTTATAAGGACCTAGACGACGCACAAACATCCGCAGATCCAGATGCAGTCCGGTGTACACCACCCATGTGGCGGAAGTTTGTATGGAGTGCACCATCATCATATGCCAGCTCATTGGCAATACTAGCCTGGAAAGCGGAGGAGAATCCCACAGCGAATGAAGTGACTAAAATACTCCGGCAGTACGAAGGAAATCTCTCCTCTTCCCTACAGGCCTGTGTCTCGGCTGTGGAGAAACTCTCTGAAGAGGTCCACCAACTTAAAGAGAATTTATCTTCCCCTCCACCTGAACGAACCAGTGTCCACCAGCTAAAAGAGAATGCTTTGGAGAAACTTTCTGAAAAGATCCACCAACTTGAAGAGAGATTATTTTCCTCCCCACCTGTACAAACCAGTGTCTCAGCTATTAGGGGTAAACGTTCATCTATGCAAGGAAGACAATATGGTGGGCACACACACCGCGCCACCCTGTGGTTTTACCTACGTGACCATGGAGAGGACATGAGAAAATGGGATGGAAAATCTACTGCGACCCTAGAGGCACGGGTACGTGAATTGCAAAGGAAAACAATTGGGGAAAAGGAGTTCTCTGAAAAGTTTGCTGCTCCAACTTCCAGCAGGCAGTCCTTTAAACACAGAAACGAAGATTCTGACCAGGACTAGAGGGGCCCTGCCTCCAGCCAGGGGGAGGAAAGGGACAATCGAGTTTATTGGACTGTGTGGATTCGATGGCCTGGCACATCAGACGCACAGAAGTATAAGGCTTTGGTAGACACCGGTGCACAAGGTACTCTAATGCCATCAAGCTATAAAGAGCCAGAGCCCATCTGTATTTATGGTGTGACGGGGGGATCCCAGCAGTTAACTGTATTGGAGGCTGAAGTGAGTCTAACCGGTAATGAGTGGCAAAAGCACCGTATTGTGACTGGCCCAGATGCTCCGTGCATCCTTGGCATAGACTATCTTAGAAGAGGATATTTCAAGGACCCAAAAGGGTTCCGCTGGGCTTTTGGCATAGCTGCTTTGGAGACAGAGGACATTAAACAGTTGTCTACCTTGCCCGGTCTCTCAGAGGACCCTTCTGTTGTGGGGTTGCTGAGGGTTGAAGAACAGCAAGTGCCGATCGCTACCACAACTGTGCACCGGCGGCAATATCGCACCAACCGAGACTCCCTGAGTCCCATCCATAAGCTAATTCGTCAACTGGAGAGCCAAGGAGTGATCAGCAAGACTCATTCACCTTTTAATAGTCCTATATGGCCACTGCGAAAGTCTAATGGTGAGTGGAGACTAACAGTGGACTATCGTGGCCTGAACGAAGTCACGCCACCACTGAGTGTTGCAGTGCCAGACATGCTAGAACTCCAGTATGAACTGGAATCAAAGGCAGCCAAGTGGTATGCCACAATTGATATCGCTAATGCATTTTTCTCCATCCCTCTAGCAGCACAGTGCAGGCCACAGTTTGCTTTCACTTGGAGGGAGTCCAATATACTTGGAATCGGCTGCCCCAGGGGTGGAAACACAGCCCTACCATTTGCCATGGACTGATCCAGTCTACGCTGGAGCAGGGGGAAGCTCCTGAACACCTGCAGTACATCGATGACATCATTGTATGGGGTGACACTGCAGAAGAAGTTTTCGAGAAAGGGAAGAAAATAGTCCAAAAGAACTTCAGAAGGCTGAAGGCCGGTTTTGCCATAAAACAGAATAAAGTTAAAGGACCTGCACGAGAGATCCAGTTTTTAGGAATAAAATGGCAAGATGGACGTCGTCAAATCCCAATGGATGTGATCAACAAAATAACAGCTATGTCTCCACCAACTAGCAAAAAAGAAACACAAACTTTCCTAGGTGTCGTGGGGTTTTGGAGAATGCATATTCCAAATTACAGTCTGATTGTAAACCCGCTCTACCAAGTAACCCGTAAGAAGAATGCTTTTGAATGGGGCCCTGAGCAACGACAAGCCTTTGAACAAATTAAGCAGGAAATAGTTCATGCAGTAGCCCTCGGGCCAGTCCGAACAGGACCAGATGTAAAGAATGTGCTCTACACCGCAGCCGGGGAGAATGGTCCCACCTGGAGCCTCTGGCAGAAAGAACCTGGGGAAACTCGAGGTCGACCCCTGGGGTTTTGGAGTCGGGGATACAGAGGATCTGAAGCCCGCTATACTCCAACTGAAAAGGAGATATTGGCAGCATATGAAGGAGTTCGATCTGCTTCGGAAGTGGTCGGTACTGAAGCGCAGCTCCTCCTGGCACCCCGACTGCCGGTACTAGGCTGGATGTTCAAAGGAAGGGTCCCCTCTACACATCATGCAACTGATGCTACATGGAGCAAGTGGGTTGCACTGATTACTCAGCGGGCTCGAATAGGAAACCCCAGTCGCCCAGGAATCTTGGAGGTGATTATGGACTGGCCAGAAGGCAAATACTTTGGGATATCATCAGAGGAGGAGGTGGTTCGTGCTGAAGAAGCCCCACTGTACAACAAGCTACCGGAAAATGAGAAGAAATATGCCTTGTTCACTGACGGGTCCTGTCGTATTGTGGGAAAGCATCGGAGATGGAAAGCTGCTGTATGGAGTCCTACACGACGAGTTGCAGAAGCTGCTGAGGGAGAAGGTGAATCGAGTCAGTTGGCAGAAGTGAAAGCCATTCAGCTGGCTTTAGATATTGCTGAACGAGAAAAGTGGCCAGTTCTCTATCTCTCTACTGATTCATGGATGGTAGCAAATGCCCTGTGGGGGTGGTTACAGCAACGGAAGCAGAACAACTGGCAGCGCAGGGGCAAGCCCATCTGGGCTGCGGCATTGTGGCAAGATATTGCTGCCCGGGTAGAGAACCTGGTTGTAAAGGTACGCCATGTAGATGCTCATGTGCCCAAGAATCGGGCTACTGAAGAACATCAAAACAACCAGCGGGTGGATCAGGCTGCTAAGATTGAAGTGGCTCAGGTGGACCTGGACTGGCAACATAAAGGTGAATTATTTGTAGCCCGATGGGCCCATGACACCTCAGGCCATCAAGGTAGAGATGCAACCTACAGATGGGCTCGTGATCGAGGGGTGGACCTGACCATGGACACTATAGCACAGGTTATTCATGACTGTGAAACATGTGCTGCAATCAAGCAAGCCAAACGGTCAAAACCTCTTTGGTATGGAGGACGATGGCTGAAATATAAATATGGAGAGGCCTGGCAGATTGATTACATCACACTCCCTCAAACCCGCAACGGCAAGCGCCACGTACTTACAATGGTGGAAGCAACCACCGGATGGCTGGAAACATATCCTGTGCCCCATGCCACCGCCCGGAACACTATCCTGGGCCTTGAAAAGCAAGTCCTATGGCGACATGGCACCCCAGAGAGAATTGAGTCAGACAACGGGACTCATTTCCGAAACAACCTTATAGACACTTGGGCCAAAGAACATGGTATTGAGTGGGTGTATCACATCCCCTATCATGCACCAGCCTCTGGAAAAGTTGAACGATACAATGGACTGTTGAAGACTATACTGAAAGCAATGGGTGCGGGGACATTCAAAAATTGGGATACACATTTGGCAAAGGCCACCTGGTTAGTCAATACCAGGGGATCTGCCAACCGAGCTGGACCTGCCCAATCAAACCTGTTACGCACTGTAGAAGGGGATAAAGTTCCTGTAGTGCACGTAAGAAACATGCTGGGTAAAACAGTCTGGGCTACTCCTGCCTCAGGAAAAGGCAAACCCATTCGTGGAATTGCTTTTGCTCAGGAACCTGGATGCACTTGGTGGGTAATGCAAAAGAATGGGGAGGTCCGGTGTGTACCTCAAGGGGATTTGATACTGGGTGAGAATAGCCCATGAGTTGAATTGTAGTATGTTAATTATTATATAATACTGTATGTCATCACTACCATGATTGCTATATATCATAGATGAAAATGGTGATTAATTAGAATGTATTGGAAAGAGTGTAACCTGAGCATGACATAAATGGTATGGAATAAGGGGTGGATATCTGTCCTGGTTCCAGTTAGGACAGAGTTAATTTTCCCTCATAGTAGCTGGTAGGGTGCTATGTTTTGGATTAGGATGAGAAGAGCGCTGATAACATGCTGATGTTTTAATTGTTGCAGAGCAGTGTTTACACCACGCCAAGGACTTTTCGGCTTCTCGCTCTGTCCTGCCAGCGAGCAGGCTGGGGGTGCAGCAAGAGCTGGGAGGGGACAGACCCAGGACAGCTGACCCAAACTGGCCAAAGGGGTATTCCATACCATCTGACGTCATGCTAAACAATATATAGGGGTGGCTGGCCGGGGTGGGGGGCCGGCTGCTCAGGGATAGGCTGGGCATCGGTCAGCGGGTGGTGAGCAATTGCATTGTGCATCACTTGTTTTCTTACACATTATTATTATTAATACTATTATCATTATCACTATTATTATTATTATTGTTATTATTATATTCCTGTCTTAATAAACTGTCTCTATCTCAACTCACCGGCTTCACTTTCCCGTTTCTCTCCCCCATCCCAGAGAGGGAGGGGGGAGGGTGAGCGAACGGCTGTGTGGTGTTTAGCTGCCAGCCGGGTTAAACCACAACAGGCCTATACACAAAGAAGACAAGCAAGTAAAGAAAGTGGGGTGGAGAAATCAATAAAGTATTGGACTGTGGGGCTTTGCATTCAATGTCAGCTAAGGGCACTGATAGCTACTACAACTGCAAGCAAGGATCTGTCACCATCTCAATAGTCAAATAGGAATGATCTGGACCTCACTGACTCCCAGACTCTCAGCGTTTCTTTGAAAATGTTCAATTCACTGAACTAGAAAGGCTGGAATGTGTATTTTAAAACAAGCGTTTAATTAAAGCTCTCGTGCTTTTGGACCCGAGCACAGATTCTATGACCAAAGACCAGATCTAGCAGTGGACGTACGTACAGAAAGGTTTCCGATAACCGACCACAAGTTTTAAGTAGAAGTGCACTCACAGATTTGTGTGAAATCTGCAAACTGTTAAGCATCCAATTAACTTGTATCTATTGCTTCAGTCACCTAAAATAGTTTTGACTGACCTCCAAAGTTCCCGAAAACTAAAGCTGCTACAGACTATATTCGAAACAACCACCCACCACAAACAAAAGCTCTCGGCAAAGGAAGCCAGTCAGAAAAACCTCCAGGGCCCGTATTTCGCAAAAGAAATCGGTGCCTCAAGGACACAATCCTGATAGCCACCCGCAGCAAAGCGTAAGGCTGCAAAGGAGAACCTCTATACGAGGCTGCCTTTTGGTCTTTTAGAAGTGCCAGACTTTTGCTTGGGAAATCCAGCCCAGAGGAGAAAAGCAGACCGCAATTAAGAGTAAAAACATTGGAAGGCACCTGCGGATGAAAAGCAATGGCAGAGAAAGAGGCAAATTTGCAAACAGATGGTATCCAATGTCCCCTCTGACATGACACATACAGGAGATTTGAAAAGCAAATACCTGTTCCCCTGAGCGGTGGCTGTGTTAGTAATAGAAGAAGAAATAATACAATATTGTTTAAGATGTTACATTTGCGATGTACTGTTCCGAGGCTGCGCTTGGAAGATACAAAATATATGTGCAAGGGTAACATGAGAATGCACCAATTCATGATGAGGAGTAAGGAGGATTAAAAGAATGCTCAATTTGCAAGACATCTAGACAACTGGGGCTTCTTGGACTCTGGGAACTGGATCAAACCAACCTTGTGGTTTGGACTGAGACCAAGGACTCAGAGAGCATGCGTGAGAAGGAAAGGTTAAAAAGTTCAACTCTGATGAAGACATCTTACTTCATCCCAACGACCACCCGGACGACCACCAGAGATTAGTACGCAAGCGCAGAAGGACTGATAAGATAATTAGCATAAGAAGCGAGGCTAGGCGGAGCTAGGAAATGAATATGCATAGATGAGTTGTGAAACCTAATGCATATGTAATATCTTAGGAGATAAAAGAGAACTAAGAGAACAAATCAGACGAAGTTAGATTTGGGCAGGCATGCCCCTAACTTCCGGCGCCTAATAAAGCACCTTCATATAATCACTTTGTGGATTATGTGTTTTCATGAACGCTAACAGCTGCAGAACATGTTCTCAGGAGTGCCTTGCAAACCTGACGGCCTTCACGGATCTCTCCTCAGGTCCTGCAAAAAGCTGGGGAGAGAAAGCCTGAGAGCTGACACCATGTCCGTAACGCTGCCTTGCCTCTGCCTGCTCTCCTGCAGCTGAGTGAGCTCCGAGAGGCCATGCGGGAGAGGGTACACTGGCAGAATCTATCCTTCAGACTCACAGAGATAGGGGCCCAAGTCTCAGCCTTGCAGAGGCCCACAAGGCATGGATAGGTTGTCCAGCCACAGCAGGACAAGCTCCCCAGATTGGCCAAGGAGCCAAGGGGCTCAACTCCCAAAAACAGCCCTTCCTCCCCCAGATGGCATAGCAGGGCTTTGGGATACACAGGTTTACGGGCTGGCCTCCCTCAGGGCTCCTGGGGATTCCAGCTCCCCACCAGTCCCACCAGCAGTCCCACAAAGGAGAAGATGAAGCCATCAAACACTGCTCCTCTGCAGGGATCTGTGCTGGAACAGCATGAACTGCTTCTGCACCCAAAGTAGCGCCCCCTCTATCTGCATAGTAGCCCAGATCTGTTTCCCATCTCAGCCCTGACCATGCTCTTCCTCTCCACACCTGTCTCTTACTTGAGTCAACACTTCCTACCCCCCTCCAACTGGGTGCCTTTTGTCTGTATCAGAAGTAGAGGCACCCCTGAGGACATTGCATATCTGTCTTTCGAAGTGGGAGAAGCCATTGGGTGCTGCAGGTGCCTGCTGCCAGGACAAGTACCCAACCATGCCTCATGGCTGAGCCTCCACCCAGCCCCGCTGGCAGGCCCTGTTGGCAGGAGGAGCTGCTCCCCTTTGCTTGGAGCTGGCGTGGCAGCAGTGTCTCTCCTGACAGGCTGGAGTGCAGCCCCATGGTGGTGGTCAGGAGCCAGCTGGAACTGCCTGTGACCGAGCCCCCTTGACCACCTTGCCTGCTCAGCCCCAAGCCTGCAAGAGGGCGTGAGGGGTTGGTGCTGCCACGACATGGCAGCACGCTCCTCCTGCTCTGCGGAACACAAAGGGCACTGATGTGGCTGGTGGCTCTTGGGAGCATGGCAACACTGACTGCAGTGACAAGCTGGCAACTGCCCCCCAGAAGGGAAAAGGATCCTTTTCCTGACAGAAGTGCAGATGTCCCCTCCTCAAAGACCTTGTGCACACGTGGAGCTTTTCAAGTGCTGTTGCAGTCGTGGCCCTCAGGTGCCTAGGTCTTCCTGTCACACAGCTGTATCCCTTCCTATGCCACACCACGAATTGTATAGCCGTGGCAGGCTCTGGGCATAACCTCACACACTCAGGAATGCCAACGTTGGCTGAGGACTGGTATGCAGCAAGTGTTACACCTGACCAAAAAGTCCCTCAAGAGAGACTGGTGAAAGCAGGCCATCTCCATGAAATAAAACTGCCACATTGACAGGAAATAGTGAGAATCTGAGGAGTTTCACCTAGACCTGAGAAGAGCGAAAGCTGTAAATCCAGGTCCAACACTAGATCCAGCAAAGCACAGTATTTCTTCAGTATCGGAAATTTTCACTTGTTGTTCTGTGAACTTTGATCACAGTGTGCTAGAAAACGTGCCCACAGACTGGACAGACTCCAGCACGTCTTTTGACCTAGGCAGGAACAAAAGACAGATACCCTTGTCTTCTGTTTTTTTGTTGTCCTTGTTTTGTTTTGCTTTGGTTTTGTTGTTTTGTTTTGTTTTTGTTTGTTTTTGTTTTGTTTTCTGAGTCTGATTGGTTTAATAACTGGCTATAGGGAAGAAAAAAAAATGGTTTACCAAGGAAGGAACTAGCCCACACCATCCTTTTCTGCTCTGAAGACTCAAAGATGCAACTCCGGGAGATACGTACTACCAGAATGTGGAACCCTGCTCTCGGTGTTGGGTTATGTGATGAACGGCTCACCTACGCACCCACAAAGGATCCTGGGGGTACAGCCACAGCCTACTTCTATTTTTGCTCCTTTCCAATTAATCATGAAAACAAAATTCAGATTTTCTCTATCCTGTATTCCTGGTACTGCCACTGACTGCGTCCAATGATTTTCATAGTGGCTTTTCTCAATTTCTTCAGCCAATCCTCCTATTTTCTGGAGACTTGCAAAGCTTCCCAAAGAAGGACCATGTCTCGCTGTCAACAAGGAAATGCTTCTTTTCCTTAAGACAGAACTCAATGAAAGAGTAAGGCATGAAGTGAATCCACAGACAAGCATGTAGCAGGCAGACAGTACTTTACAGACAATGAAGGCCCAAGCTCTCTCCTATTAAAGTCAATAAAAGTTATGCTAATTCTAGCTAGGGCTGTAATACCTCTCAAATATGTATCAGGTTTGTGTGGCAAGGGCTACCAGCAGGGGCCTGCAGGGGTGCCCTGTGTGAGCACAGCCCAGCAGCTGCCCCATGGCAGAGCAGAGCAAGCTCCAGCTGCTCCAAAAGGGACCCGCCGCTGGCCAGAGCCAAGCCAACAAGTGATGTTGTTTGCACCTCTCTGAGAGCATATTTAAGAAAGGGAAAAGAACTGCTACACCACAGCAGCTGAGAGAGTGTGGAATGAGATCCAGCCCTGCAGCCCCCGAGGGCAGTGCAGCAGGAGGGCAAGAGGTGCTCCAGGCATGCAGCACAAGTTCCCCTGCGGCCTGTGGAGAGGCCCCTGGTGGAGCAGGCTGTCCCCCTGCAGCCCATGGGTCCCACACGGAGCAGATCTCCACGCTGCAGCCCGTGGAGGAGCCCCCGGTGGAGCAGGTGGATGTGGCCTGGAGGAGGCTGCGGCCCATGGAGAGCCCCCGCAGGAGCAGGCCCCGGGCCGGAGCTGCAGCCCGTGGAGAGGAGCCCACGCAGGAGCAGGGGGTCTGGGGGGAGCTGCCGCCCGTGGGGGACCCGTGCTGGAGCAGTTTGCTCCTTGGGGATGGATGGACCCCGTGATACGGAGCCATGTGGGAGCAGTTCTTGAAGAGCTGCTGCCTGTGGGCAGCCCCCGCAGGCTCAGTTTGGGAAGGACGGCATCCCGTGGGAGGGACCCCATGTGAAGCAGGGGCAGAGAGGTGATAAGACAGCCTTCTGGAGTATCAACCATTCATTTCGTTTCTATGTCACTACTAGTCACTGGCCTCCCAAGAGATGTCCTGTGTCTGATCCCCACTCTCTTAGCATGCTTATTCAACCAATTTGCAACCCACTTAATGGTAAATCAAGGTGAAAAAAATTAAAGAAAAAACACACATCAAAACACCAACACAACCCAACAGTATTTGTAATATGTGGGGCAAAGTGCTACAGGCCCTGTTGGGGCAGATGGCCCATGGTGACATCACTGAGCGATGGGCTGTGACCTCGCAGCCCTCGCTGCTTATCTTGGGGCGCCAGCAGAGGCCACGTCAGCCTAGCTCGTGGCTTGACTCCTGCTGAGCGTGTGTGCGAGGCTTGGAGCACCGAGCGAGGATTTGGTAGAGCCGTGCTGTGGGGCCGCTGGCAGCTGTTCTCAGTGCCCGTCCCCACAGTCATTGCCTGTGTTTCCCCGGCCCTGCCTGGCTCAGGCAGCCGGGGCCCCACGGGACGCGCTCGCAGCAGCGCAGGTGAGCTGTGCGGGGACGCGTGCCCTAGGGCAGCCTACAGGGGGCACGGGAAGGCCAGACATGGGTTTGGGGGGGTTCCTGCAGAGGTGCCAGGGGGGCATTGCCTCTGCTCACCCTGGCACAATGAGTGACCTTGGCCTCTCTCTCTTGTGCAGATTCAGACGTCCTTTGGCAGCTGCAGCGCCAGGGTAGGGGAGCAGCTTCTTCACCTCAGCTCTCCCCAGCCCACTGTAGAGCCCGGTGGCCATGGATGTGCCATCGGACTGGACCTGCCCAGCCTGTGGGGACAGTCGGGATGATGTCACCTACATGACCCCCTGTCTCCACCGGCTGTGCTATGGCTGTGCCCTGCGGTGGGCAATGAAGAATCCATGGTGCCCCTTCTGCAGGGAGACAATCAAGACCATCAAGTACTCGGTGAGGTCAGACGATGATTACCTGGAGTGTGCTGTCCCAGAGCCTGCAGAGCACTTGGCTGAGGACCAGCAGGAGGAGCAGGAGGCTGTGGAGCCAGTGCCCAGGGCTCCTGACCTCAGCTTCCCACCCGAGGTCTGGGCAGCCTTCTTCAGGGAGCACCCAGAAAACGTCGAGCCCCTGCTTGCGTGGCTGCAGCAGGAGCTGGAGACCATCTCTGGCTCCGAGTGGTGGGAGGTGGCTGCGGGCCTGAGCACGGTGATCGGCTACCTGTGCGTCTACGGTCTCGACGAGGAGGGCTTGGTGCGGGCGCTGCAGCCTTGCCTCAAAAACCAGACGCTGCCTTTCGTGGTGCGGCTCATCACTGCCGCTGTGGAGCTGTGCAGCACACAGATCCGCCGGCAGCGTGACCGCCAGGACGCCCACGCTGCAGGGAGCCAGGAGGACAGCCCCGCAGCTGCCCACAGCCACGCCACCTCTCCAGGGGGGACTCGTGCCCCTGCCACCACAGAAGAGGAGGAGGCACCTGAGGAGCCAGGGCAGGCGGCAGCAGGTCCCTCTGCCCAGGGCAGGGACTGCTTGCCTGGGGGGCGCCGGCGCGCCCCGAAGAGGAGGGCCAGCAGCAGCCTCCAGGACTCTCCCCAGCCCCGCAAGAGGCCGCCCCGACGGCGGCACTAGGCGGGCACCCCACACCTGGCAGCATAATTTATGAAAATAAAGAAATGTTACTGAAAGAGTCTCTCTCTTATTGACGGTGCAGACAGTGCTGCTGTCCATACCCATGTTGGTTTCACAGAATGACAGAATCACAGAATTGTAGGGGTGGAAGGGACCTCGAGAGGTCATCAGGTCCAACCCCTCTGCCAAAGCAGGTTCCCTAGAGCAAGTTCACACAATCACAGAATCACAGAATCATCTAGGTTGGAAGAGACCTCCAAGATCTCCTAGTCCAACCTCTGACCTAACACTAACGAGTCCTCCACTAAACCATATCACTAAGCTCTACATTTAAACGTCTTTTAAAGACCTTCAGGGATGGTAACTCAACCACTTCCCTGGGCAGCCTATTCCAATGCCTAACAACCCTTTCAGTAAAGAAGTTCTTCCTAATATCCAACCTAAACCTCCCCTGGTGCAACTTTAGCCTATTCCCCCTCGTCCTGTCACCAGGCACGTGGGAGAACAGACCAACCCCCACCTCGCTACAGCCTCCTTTAAGGTACCTGTAGAGTGCGATAAGGTCACCCCTGAGCCTCCTCTTTTCCAGACTGAACAATCCCAGCTCCCCCAGCCATTCCTTGTAAGACTTGTTCTCCAGACTCCTCACCAGCTTCGTTGTCCTTCTCTGGACTCGCATGAGCACCTCGATGTCCTTCTTGTAGCGAGGGGCCCAAAACTGAACACAGTACTCGAGGTGCGGCCTCACCAGAGCCGAGTAAAGGGGGACAATCACTTCCCTAGCCCTGCTGGCCACACTGTTTCTTATGCAAGCCAGGATGCTGTTGGCCTTCTTGGCCACCTGAGCACACTGCTGGCTCATATTCAGCCGACTGTCAACCAATACTCCCAGGTCCTTCTCTGCCAGGCAGCTTTCCAACCACTCATCTCCCAGCCTGTAGCGCTGCTTGGGGTTGTTACGCCCCAGGTGCAGGACCCGGCACTTGGCCTTGTTGAACTTCATACAGTTGGCCTCAGCCCATCGCTCCAGCCTACCCAGATCCTCCTGCGGAGCCTTCCTACCCTCAAGCAGTTCAACACACGCACCTAACTTGGTGTCGTCTGCAAACTTACTGAGGGTGCACTCGATCCCCTCATCCAGATCATCAATAAAGATATTAAGGAGAACTGGCCCTAGTACTGAGCCCTGGGGGACTCCACTAGTGACCGGCCTCCAACTGGATTTGGCTCCTTTCACCACGACACTTTGGGCCTGGCTACCCAGCCAGTTTCTAACCCAACAAAGCGTACGCCAGTCCAAACCAAGAGCAGCCTGTTTCTTGAGGAGAATGCTGTGGGAAATGGTGTCAAAAGCCTTACTGAAGTCAAGGTAGACCACATCCACAGCCTTTCCCTCATCCACCAAGTGCATCACTTTGTCATAGAAGGAGATCAGGTTAGTCAAGCAGGACCTGCCTTTCATAAACCCATGCTGACTGAGCCTGATCTCCTGGTTGTCCTGCAAGTGCCACCTAATGACACGCAAGATAATCTGCTCCATGAGCTTTCCTAGCACCGAGGTCAAACTACCAGGCCTATAGTTTCCCGGGTCTACCTTCCAGCCCTTCTTGTAGATGGGCATCACGTTTGCTAGCCGCCAGTCAACTGGGACCTCCCCTGATAGCCAGGACTGCTGATAAATGACGGAAAGCGGCTTGGCCAGCTCTTCCACCAGTTCTCGCAGTACCCTCAGGTGGATCCCAGCTGGCCCCATCGACTTGCGTACATCTAAGTGCTGTAGCAGGTCGCCAACCATTTCCTCGTGGATTGTGAGGGCCACAATCTGTTCCCCATTCCCTTCCACCAGCTCAGGGTACTGGGTATCCAGATAACAACTAGTCTTGCGGTAAAGACTGAGGCAAAGAAGGCATTAAGCACCTCAGCCTTTTCCTCGTCGCTCGTCACTAAGTTTCCCCCCGCATCCAGTAAAGGATGGAGATTCCCCTTAGTCCTCCTTCTCATGTTAATGTATTTTTAAAAACATTTCCTGTTATCTTTAACAGCAGTAGCCAGATTGAGCTCCAGATGAGCTTTGGCCTTTCTAATTTTTTCTCTACACAGCCTTACAACATCCTTATAATCCTTCTGAGTGGCCTGCCCTCTTCTCCAAAGATCATAAACCCTCTTGTTTTTTACTAAGCTCTAGCCACAACTCTCTGTTCAGCCAGGCTGGTCTTCTTCCATGCTGGCTCGTCTTTGGGCACATGGGGACAGACTGCTCCTAAGCCTTTAAGATTTCCTTCTTGACGAGTGCCCAGCCTTCCTGGACTCCTCTGCCCTTCAGGCCTGCCTCCCAAGGGACTCTGCCAACCAGTGTCCTGAACAGCTCAAAGTCTGCCCTGCGGAAGTCCAGGACAGCAGTTTTACTGGTCCCCCTCCTGACTTCGCCAAGAATAGAGAACTCGACCATTTCGTGGTCACTCTGCCCAAGACAGCTCCCGACCACCACATCTCCCACCAGTCCTTCTCTGTTTGTGAACAGAAGGTCCAGCTGGGCACTTCCCCTGGTAGGCTCACTAATCAGCTGCGTCAGGAAGCTATCTTCCACGCTCTCCAGAAACCTCCTAGACTGCTTCCTGTGCGCTGTATTGCATGTCCAGGATATGTCTGGGAAGTTGAAGTCCCCAACGAGGACAAGAGCCGATGATTTCACAACTTTTGCCAGCTGCCTGTAGAATTCCTCATCCGTCTCCTCATCCTGGTTTGGTGGTCTGTAACAGACCCCCACCAGGATGCTTGCCTTGTTGGCCTTCCCGCCGATCCTAACCTACAGGGACTCAACCTTATCATTCCCAGTCTTAGCCTCAAGATCTACAACATCAAAATACTCTCTAATATAGAGAGCCACACCACCACCCCTTTTGTGCTGCCTGTCCTTTCTGAAGAGCCTATAGCCAGTCATTGCAGAACTCGGGTCATGGGAGTGGTCCCACCACGTTTCAGTGATGGCAACCACGTCATAGCTAGCCTGCTGAACAATGGCTTCCAGCTCTTCCTGTTTGTTGCCCATGCTGCGTGCATTAGTGTAGATGCAGTTCAGCTGGGCCATTGCCTGCTCCCCAGACCCTGACACTGCTCACCCTGGCACACCTCTAACAAGCCTTATGCCCTCCCCGTCCCCCTTCCTACCTAGTTTAAAGCCCTCTCAATGAGCCCTGCCAGCTCCTGTGCTAGTGTCTGTTTTCCCCTTAGAGACAGGTGGGACCCATCTGCAGTTAGCAGGCTGGGTGCCGAGTAAAGCACCCCGTGGTCAAAAAAAAAAAAAAAAATTTCTGCATTGGCACCAGCCTCTGAGCCACCTGTTTATCAGGTGGGCTTTCTGGGTCCTCTCTGTACCCCTCCCTGCCCAATAGAGGGGGAGGATCACCTCCCTTGACCTCTAGGATGTGGCCTGGAGGAGGCTGCAGCCCACGGAGAGCCCCCGCAGGAGCAGGCCCTGGGCCGGAGCTGCAGCCCGTGGAGAGGAGCCCACGCAGGAGCAGGGGTTCTGGGTGTACTGTCATTAGATGCATATGGATTCTGAAAAAAGTCATTCAGGAACATTGCTCCTCAACTTCTACGCTACAAGCTTATTTGGAAGAGCTTTCCTTGCTGACAGGAACATCCACAGTCACTTCCATGACATTAAGAGGAGCAGGATTTTAAGTGTGGTGGCTCTGGCCACATGAGCTAGGTCCCAGGCCCACCAGAGGCAATGAAGGAGAATTTGTGGGGTCACGGGAGCCATTCAAGACCACTTGATGGAAGAGGTGATATTGGTAGCAGACTGCTGCCTAGTACAAGGAATGGAAGACACTTATCGGCAAGATCTCATTTGTCATTTAGGGAGGTCTCTGCTTGCACGGGGCTCACATTCAGGATGTTGAGGCTACCAATGCTTATCCCGCCCTCCAGCTACTACTTGCAGGTGCTTTTCCATGGAGGCACCAACAATACTATCAGGACTAATGTGGGAAGTATCAAAGGTGACTGCAGGATTCTACAGGCAGCAGTCAAGTTTATGGGTGCCTGCATTGCGGTCTTCCTCACCCTAATGGTAGGGGGAAAGAGCCTGAGGAGGGCTCAGTAGATTCTCCAGGTTAACAGCTTTTTGTGCAGCAAGTGTTGATAGCACACCTGTGATTTCTGTGACCATGGAAGTCTCTTAGAAGGTCTACAGGCTCTTGGAAGAAAAAAAAATCCATTTGAGCAAAGGAGGTCAACATATCTTTCTGAGCACTGCCAGCCTGTCAAGGGAGGTCATCCTTCCTCTCTCCTCAGCACTGGTGAGGCTGCATGCGGAGCACAGGGTCCACTTCCAGGCACCCCGCATTCAACAGATTCTGGACGTGCTGCAATGATTCCAGCACAGGCTGAGAGAGCCTACTCTGAAATGCACCTGAGGAAAACACTGCAACTCACAGATACTCAGCTCCCAGGTAGCAGCAGGGTGCCAGCCCAGGGCAAAAAAGAGCAACCTCCTCTTCTCCCTGCAGGGCTAATGAGGGGACATTATCTCTATATTTAGCCATTCTCAGAACTCCTTGAGCACACCAATGGTACAGACCAATGAGGTGGTGAACAAAAGGATAAGGAATATTGTATAGGCACAACTCACTTTTATTTGCAGCTGGGAGCTGGCCTGGTTAGGGAAGTCTTCTCAACACTCTCATGACAGGCATATCCAGTTACCTGATAGAAGAATATATCCATATATGTTGGGGTGTCCGCTTGGTTTTGGGTTGGTTGCTTCACTGCAAGCCTTGCTTCACAAATCTCCATGGAACTTCCTTTGGAAGGTGGCTGCAGAACATGCTCTCTAGAGAGCCTGGGAAACCTGATGGCCTTCATGGATCTCTTCTCTGGCCCTAGGAAAAGCCAATATACAGAGGGCATGAGAGTAATCTCTGCCCGTCATTGAGCCTTGCTTCTGCCTGAGCTCCAGCTGAGCAAGCTGTGAGAAGCCATGCAGGAGAAGGTGATCTAGTGGAACCCGCCCCAGTGCAGAGGTCAAGCATCTGGACCCATGGGAAAGAACAGCCAGGAGCTGAAAGGCCTTTAAGTGGTCCCCAAGGCAGAGGCAGGTGGTCCAGCCACAGTGAGGCAGGCTCTCCAGCTGGGCCATGTGGTGAAGGGGCTCTGTTCCCCAATGACCCTTCCTCCCACCAACAAAAGCACAGTGACGAGTATTGCACGGGTATAACTCGGGTTTATTTGCAGGTGAGAGCTGGCCTGGTTGAAGAGGCTTCTCAACACCCCGTGCAAGGCATCTCCAGTTCCCTCACTGAAATATGTGTCCACATATGTTGGGGCATCTGCTTGGTTTGGCATGGTTCCTTCACTGCAACTTTTGCAGTGTTCTCTGAAGAGCTTGGGAAATAAAAGAGCTTGCATGGAAGTTTCCTCAGGCCCTGGGAAAAGCCAAGAAAAAGGAGGCATGAGAAATGCTGCCATGCCCATTGTGCAGCCTTGACGCAAACTAAGCTCCGGCTCGGCAAGCTGTGAGAGGCCACTCTGGAGAAGTTGCTCTGGCAGAGGCTACCCAAGTACAGAGGCCAAGTGTCCAGACCCCAGGAGAGAAGCAGACCAGGAACACAACAGCCTCAACCTTGCAGTGGCCCCCAAGGCAGGGTTGGACTGTCCAGCCACACTGGGGCAGGCTCTCCAGATGGGCCAGGGGCTGAAGAGGCTCTGCTCCCCAGACAGCCTGGCCTCCCAGAGGGCTCCTGGGGACTCTGGCTTCCTGACCAGTCCCACCAGCAGTCCTGCAAAGGAGAAGGGGAGGCTGTCAGACACCACTCCTCTGCTGACATTCATGGTGACCCACAGCATGGCGCCTGCACCCAAAGCAGAATCCCCACTTGCATGGGGAAACCATGCAAGCCCACCCCCTCTCCTTGCCCTCCTGGGCCCTGACCACAGTCCTCCTCCACACACAATGCCCTTGATTACCCAAGGCAGCAGTTCCTACCTGCTCCAACTGGGTGCATCTCATCAGGAAAACAGGTACTCCCCTGCAAAATCACAGAATCACAGAATTGTACGGGTTGGAAGGGACCTTGAGAGGTCATTGGGCCCAACCCCCCAGCCAAAGTAGGTTCCCTAGAGCAGGTTGCCCAGGTAGATGTCCAGACGGGCCTTGAATATCTCCATAGAAGGAGACTCCACAACCTCCCTGGGCAGCCTGTTCCAGTGCTCCGTCACCCTCACCATGACGAAGTTCTTTCTCATGTTGGTGCAGAACTTCCTGTGCTCCATTTTGTGGCCATTGCCCCTTGTCCTGTCCCCACAAACCACTGAAAAGAGGTTGGCCATATCCCGTTGTCTCCCACACTTCGTGTATTTATAAACATTGATAAGATTCCCCCTCAGTCTTCTTTCCTCAAGGCTGAACAGACCCAGGTCTCTCAGCCTTTCCTCATAGAGGAGACGCTCCAGGCTCCCTGTCATCTTTGTGGCCCTCTGCTGGACTCTTTCCAGGACATCCCTGTCTTTTTTTGTAGCGGGGAGCCCAGAACTGGACACAGTCCTCCAGGCGAGGCCTGACGAGGGCAGAATAGAGGGGGAGGATCACCTCCTTTGACCTGCTGGCCACACTCCTTTTAATGCATGCCAGGATCCCATTGGCCTTCTTGGCCACCAGGGCACACTGCTGACTCATGGCCAACCTGTTGTCCACCAGGACCCCCAGGTCCTTATCCTCAGAGCTCCTCTCCAGCAGGTCATCCCCCAGCCTGTACTGACGCATGCGGCTGTTCCTTCCCAGGTGCAGGATTCTACACTTGCTCTTGTTAAACTTCAATTGGTTTGGTTTCTTCCTGCCCAAAGTTTCTTCCTGCCCAAAATGCTGTTGATCCTCAAGATTTTACAGAGATGGTCTTCTGCAATGCCCACCTTAACTGCAAAAAATGTTGCACAGCACTCTTGCCAACTGAATAATGCAGAAGAAGGTGCAGTGCTGGTGCAGATGAGAGAGAACCATAGCATGCTGCAGGTGCCCCAGTGGCAAGCCCCCATTCTCCTGCCATGTATCTGTGGCAGATCTCACATGTCCTGGAGAGCCACCCTACTCCTGTGCTGTGTGACTACAAATGCACAAGAAATTAATAGAAAATCAGCTATGGTACCAAAGTAACCTAATTAACACAATTCGTTTGACATTCCAGAAAACAAGTAGGATCTCAGGTGGCCCTGCTTTATGATAAACACAACTCAATTTAACCTACGTATTTTTATACAAATCATCAGTGTAAGACTACACTAAACGCAAAGACGCATTCGATTTCTTGTGATCCAATCTTCAGTGGTTTGTTAAAATCTCTATAAGTAACTCTGTTTTCACAGCTCATCTTTTAGTATCATTAGATAAGCCCTTTTTCATCTTCAACACGAATCTTACGACATTCTCTCAACTACCTGCTAGCACTTGCTATACGTGAAACAACGCCCCCCCCCTTCTGGGCTACGGCAAAGTTGCACTTACTTGCGGAAAACCACTGCAGAAGAATGGAACAAACTCCTATTAATGTTTACTGAGAGTGTTCCGTAATTAAACTACCTGACCGGAACAAGAAGAGCCTTAAGGCCTTGTCCTGGTTCCAGTTAGGACAGAGTTAATTTTCCCTCATAGTAGCTGGTAGGGTGCTATGTTTTGGATTAGGATGAGAAGAGCGCTGATAACATGCTGATGTTTTAATTGTTGCAGAGCAGTGTTTACACCACGCCAAGGACTTTTCGGCTTCTCGCTCTGTCCTGCCAGCGAGCAGGCTGCGGGTGCAGCAGGAGCTGGGAGGGGACAGACCCAGGACAGCTGACCCAAACTGGCCAAAGGGGTATTCCATACCATCTGACGTCATGCTAAACAATATATAGGGGTGGCTGGCCGGGGTGGGGGGCCGGCTGCTCAGGGATAGGCTGGGCATCGGTCAGCGGGTGGTGAGCAATTGCATTGTGCATCACTTGTTTTCTTACACATTATTATTATTAATACTATTATCATTATCACTATTATTATTATTATTGTTATTATTATATTCCTGTCTTAATAAACTGTCTCTATCTCAACTCACCGGCTTCACTTTCCCGTTTCTCTCCCCCATCCCAGAGAGGGAGGGGGGAGGGTGAGCGAACGGCTGTGTGGTGTTTAGCTGCCAGCCGGGTTAAACCACAACAGCCCTTTTTGGCGCCCAACGTGGGGCTCAAAGGGTTGAGATATCGACAAATTTGACCAGAGTGTGTTAAACTAAAATTGGTATAAGTATTGGACCTGCTTAATAGTTGCTAGTCACGATGTTGATTGCCTTAATCTCCAGTCTGCTGTACCTGTATTCCAAATTGAGTTTTATAGCGCGTTACTTTCTGTATGTGCTCCCTGTTGCACTGTTTATCCTTTCCGGGCCCTGGTTTAAGATTGTTATGGTACTGTGCGGTGTAACAATGGCTTATGAAATGATCTAATATCTGGTCACGACTTTAACCTGGTATTTGTACTCAGCACTGACGTCGACTCTATACTTTGGAACCCATATCTCGGAAACTATTAGCAATTACACCTATTGCCTGTTTTCGTTAGGGAGCCAATCTGTGAAGGGGACAGGGGAAGACATGTTTCCCTACCTGTTCACTCTCCCTTTCTCCTTCACCACCACCTTCTTATCCCCCGAGCTAGTTACGGTGGTTCTCCGGGATGTTGAATATCCTTGGGATACTCAGACCAGCCTGCTCTTGTTGTTATGTCTCCTGAATGCGCTTCAGGTTTTGTTGAGGGTTAAACAACTACTTAGGAATCTCATCCGGAGATCTGTCTTGAGGCGGGATAGTTGCGAGTGGCAGGGAGTGTGGGAGGATATGGGCAGGTTTCTAGAGCAGTGGTCACCTCCAGTGTTTTGGACATTCGCCCCTGAACAACTGCAAAATCCTAAAAAGCTGGCAGAATGCTTGAAAAAAAGGTGTCGTGACTCTGGCATTTCCAAAGTGACACAAATCACTGTAGCGTGCTGGGGTCTGGCTTGTGCCTATCGAGCTGCAATTGATACTACTAGCAACCTAGCTCCCGTTCCTGCAGCCGTTCCAGTTCCAGCTCCTGCAGCCGCTCCAGCTCCTGCAGCTGCTTCAGTTCCAGCTCCTGCAGCCGCTCCAGTTCCAGCTCCCGCAGCCACTCCAGCCCCTGCAGCAGCTCCAGCTCCTGCAGCTGCTCCCACTCCTGTGTCTGGGTCAGAGAAACGAGCTGTAGCAGTGCAAGTTGACCCCGCAGAGGGTATTCCAACCCCTGTGGCAGACCCTGTGTCTGGGTTAGAGAAACGAGCTGTAGCAGTGCAAGTTGCCCCTGTAGACAAGGTGAAAAAATGGTATAGAGGCTCAGGTCGTTTAGAACGCAGACAGTCTTCTGCTAAGTCTGGGCATAGTGAAGACGAGGCTGGGCCATCAAAGGTGCAGGAGACTGAAGAGGAGGATGAGGATGTCAAAAAATCAACAGTAACTACCCGGACTCTATACCAGCGTGAGCTACGAGATGTGCGAAAAGATTTTGGTCGCTGTATAGGTGAGCAGCTTGTCACCTGGCTGCTCCGGTGCTGGGACACGGGAGCCAATTGTGTGGAATTAGAGGGCAAGGAAGCCAGGCGGCTGGGATCCCTTGCTAGGGACGCATGTATTGACAAAACAATTGGAGATGGAGCACGATCTCGCAGCCTCTGGAGGCGTCTCCTGTCAGCTGTGCAGGAAAGGTATCCCTTCAAGGAAGAACTTGTATGTCTACCAGGCAAATGGACCACCATGGAGAAGGGAATTCAGTACCTGAGGGAATTGGCTGTACGGGAAGTAATTTATAAGGACCTAGACGACGCACAAACATCCGCAGATCCAGATGCAGTCCGGTGTACACCACCCATGTGGCGGAAGTTTGTATGGAGTGCACCATCATCATATGCCAGCTCATTGGCAATACTAGCCTGGAAAGCGGAGGAGAATCCCACAGTGAATGAAGTGACTAAAATACTCCGGCAGTACGAAGGAAATCTCTCCTCTTCCCTACAGGCCTGTGTCTCAGCTGTGGAGAAACTCTCTGAAGAGGTCCACCAACTTAAAGAGAATTTATCTTCCCCTCCACCTGAACAAACCAGTGTCCACCAGCTAAAAGAGAATGCTTTGGAGAAACTTTCTGAAAAGATCCACGAACTTGAAGAAAGATTATCTTCCCCTCCACCTGAACGAACCAGTGTCCATCAGCTAAAAGAGAATACTTTGGAGAAACTTTCTGAAAAGATCCACCAACTTGAAGAGAGATTATTTTCCTCCCCACCTGTACAAACCAGTGTCTCAGCTATTAGGGGTAAACGTTCATCTATGCAAGGAAGACAATATGGTGGGCACACACACCGCGCCACCCTGTGGTTTTACCTACGTGACCATGGAGAGGACATGAGAAAATGGGATGGAAAATCTACTGCGACCCTAGAGGCACGGGTACGTGAATTGCAAAGGAAAACAATTGGGAAAAAGGAGTTCTCTGAAAAGTTTGCTGCTCCAACTTCCAGCAGGCAGTCCTTTAAACACAGAAACGAAGATTCTGACCAGGACTAGAGGGGCCCTGCCTCCAGCCAGGGGGAGGAAAGGGACAATCGAGTTTATTGGACTGTGTGGATTCGATGGCCTGGCACATCAGACGCACAGAAGTATAAGGCTTTGGTAGACACCGGTGCACAATGTACTCTAATGCCATCAAGCTATAAAGGCCCAGAGCCCATCTGTATTTATGGTGTGACGGGGGGATCCCAGCAGTTAACTGTATTGGAGGCTGAAGTGAGTCTAACCGGTAATGAGTGGCAAAAGCACCGTATTGTGACTGGCCCAGATGCTCCGTGCATCCTTGGCATAGACTATCTTAGAAGAGGCTATTTCAAGGACCCAAAAGGGTTCCGCTGGGCTTTTGGCATAGCTGCTTTGGAGACAGAGGACATTAAACAGTTGTCTACCTTGCCTGGTCTCTCAGAGGACCCTTCTGTTGTGGGGTTGCTGAGGGTTGAAGAACAGCAAGTGCCGATCGCTACCACAACTGTGCACCGGCGGCAATATCGCACCAACCGAGACTCCCTGAGTCCCATCCATAAGCTAATTCGTCAACTGGAGAGCCAAGGAGTGATCAGCAAGACTCATTCACCTTTTAATAGTCCTATATGGCCACTGCGAAAGTCTAATGGTGAGTGGAGACTAACAGTGGACTATCGTGGCCTGAACGAAGTCACGCCACCACTGAGTGCTGCAGTGCCGGACATGCCAGAACTCCAGTATGAACTGGAATCAAAGGCAGCCAAGTGGTATGCCACAATTGATATCGCTAATGCATTTTTCTCCATCCCTCTAGCAGCACAGTGCAGGCCACAGTTTGCTTTCACTTGGAGGGAGTCCAATATACTTGGAATCGGCTGCCCCAGGGGTGGAAACACAGCCCTACCATTTGCCATGGACTGATCCAGTCTACGCTGGAGCAGGGGGAAGCTCCTGAACACCTGCAGTACATCGATGACATCATTGTATGGGGTGACACTGCAGAAGAAGTTTTCGAGAAAGGGAAGAGAATAGTCCAAATCCTTCTGAAGGCCGGTTTTGCCATAAAACAGACTAAAGTTAAAGGACCTGCACGAGAGATCCAGTTTTTAGGAATAAAATGGCAAGATGGACGTCGTCAAATCCCAATGGATGTGATCAACAAAATAACAGCTATGTCTCCACCAACTAGCAAAAAAGAAACACAAACTTTCCTAGGTGTCGTGGGGTTTTGGAGAATGCATATTCCAAATTACAGTCTGATTGTAAACCCGCTCTACCAAGTAACCCGTAAGAAGAATGCTTTTGAATGGGGTCCTGAGCAACGACAAGCCTTTGAACAAATTAAGCAGGAAATAGTTCATGCAGTAGCCCTCGGGCCAGTCCGAACAGGACCAGATGTAAAAAATGTGCTCTACACCGCAGCCGGGGAGAATGGTCCCACCTGGAGCCTCTGGCAGAAAGAACCTGGGGAAACTCGAGGTCGACCCCTGGGGTTTTGGAGTCGGGGATACAGAGGATCTGAAGCCCGCTATACTCCAACTGAAAAGGAGATATTGGCAGCATATGAAGGAGTTCGATCTGCTTCGGAAGTGGTCGGTACTGAAGCGCAGCTCCTCCTGGCACCCCGACTGCCGGTACTAGGCTGGATGTTCAAAGGAAGGGTCCCCTCTACACATCATGCAACTGATGCTACATGGAGCAAGTGGGTTGCACTGATTACTCAGCGGGCTCGAATAGGAAACCCCAGTCGCCCAGGAATCTTGGAGGTGATTATGGACTGGCCAGAAGGCAAATACTTTGGGATATCATCAGAGGAGGAGGTGGTTCGTGCTGAAGAAGCCCCACTGTACAACAAGCTACCGGAAAATGAGAAGAAATATGCCTTGTTCACTGACGGGTCCTGTCGTATTGTGGGAAAGCATCGGAGATGGAAAGCTGCTGTATGGAGTCCTACACGACGAGTTGCAGAAGCTGCTGAGGGAGAAGGTGAATCGAGTCAGTTGGCAGAAGTGAAAGCCATTCAGCTGGCTTTAGATATTGCTGAACGAGAAAAGTGGCCAGTTCTCTATCTCTCTACTGATTCATGGATGGTAGCAAATGCCCTGTGGGGGTGGTTACAGCAACGGAAGCAGAACAACTGGCAGCGCAGGGGCAAGCCCATCTGGGCTGCGGCATTGTGGCAAGATATTGCTGCCCGGGTAGAGAACCTGGTTGTAAAGGTACGCCATGTAGATGCTCATGTGCCCAAGAATCGGGCTACTGAAGAACATCAAAACAACCAGCAGGTGGATCAGGCTGCTAAGATTGAAGTGGCTCAGGTGGACCTGGACTGGCAACATAAAGGTGAATTATTTATAGCCCGATGGGCCCATGACACCTCAGGCCATCAAGGTAGAGATGCAACCTACAGATGGGCTCGTGATCGAGGGGTGGACCTGACCATGGACACTATAGCACAGGTTATTCATGACTGTGAAACATGTGCTGCAATCAAGCAAGCCAAACGGTCAAAACCTCTTTGGTATGGAGGACGATGGCTGAAATATAAATATGGAGAGGCCTGGCAGATTGATTACATCACACTCCCTCAAACCCGCAACGGCAAGCGCCACGTACTTACAATGGTGGAAGCAACCACCGGATGGCTGGAAACATATCCTGTGCCCCATGCAACTGCCCGGAACACTATCCTGGGCCTTGAAAAGCAAGTCCTATGGCGACATGGCACCCCAGAGAGAATTGAGTCAGACAACGGGACTCATTTCCGAAACAACCTTATAGACACTTGGGCCAAAGAACATGGTATTGAGTGGGTGTATCATATCCCCTATCATGCACCAGCCTCTGGAAAAGTTGAACGATACAATGGACTGTTGAAGACTATACTGAAAGCAATGGGTGCGGGGACATTCAAAAATTGGGATACACATTTGGCAAAGGCCACCTGGTTAGTCAATACCAGGGGATCTGCCAACCGAGCTGGACCTGCCCAATCAAACCTGTTACGCACTGTAGAAGGGGATAAAGTTCCTGTAGTGCACGTAAGAAACATGCTGGGTAAAACAGTCTGGGCTATTCCTGCCTCAGGAAAAGGCAAACCCATTCGTGGAATTGCTTTTGCTCAGGGACCTGGATGCAATTGGTGGGTAATGCAAAAGAATGGGGAGGTCCGGTGTGTACCTCAAGGGGATTTGATGCTGGGTGAGAATAGCCCATGAGTTGAATTGTAGTATGTTAATTATTATATAATACTGTATGTCATCACTACCATGATTGCTATATATCATAGATGAAAATGGTGATTAATTAGAATGTATTGGAAAGAGTGTAACCTGAGCATGACATAAATGGTATGGAATAAGGGGTGGATATCTGTCCTGGTTCCAGTTAGGACAGAGTTAATTTTCCCTCATAGTAGCTGGTAGGGTGCTATGTTTTGGATTAGGATGAGAAGAGCGCTGATAACATGCTGATGTTTTAATTGTTGCAGAGCAGTGTTTACACCACGCCAAGGACTTTTCAGCTTCTCGCTCTGTCCTGCCAGCGAGCAGGCTGGGGGTGCAGCAGGAGCTGGGAGGGGACAGACCCAGGACAGCTGACCCAAACTGGCCAAAGGGGTATTCCATACCATCTGACGTCATGCTAAACAATATATAGGGGTGGCTGGCCGGGGTGGGGGGCCGGCTGCTCGGGAATAGGCTGGGCATCGGTCAGCGGGTGGTGAGCAATTGCATTGTGCATCACTTGTTTTCTTACACATTATTATTATTAATACTATTATCATTATCACTATTATTATTATTATTGTTATTATTATATTCCTGTCTTAATAAACTGTCTCTATCTCAACTCACCGGCTTCACTTTCCCGTTTCTCTCCCCCATCCCAGAGAGGGAGGGGGGAGGGTGAGCGAACGGCTGTGTGGTGTTTAGCTGCCAGCCGGGTTAAACCACAACAGGCCTATACACAAAGAAGACAAGCAAGTAAAGAAAGTGGGGTGGAGAAATCAATAAAGTATTGGACTGTGGGGCTTTGCATTCAATGTCAGCTAAGGGCACTGATAGCTACTACAACTGCAAGCAAGGATCTGTCACCATCTCAATAGTCAAATAGGAATGATCTGGACCTCACTGACTCCCAGACTCTCAGCGTTTCTTTGAAAATGTTCAATTCACTGAACTAGAAAGGCTGGAATGTGTATTTTAAAACAAGCGTTTAATTAAAGCTCTCGTGCTTTTGGACCCGAGCACAGATTCTATGACCAAAGACCAGATCTAGCAGTGGACGTACGTACAGAAAGGTTTCCGATAACCGACCACAAGTTTTAAGTAGAAGTGCACTCACAGATTTGTGTGAAATCTGCAAACTGTTAAGCATCCAATTAACTTGTATCTATTGCTTCAGTCACCTAAAATAGTTTTGACTGACCTCCAAAGTTCCCGAAAACTAAAGCTGCTACAGACTATATTCGAAACAACCACCCACCACAAACAAAAGCTCTCGGCAAAGGAAGCCAGTCAGAAAAACCTCCAGGGCCCGTATTTCGCAAAAGAAATCGGTGCCTCAAGGACACAATCCTGATAGCCACCCGCAGCAAAGCGTAAGGCTGCAAAGGAGAACCTCTATACGAGGCTGCCTTTTGGTCTTTTAGAAGTGCCAGACTTTTGCTTGGGAAATCCAGCCCAGAGGAGAAAAGCAGACCGCAATTAAGAGTAAAAACATTGGAAGGCACCTGCGGATGAAAAGCAATGTCAGAGAAAGAGGCAAATTTGCAAACAGATGGTATCCAATGTCCCCTCTGACATGACACATACAGGAGATTTGAAAAGCAAATACCTGTTCCCCTGAGCGGTGGCTGTGTATGTAATAGAAGAAGAAATAATACAATGTTGTTTAAGATGTTACATTTGCGATGTACTGTTCCGAGGCTGCGCTTGGAAGATACAAAATATATGTGCAAGGGTAACATGAGAATGCACCAATTCATGATGAGGAGTAAGGAGGATTAAAAGAATGCTCAATTTGCAAGACATCTAGACAACTGGGGCTTCTTGGACTCTGGGAACTGGATCAAACCAACCTTGTGGTTCGGACTGACACCAAGGGCTCAGAGAGCATGCGTGAGAAGGAAAGGTTAAAAAGTTCAACTCTGATGAAGACATCTTACTTCATCCCAACGACCACCCGGACGACCACCAGAGATTAGTACGCAAGCACAGAAGGACTGATAAGATAATTAGCATAAGAAGCGAGGCTAGGCGGAGCTAGGAAATGAATATGCATAGATGAGTTGTGAAACCTAATGCATATGTAATATCTTAGGAGATAAAAGAGAACTAAGAGAACAAATCAGACGAAGTTAGATTTGGGCAGGCATGCCCCTAACTTCCGGCGCCTAATAAAGCACCTTCATATAATCACTTTGTGGATTATGTGTTTTCATGAACGCTAACAGCTGCAGAACATGTTCTCAGGAGTGCCTTGCAAACCTGACGGCCTTCACGGATCTCTCCTCAGGTCCTGCAAAAAGCTGGGGAGAGAAAGCCTGAGAGCTGACACCATGTCCGTAACGCTGCCTTGCCTCTGCCTGCTCTCCTGCAGCTGAGTGAGCTCCGAGAGGCCATGCGGGAGAGGGTACACTGGCAGAATCTATCCTTCAGACTCACAGAGATAGGGGCCCAAGTCTCAGCCTTGCAGAGGCCCACAAGGCATGGATAGGTTGTCCAGCCACAGCAGGACAAGCTCCCCAGATTGGCCAAGGAGCCAAGGGGCTCAACTCCCAAAAACAGCCCGTCCTCCCCCAGATGGCATAGCAGGGCTTTGGGATACACAGGTTTACGGGCTGGCCTCCCTCAGGGCTCCTGGGGATTCCAGCTCCCCACCAGTCCCACCAGCAGTCCCACAAAGGAGAAGATGAAGCCATCAAACACTGCTCCTCTGCAGGGATCTGTGCTGGAACGGTATGAACTGCTTCTGCACCCAAAGTAGCGCCCCCTCTATCTGCATAGTAGCCCAGATCTGTTTCCCATCTCAGCCCTGACCATGCTCTTCCTCTCCACACCTGTCTCTTACTTGAGTCAACACTTCCTACCCCCCTCCAACTGGGTGCCTTTTGTCTGTATCAGAAGTAGAGGCACCCCTGAGGACATTGCATATCTGTCTTTCGAAGTGGGAGAAGCCATTGGGTGCTGCAGGTGCCTGCTGCCAGGACAAGTACCCAACCATGCCTCATGGCTGAGCCTCCACCCAGCCCCGCTGGCAGGCCCTGTTGGCAGGAGGAGCTGCTCCCCTTTGCTTGGAGCTGGCGTGGCAGCAGTGTCTCTCCTGACAGGCTGGAGTGCAGCCCCATGGTGGTGGTCAGGAGCCAGCTGGAACTGCCTGTGACCGAGCCCCCTTGACCACCTTGCCTGCTCAGCCCCAAGCCTGCAAGAGGGCGTGAGGGGTTGGTGCTGCCACGACATGGCAGCACGCTCCTCCTGCTCTGCGGAACACAAAGGGCACTGATGTGGCTGGTGGCTCTTGGGAGCATGGCAACACTGACTGCAGTGACAAGCTGGCAACTGCCCCCCAGAAGGGAAAAGGATCCTTTTCCTGACAGAAGTGCAGATGTCCCCTCCTCAAAGACCTTGTGCACACGTGGAGCTTTTCAAGTGCTGTTGCAGTCGTGGCCCTCAGGTGCCTAGGTCTTCCTGTCACACAGCTGTATCCCTTCCTATGCCACACCACGAATTGTATAGCCGTGGCAGGCTCTGGGCATAACCTCACACACTCAGGAATGCCAACGTTGGCTGAGGACTGGTATGCAGCAAGTGTTACACCTGACCAAAAAGTCCCTCAAGAGAGACTGGTGAAAGCAGGCCATCTCCATGAAATAAAACTGCCACATTGACAGGAAATAGTGAGAATCTGAGGAGTTTCACCTAGACCTGAGAAGAGCGAAAGCTGTAAATCCAGGTCCAACACTAGATCCAGCAAAGCACAGTATTTCTTCAGTATCGGAAATTTTCACTTGTTGTTCTGTGAACTTTGATCACAGTGTGCTAGAAAACGTGCCCACAGACTGGACAGACTCCAGCACGTCTTTTGACCTAGGCAGGAACAAAAGACAGATACCCTTGTCTTCTGTTTTTTTGTTGTCCTTGTTTTGTTTTGCTTTGGTTTTGTTGTTTTGTTTTGTTTTTGTTTGTTTTTGTTTTGTTTTCTGAGTCTGATTGGTTTAATAACTGGCTATAGGGAAGAAAAAAAAATGGTTTACCAAGGAAGGAACTAGCCCACACCATCCTTTTCTGCTCTGAAGACTCAAAGATGCAACTCCGGGAGATACGTACTACCAGAATGTGGAACCCTGCTCTCGGTGTTGGGTTATGTGATGAACGGCTCACCTACGCACCCACAAAGGATCCTGGGGGTACAGCCACAGCCTACTTCTATTTTTGCTCCTTTCCAATTAATCATGAAAACAAAATTCAGATTTTCTCTATCCTGTATTCCTGGTACTGCCACTGACTGCGTCCAATGATTTTCATAGTGGCTTTTCTCAATTTCTTCAGCCAATCCTCCTATTTTCTGGAGACTTGCAAAGCTTCCCAAAGAAGGACCATGTCTCGCTGTCAACAAGGAAATGCTTCTTTTCCTTAAGACAGAACTCAATGAAAGAGTAAGGCATGAAGTGAATCCACAGACAAGCATGTAGCAGGCAGACAGTACTTTACAGACAATGAAGGCCCAAGCTCTCTCCTATTAAAGTCAATAAAAGTTATGCTAATTCTAGCTAGGGCTGTAATACCTCTCAAATATGTATCAGGTTTGTGTGGCAAGGGCTACCAGCAGGGGCCTGCAGGGGTGCCCTGTGTGAGCACAGCCCAGCAGCTGCCCCATGGCAGAGCAGAGCAAGCTCCAGCTGCTCCAAAAGGGACCCGCCGCTGGCCAGAGCCAAGCCAACAAGTGATGTTGTTTGCACCTCTCTGAGAGCATATTTAAGAAAGGGAAAAGAACTGCTACACCACAGCAGCTGAGAGAGTGTGGAATGAGATCCAGCCCTGCAGCCCCCGAGGGCAGTGCAGCAGGAGGGCAAGAGGTGCTCCAGGCATGCAGCAGAAGTTCCCCTGCGGCCTGTGGAGAGGCCCCTGGTGGAGCAGGCTGTCCCCCTGCAGCCCATGGGTCCCACACGGAGCAGATCTCCATGCTGCAGCCCGTGGAGGAGCCCCCGGTGGAGCAGGTGGATGTGGCCTGGAGGAGGCTGCGGCCCATGGAGAGCCCCCGCAGGAGCAGGCCCCGGGCCGGAGCTGCAGCCCGTGGAGAGGAGCCCACGCAGGAGCAGGGGGTCTGGGGGGAGCTGCCGCCCGTGGGGGACCCGTGCTGGAGCAGTTTGCTCCTGGGGGGTGGACCCCGTGATACGGAGCCATGTGGGAGCAGTTCTTGAAGAGCTGCTGCCTGTGGGCAGCCCCCGCAGGCTCAGTTTGGGAAGGACGGCATCCCGTGGGAGGGACCCCATGTGAAGCAGGGGCAGAGAGGTGATAAGACAGCCTTCTGGAGTATCAACCATTCATTTCGTTTCTATGTCACTACTAGTCACTGGCCTCCCAAGAGATGTCCTGTGTCTGATCCCCACTCTCTTAGCATGCTTATTCAACCAATTTGCAACCCACTTAATGGTAAATCAAGGTGAAAAAAATTAAAGAAAAAACACACATCAAAACACCAACACAACCCAACAGTATTTGTAATATGTGGGGCAAAGTGCTACAGGCCCTGTTGGGGCAGATGGCCCATGGTGACATCACTGAGCGATGGGCTGTGACCTCGCAGCCCTCGCTGCTTATCTTGGGGCGCCAGCAGAGGCCACGTCAGCCTAGCTCGTGGCTTGACTCCTGCTGAGCGTGTGTGCGAGGCTTGGAGCACCGAGCGAGGATTTGGTAGAGCCGTGCTGTGGGGCCGCTGGCAGCTGTTCTCAGTGCCCGTCCCCACAGTCATTGCCTGTGTTTCCCCGGCCCTGCCTGGCTCAGGCAGCCGGGGCCCCGCGGGACGCGCTCGCAGCAGCGCAGGTGAGCTGTGCGGGGACACGTGCCCCAGGGCAGCCTACAGGGGGCACGGGAAGGCCAGACATGGGTTTGGGGGGTTCCTGCAGAGGTGCCAGGGGGGCATTGCCTCTGCTCACCCTGGCACAATGAGTGACCTTGGCCTCTCTCTCTTGTGCAGATTCAGACGTCCTTTGGCAGCTGCAGCGCCAGGGTAGGGGAGCAGCTTCTTCACCTCAGCTCTCCCCAGCCCACTGTAGAGCCCGGTGGCCATGGATGTGCCATCGGACTGGACCTGCCCAGCCTGTGGGGACAGTCGGGATGATGTCACCTACATGACCCCCTGTCTCCACCGGCTGTGCTATGGCTGTGCCCTGCGGTGGGCAATGAAGAATCCATGGTGCCCCTTCTGCAGGGAGACAATCAAGACCATCAAGTACTCGGTGAGGTCAGATGACGATTACCTGGAGTGTGCTGTCCCAGAGCCTGCAGAGCACTTGGCTGAGGACCAGCAGGAGGAGCAGGAGGCTGTGGAGCCAGTGCCCAGGGCTCCTGACCTCAGCTTCCCACCCGAGGTCTGGGCAGCCTTCTTCAGGGAGCACCCAGAAAACGTCGAGCCCCTGCTTGCGTGGCTGCAGCAGGAGCTGGAGACCATCTCTGGCTCCGAGTGGTGGGAGGTGGCTGCGGGCCTGAGCACGGTGATCGGCTACCTGTGCGTCTACGGTCTCGACGAGGAGGGCTTGGTGCGGGCGCTGCAGCCTTGCCTCAAAAACCAGACGCTGCCTTTCGTGGTGCGGCTCATCACTGCCGCTGTGGAGCTGTGCAGCACACAGATCCGCCGGCAGCGTGACCGCCAGGACGCCCACGCTGCAGGGAGCCAGGAGGACAGCCCCGCAGCTGCCCACAGCCACGCCACCTCTCCAGGGGGGACTCGTGCCCCTGCCACCACAGAAGAGGAGGAGGCACCTGAGGAGCCAGGGCAGGCGGCAGCAGGTCCCTCTGCCCAGGGCAGGGACTGCTTGCCTGGGGGGCGCCGGCGCGCCCCGAAGAGGAGGGCCAGCAGCAGCCTGCAGGACTCTCCCCAGCCCCGCAAGAGGCCGCCCCGACGGCGGCACTAGGCGGGCACCCCACACCTGGCAGCATAATTTATGAAAATAAAGAAATGTTACTGAAAGAGTCTCTCTCTTATTGACGGTGCAGACAGTGCTGCTGTCCATACCCATGTTGGTTTCACAGAATGACAGAATCACAGAATTGTAGGGGTGGAAGGGACCTCGAGAGGTCATCAGGTCCAACCCCTCTGCCAAAGCAGGTTCCCTAGAGCAAGTTCACACAATCACAGAATCACAGAATCATCTAGGTTGGAAGAGACCTCCAAGATCTCCTAGTCCAACCTCTGACCTAACACTAACAAGTCCTCCACTAAACCATATCACTAAGCTCTACATTTAAACGTCTTTTAAAGACCTTCAGGGATGGTAACTCAACCACTTCCCTGGGCAGCCTATTCCAATGCCTAACAACCCTTTCAGTAAAGAAGTTCTTCCTAATATCCAACCTAAACCTCCCCTGGTGCAACTTTAGCCTATTCCCCCTCGTCCTGTCACCAGGCACGTGGGAGAACAGACCAACCCCCACCTCGCTACAGCCTCCTTTAAGGTACCTGTAGAGTGCGATAAGGTCACCCCTGAGCCTCCTCTTTTCCAGACTGAACAATCCCAGCTCCCCCAGCCGTTCCTTGTAAGACTTGTTCTCCAGACTCCTCACCAGCTTCGTTGTCCTTCTCTGGACTCGCATGAGCACCTCGATGTCCTTCTTGTAGCGAGGGGCCCAAAACTGAACACAGTACTCGAGGTGCGGCCTCACCAGAGCCGAGTAAAGGGGGACAATCACTTCCCTAGCCCTGCTGGCCACACTGTTTCTTATGCAAGCCAGGATGCTGTTGGCCTTCTTGGCCACCTGAGCACACTGCTGGCTCATATTCAGCCGACTGTCAACCAATACTCCCAGGTCCTTCTCGGCCAGGCAGCTTTCCAGCCACTCATCTCCCAGCCTGTAGCGCTGCTTGGGGTTGTTACGCCCCAGGTGCAGGACCCGGCACTTGGCCTTGTTGAACTTCATACAGTTGGCCTCAGCCCATCGCTCCAGCCTACCCAGATCCTCCTGCGGAGCCTTCCTACCCTCAAGCAGTTCAACACACGCACCTAACTTGGTGTCGTCTGCAAACTTACTGAGGGTGCACTCGATCCCCTCATCCAGATCATCAATAAAGATATTAAGGAGAACTGGCCCTAGTACTGAGCCCTGGGGGACTCCACTAGTGACCGGCCTCCAACTGGATTTGGCTCCTTTCACCACGACACTTTGGGCCTGGCTACCCAGCCAGTTTCTAACCCAACAAAGCGTACGCCAGTCCAAACCAAGAGCAGCCTGTTTCTTGAGGAGAATGCTGTGGGAAATGGTGTCAAAAGCCTTACTGAAGTCAAGGTAGACCACATCCACAGCCTTTCCCTCATCCACCAAGTGCATCACTTTGTCATAGAAGGAGATCAGGTTAGTCAAGCAGGACCTGCCTTTCATAAACCCATGCTGACTGAGCCTGATCTCCTGGTTGTCCTGCAAGTGCCACCTAATGACACGCAAGATAATCTGCTCCATGAGCTTTCCTAGCACTGAGGTCAAACTACCAGGCCTATAGTTTCCCGGGTCTACCTTCCAGCCCTTCTTGTAGATGGGCATCACGTTTGCTAGCCGCCAGTCAACTGGGACCTCCCCTGATAGCCAGGACTGCTGATAAATGACGGAAAGCGGCTTGGCCAGCTCTTCCACCAGTTCTCGCAGTACCCTCAGGTGGATCCCAGCTGGCCCCATCGACTTGCGTACATCTAAGTGCTGTAGCAGGTCGCCAACCATTTCCTCGTGGATTGTGAGGGCCACAATCTGTTCCCCATTCCCTTCCACCAGCTCAGGGTACTGGGTATCCAGATAACAACTAGTCTTGCGGTAAAGACTGAGGCAAAGAAGGCATTAAGCACCTCAGCCTTTTCCTCGTCGCTCGTCACTAAGTTTCCCCCCGCATCCAGTAAAGGATGGAGATTCCCCTTAGTCCTCCTTCTCATGTTAATGTATTTTTAAAAACATTTCCTGTTATCTTTAACAGCAGTAGCCAGATTGAGCTCCAGATGAGCTTTGGCCTTTCTAATTTTTTCTCTACACAGCCTTACAACATCCTTATAATCCTTCTGAGTGGCCTGCCCTCTTCTCCAAAGATCATAAACCCTCTTGTTTTTTACTAAGCTCTAGCCACAACTCTCTGTTCAGCCAGGCTGGTCTTCTTCCATGCTGGCTCGTCTTTGGGCACATGGGGACAGACTGCTCCTAAGCCTTTAAGATTTCCTTCTTGACGAGTGCCCAGCCTTCCTGGACTCCTCTGCCCTTCAGGCCTGCCTCCCAAGGGACTCTGCCAACCAGTGTCCTGAACAGCTCAAAGTCTGCCCTGCGGAAGTCCAGGACAGCAGTTTTACTGGTCCCCCTCCTGACTTCGCCAAGAATAGAGAACTCGACCATTTCGTGGTCACTCTGCCCAAGACAGCTCCCGACCACCACATCTCCCACCAGTCCTTCTCTGTTTGTGAACAGAAGGTCCAGCTGGGCACTTCCCCTGGTAGGCTCACTAATCAGCTGCGTCAGGAAGCTATCTTCCACGCTCTCCAGAAACCTCCTAGACTGCTTCCTGTGCGCTGTATTGCATGTCCAGGATATGTCTGGGAAGTTGAAGTCCCCAACGAGGACAAGAGCCGATGATTTCACAACTTTTGCCAGCTGCCTGTAGAATTCCTCATCCGTCTCCTCATCCTGGTTTGGTGGTCTGTAACAGACCCCCACCAGGATGCTTGCCTTGTTGGCCTTCCCGCCGATCCTAACCTACAGGGACTCAACCTTATCATTCCCAGTCTTAGCCTCAAGATCTACAACATCAAAATACTCTCTAATATAGAGAGCCACACCACCACCCCTTTTGTGCTGCCTGTCCTTTCTGAAGAGCCTATAGCCAGTCATTGCAGAACTCGGGTCATGGGAGTGGTCCCACCACGTTTCAGTGATGGCAACCACGTCATAGCTAGCCTGCTGAACAATGGCTTCCAGCTCTTCCTGTTTGTTGCCCATGCTGCGTGCATTAGTGTAGATGCAGTTCAGCTGGGCCATTGCCTGCTCCCCAGACCCTGACACTGCTCACCCTGGCACACCTCTAACAAGCCTTATGCCCTCCCCGTCCCCCTTCCTACCTAGTTTAAAGCCCTCTCAATGAGCCCTGCCAGCTCCTGTGCTAGTGTCTGTTTTCCCCTTAGAGACAGGTGGGACCCATCTGCAGTTAGCAGGCTGGGTGCCGAGTAAAGCACCCCGTGGTCAAAAAAAAAAAAAAAAATTTCTGCATTGGCACCAGCCTCTGAGCCACCTGTTTATCAGGTGGGCTTTCTGGGTCCTCTCTGTACCCCTCCCTGCCCAATAGAGGGGGAGGATCACCTCCCTTGACCTCTAGGATGTGGCCTGGAGGAGGCTGCAGCCCACGGAGAGCCCCCGCAGGAGCAGGCCCTGGGCCGGAGCTGCAGCCCGTGGAGAGGAGCCCACGCAGGAGCAGGGGTTCTGGGTGTACTGTCATTAGATGCATATGGATTCTGAAAAAAGTCATTCAGGAACATTGCTCCTCAACTTCTACGCTACAAGCTTATTTGGAAGAGCTTTCCTTGCTGACAGGAACATCCACAGTCACTTCCATGACATTAAGAGGAGCAGGATTTTAAGTGTGGTGGCTCTGGCCACATGAGCTAGGTCCCAGGCCCACCAGAGGCAATGAAGGAGAATTTGTGGGGTCACGGGAGCCATTCAAGACCACTTGATGGAAGAGGTGATATTGGTAGCAGACTGCTGCCTAGTACAAGGAATGGAAGACACTTATCGGCAAGATCTCATTTGTCATTTAGGGAGGTCTCTGCTTGCACGGGGCTCACATTCAGGATGTTGAGGCTACCAATGCTTATCCCGCCCTCCAGCTACTACTTGCAGGTGCTTTTCCATGGAGACACCAACAATACTATCAGGACTAATGTGGGAAGTATCAAAGGTGACTGCAGGATTCTACAGGCAGCAGTCAAGTTTATGGGTGCCTGCATTGCGGTCTTCCTCATCCTAATGGTAGGGGGAAAGGGCCTGAGGAGGGCTCAGTAGATTCTCCAGGTTAACAGCTTTTTGTGCAGCAAGTGTTGATAGCACACCTGTGATTTCTGTGACCATGGAAGTCTCTTAGAAGGTCTACAGGCTCTTGGAAGAAAAAAAAATCCATTTGAGCAAAGGAGGTCAACATATCTTTCTGAGCACTGCCAGCCTGTCAAGGGAGGTCATCCTTCCTCTCTCCTCAGCACTGGTGAGGCTGCATGCGGAGCACAGGGTCCACTTCCAGGCACCCCGCATTCAACAGATTCTGGACGTGCTGCAATGATTCCAGCACAGGCTGAGAGAGCCTACTCTGAAATGCACCTGAGGAAAACACTGCAACTCACAGATACTCAGCTCCCAGGTAGCAGCAGGGTGCCAGCCCAGGGCAAAAAAGAGCAACCTCCTCTTCTCCCTGCAGGGCTAATGAGGGGACATTATCTCTATATTTAGCCATTCTCAGAACTCCTTGAGCACACCAATGGTACAGACCAATGAGGTGGTGAACAAAAGGATAAGGAATATTGTATAGGCACAACTCACTTTTATTTGCAGCTGGGAGCTGGCCTGGTTAGGGAAGTCTTCTCAACACTCTCATGACAGGCATATCCAGTTACCTGATAGAAGAATATATCCATATATGTTGGGGTGTCCGCTTGGTTTTGGGTTGGTTGCTTCACTGCAAGCCTTGCTTCACAAATCTCCATGGAACTTCCTTTGGAAGGTGGCTGCAGAACATGCTCTCTAGAGAGCCTGGGAAACCTGATGGCCTTCATGGATCTCTTCTCTGGCCCTAGGAAAAGCCAATATACAGAGGGCATGAGAGTAATCTCTGCCCGTCATTGAGCCTTGCTTCTGCCTGAGCTCCAGCTGAGCAAGCTGTGAGAAGCCATGCAGGAGAAGGTGATCTAGTGGAACCCGCCCCAGTGCAGAGGTCAAGCATCTGGACCCATGGGAAAGAACAGCCAGGAGCTGAAAGGCCTTTAAGTGGTCCCCAAGGCAGAGGCAGGTGGTCCAGCCACAGTGAGGCAGGCTCTCCAGCTGGGCCATGTGGTGAAGGGGCTCTGTTCCCCAATGACCCTTCCTCCCACCAACAAAAGCACAGTGACGAGTCTTGCACGGGTATAACTCGGGTTTATTTGCAGGTGAGAGCTGGCCTGGTTGAAGAGGCTTCTCAACACCCCGTGCAAGGCATCTCCAGTTCCCTCACTGAAATATGTGTCCACATATGTTGGGGCATCTGCTTGGTTTGGCATGGTTCCTTCACTGCAACTTTTGCAGTGTTCTCTGAAGAGCTTGGGAAATAAAAGAGCTTGCATGGAAGTTTCCTCAGGCCCTGGGAAAAGCCAAGAAAAAGGAGGCATGAGAAATGCTGCCATGCCCATTGTGCAGCCTTGACGCAAACTAAGCTCCGGCTCGGCAAGCTGTGAGAGGCCACTCTGGAGAAGTTGCTCTGGCAGAGGCTACCCAAGTACAGAGGCCAAGCGTCCAGACCCCAGGAGAGAAGCAGACCAGGAACACAACAGCCTCAACCTTGCAGTGGCCCCCAAGGCAGGGTTGGACTGTCCAGCCACACTGGGGCAGGCTCTCCAGATGGGCCAGGGGCTGAAGAGGCTCTGCTCCCCAGACAGCCTGGCCTCCCAGAGGGCTCCTGGGGACTCTGGCTTCCTGACCAGTCCCACCAGCAGTCCTGCAAAGGAGAAGGGGAGGCTGTCAGACACCACTCCTCTGCTGACATTCATGGTGACCCACAGCATGGCGCCTGCACCCAAAGCAGAATCCCCACTTGCATGGGGAAACCATGCAAGCCCACCCCCTCTCCTTGCCCTCCTGGGCCCTGACCACAGTCCTCCTCCACACACAATGCCCTTGATTACCCAAGGCAGCAGTTCCTACCTGCTCCAACTGGGTGCATCTCATCAGGAAAACAGGTACTCCCCTGCAAAATCACAGAATCACAGAATTGTAGGGGTTGGAAGGGACCTTGAGAGGTCATTGGGCCCAACCCCCCAGCCAAAGTAGGTTCCCTAGAGCAGGTTGCCCAGGTAGATGTCCAGACGGGCCTTGAATATCTCCATAGAAGGAGACTCCACAACCTCCCTGGGCAGCCTGTTCCAGTGCTCCGTCACCCTCACCATGACGAAGTTCTTTCTCATGTTGGTGCAGAACTTCCTGTGCTCCATTTTGTGGCCATTGCCCCTTGTCCTGTCCCCACAAACCACTGAAAAGAGGTTGGCCATATCCCGTTGTCTCCCACACTTCGTGTATTTATAAACATTGATAAGATTCCCCCTCAGTCTTCTTTCCTCAAGGCTGAACAGACCCAGGTCTCTCAGCCTTTCCTCATAGAGGAGACGCTCCAGGCTCCCTGTCATCTTTGTGGCCCTCTGCTGGACTCTTTCCAGGACATCCCTGTCTTTTTTTGTAGCGGGGAGCCCAGAACTGGACACAGTCCTCCAGGCGAGGCCTGACGAGGGCAGAATAGAGGGGGAGGATCACCTCCTTTGACCTGCTGGCCACACTCCTTTTAATGCATGCCAGGATCCCATTGGCCTTCTTGGCCACCAGGGCACACTGCTGACTCATGGCCAACCTGTTGTCCACCAGGACCCCCAGGTCCTTATCCTCAGAGCTCCTCTCCAGCAGGTCATCCCCCAGCCTGTACTGACGCATGCGGCTGTTCCTTCCCAGGTGCAGGATTCTACACTTGCTCTTGTTAAACTTCAATTGGTTTGGTTTCTTCCTGCCCAAAGTTTCTTCCTGCCCAAAATGCTGTTGATCCTCAAGATTTTGCAGGGATGGTCTTCTGCAATGCCCACCTTAACTGCAAAAAATGTTGCACAGCACTCTTGCCAACTGAATAATGCAGAAGAAGGTGCAGTGCTGGTGCAGATGAGAGAGAACCATAGCATGCTGCAGGTGCCCCAGTGGCAAGCCCCCATTCTCCTGCCATGTATCTGTGGCAGATCTCACATGTCCTGGAGAGCCACCCTACTCCTGTGCTGTGTGACTACAAATGCACAAGAAATTAATAGAAAATCAGCTATGGTACCAAAGTAACCTAATTAACACAATTCGTTTGACATTCCAGAAAACAAGTAGGATCTCAGGTGGCCCTGCTTTATGATAAACACAACTCAATTTAACCTACGTATTTTTATACAAATCATCAGTGTAAGACTACACTAAACGCAAAGACGCATTCGATTTCTTGTGATCCAATCTTCAGTGGTTTGTTAAAATCTCTATAAGTAACTCTGTTTTCACAGCTCATCTTTTAGTATCATTAGATAAGCCCTTTTTCATCTTCAACACGAATCTTACGACATTCTCTCAACTACCTGCTAGCACTTGCTATACATGAAACAACGCCCCCCCCCTTCTGGGCTACGGCAAAGTTGCACTTACTTGCGGAAAACCACTGCAGAAGAATGGAACAAACTCCTATTAATGTTTACTGAGAGTGTTCCGTAATTAAACTACCTGACCGGAACAAGAAGAGCCTTAAGGCCTTGTCCTGGTTCCAGTTAGGACAGAGTTAATTTTCCCTCATAGTAGCTGGTAGGGTGCTATGTTTTGGATTAGGATGAGAAGAGCGCTGATAACATGCTGATGTTTTAATTGTTGCAGAGCAGTGTTTACACCACGCCAAGGACTTTTCGGCTTCTCGCTCTGTCCTGCCAGCGAGCAGGCTGCGGGTGCAGCAGGAGCTGGGAGGGGACAGACCCAGGACAGCTGACCCAAACTGGCCAAAGGGGTATTCCATACCATCTGACGTCATGCTAAACAATATATAGGGGTGGCTGGCCGGGGTGGGGGGCCGGCTGCTCAGGGATAGGCTGGGCATCGGTCAGCGGGTGGTGAGCAATTGCATTGTGCATCACTTGTTTTCTTACACATTATTATTATTAATACTATTATCATTATCACTATTATTATTATTATTGTTATTATTATATTCCTGTCTTAATAAACTGTCTCTATCTCAACTCACCGGCTTCACTTTCCCGTTTCTCTCCCCCATCCCAGAGAGGGAGGGGGGAGGGTGAGCGAACGGCTGTGTGGTGTTTAGCTGCCAGCCGGGTTAAACCACAACAGCCCTTTTTGGCGCCCAACGTGGGGCTCAAAGGGTTGAGATATCGACAAATTTGACCAGAGTGTGTTAAACTAAAATTGGTATAAGTATTGGACCTGCTTAATAGTTGCTAGTCACGATGTTGATTGCCTTAATCTCCAGTCTGCTGTACCTGTATTCCAAATTGAGTTTTATAGCGCGTTACTTTCTGTATGTGCTCCCTGTTGCACTGTTTATCCTTTCCGGGCCCTGGTTTAAGATTGTTATGGTACTGTGCGGTGTAACAATGGCTTATGAAATGATCTAATATCTGGTCACGACTTTAACCTGGTATTTGTACTCAGCACTGACGTCGACTCTATACTTTGGAACCCATATCTCGGAAACTATTAGCAATTACACCTATTGCCTGTTTTCGTTAGGGAGCCAATCTGTGAAGGGGACAGGGGAAGACATGTTTCCCTACCTGTTCACTCTCCCTTTCTCCTTCACCACCACCTTCTTATCCCCCGAGCTAGTTACGGTGGTTCTCCGGGATGTTGAATATCCTTGGGATACTCAGACCAGCCTGCTCTTGTTGTTATGTCTCCTGAATGCGCTTCAGGTTTTGTTGAGGGTTAAACAACTACTTAGGAATCTCATCCGGAGATCTGTCTTGAGGCGGGATAGTTGCGAGTGGCAGGGAGTGTGGGAGGATATGGGCAGGTTTCTAGAGCAGTGGTCACCTCCAGTGTTTTGGACATTCGCCCCTGAACAACTGCAAAATCCTAAAAAGCTGGCAGAATGCTTGAAAAAAAGGTGTCGTGACTCTGGCATTTCCAAAGTGACACAAATCACTGTAGCGTGCTGGGGTCTGGCTTGTGCCTATCGAGCTGCAATTGATACTACTAGCAACCTAGCTCCCGTTCCTGCAGCCGTTCCAGTTCCAGCTCCTGCAGCCGCTCCAGCTCCTGCAGCTGCTTCAGTTCCAGCTCCTGCAGCCGCTCCAGTTCCAGCTCCCGCAGCCACTCCAGCCCCTGCAGCAGCTCCAGCTCCTGCAGCTGCTCCCACTCCTGTGTCTGGGTCAGAGAAACGAGCTGTAGCAGTGCAAGTTGACCCCGCAGAGGGTATTCCAACCCCTGTGGCAGACCCTGTGTCTGGGTTAGAGAAACGAGCTGTAGCAGTGCAAGTTGCCCCTGTAGACAAGGTGAAAAAATGGTATAGAGGCTCAGGTCGTTTAGAACGCAGACAGTCTTCTGCTAAGTCTGGGCATAGTGAAGACGAGGCTGGGCCATCAAAGGTGCAGGAGACTGAAGAGGAGGATGAGGATGTCAAAAAATCAACAGTAACTACCCGGACTCTATACCAGCGTGAGCTACGAGATGTGCGAAAAGATTTTGGTCGCTGTATAGGTGAGCAGCTTGTCACCTGGCTGCTCCGGTGCTGGGACACGGGAGCCAATTGTGTGGAATTAGAGGGCAAGGAAGCCAGGCGGCTGGGATCCCTTGCTAGGGACGCATGTATTGACAAAGCAATTGGAGATGGAGCACGATCTCGCAGCCTCTGGAGGCGTCTCCTGTCAGCTGTGCAGGAAAGGTATCCCTTCAAGGAAGAACTTGTATGTCTACCAGGCAAATGGACCACCATGGAGAAGGGAATTCAGTACCTGAGGGAATTGGCTGTACGGGAAGTAATTTATAAGGACCTAGACGACGCACAAACATCCGCAGATCCAGATGCAGTCCGGTGTACACCACCCATGTGGCGGAAGTTTGTATGGAGTGCACCATCATCATATGCCAGCTCATTGGCAATACTAGCCTGGAAAGCGGAGGAGAATCCCACAGTGAATGAAGTGACTAAAATACTCCGGCAGTACGAAGGAAATCTCTCCTCTTCCCTACAGGCCTGTGTCTCAGCTGTGGAGAAACTCTCTGAAGAGGTCCACCAACTTAAAGAGAATTTATCTTCCCCTCCACCTGAACAAACCAGTGTCCACCAGCTAAAAGAGAATGCTTTGGAGAAACTTTCTGAAAAGATCCACGAACTTGAAGAAAGATTATCTTCCCCTCCACCTGAACGAACCAGTGTCCATCAGCTAAAAGAGAATACTTTGGAGAAACTTTCTGAAAAGATCCACCAACTTGAAGAGAGATTATTTTCCTCCCCACCTGTACAAACCAGTGTCTCAGCTATTAGGGGTAAACGTTCATCTATGCAAGGAAGACAATATGGTGGGCACACACACCGCGCCACCCTGTGGTTTTACCTACGTGACCATGGAGAGGACATGAGAAAATGGGATGGAAAATCTACTGCGACCCTAGAGGCACGGGTACGTGAATTGCAAAGGAAAACAATTGGGAAAAAGGAGTTCTCTGAAAAGTTTGCTGCTCCAACTTCCAGCAGGCAGTCCTTTAAACACAGAAACGAAGATTCTGACCAGGACTAGAGGGGCCCTGCCTCCAGCCAGGGGGAGGAAAGGGACAATCGAGTTTATTGGACTGTGTGGATTCGATGGCCTGGCACATCAGACGCACAGAAGTATAAGGCTTTGGTAGACACCGGTGCACAAGGTACTCTAATGCCATCAAGCTATAAAGGCCCAGAGCCCATCTGTATTTATGGTGTGACGGGGGGATCCCAGCAGTTAACTGTATTGGAGGCTGAAGTGAGTCTAACCGGTAATGAGTGGCAAAAGCACCGTATTGTGACTGGCCCAGATGCTCCGTGCATCCTTGGCATAGACTATCTTAGAAGAGGCTATTTCAAGGACCCAAAAGGGTTCCGCTGGGCTTTTGGCATAGCTGCTTTGGAGACAGAGGACATTAAACAGTTGTCTACCTTGCCTGGTCTCTCAGAGGACCCTTCTGTTGTGGGGTTGCTGAGGGTTGAAGAACAGCAAGTGCCGATCGCTACCACAACTGTGCACCGGCGGCAATATCGCACCAACCGAGACTCCCTGAGTCCCATCCATAAGCTAATTCGTCAACTGGAGAGCCAAGGAGTGATCAGCAAGACTCATTCACCTTTTAATAGTCCTATATGGCCACTGCGAAAGTCTAATGGTGAGTGGAGACTAACAGTGGACTATCGTGGCCTGAACGAAGTCACGCCACCACTGAGTGCTGCAGTGCCGGACATGCCAGAACTCCAGTATGAACTGGAATCAAAGGCAGCCAAGTGGTATGCCACAATTGATATCGCTAATGCATTTTTCTCCATCCCTCTAGCAGCACAGTGCAGGCCACAGTTTGCTTTCACTTGGAGGGAGTCCAATATACTTGGAATCGGCTGCCCCAGGGGTGGAAACACAGCCCTACCATTTGCCATGGACTGATCCAGTCTACGCTGGAGCAGGGGGAAGCTCCTGAACACCTGCAGTACATCGATGACATCATTGTATGGGGTGACACTGCAGAAGAAGTTTTCGAGAAAGGGAAGAGAATAGTCCAAATCCTTCTGAAGGCCGGTTTTGCCATAAAACAGACTAAAGTTAAAGGACCTGCACGAGAGATCCAGTTTTTAGGAATAAAATGGCAAGATGGACGTCGTCAAATCCCAATGGATGTGATCAACAAAATAACAGCTATGTCTCCACCAACTAGCAAAAAAGAAACACAAACTTTCCTAGGTGTCGTGGGGTTTTGGAGAATGCATATTCCAAATTACAGTCTGATTGTAAACCCGCTCTACCAAGTAACCCGTAAGAAGAATGCTTTTGAATGGGGTCCTGAGCAACGACAAGCCTTTGAACAAATTAAGCAGGAAATAGTTCATGCAGTAGCCCTCGGGCCAGTCCGAACAGGACCAGATGTAAAAAATGTGCTCTACACCGCAGCCGGGGAGAATGGTCCCACCTGGAGCCTCTGGCAGAAAGAACCTGGGGAAACTCGAGGTCGACCCCTGGGGTTTTGGAGTCGGGGATACAGAGGATCTGAAGCCCGCTATACTCCAACTGAAAAGGAGATATTGGCAGCATATGAAGGAGTTCGATCTGCTTCGGAAGTGGTCGGTACTGAAGCGCAGCTCCTCCTGGCACCCCGACTGCCGGTACTAGGCTGGATGTTCAAAGGAAGGGTCCCCTCTACACATCATGCAACTGATGCTACATGGAGCAAGTGGGTTGCACTGATTACTCAGCGGGCTCGAATAGGAAACCCCAGTCGCCCAGGAATCTTGGAGGTGATTATGGACTGGCCAGAAGGCAAATACTTTGGGATATCATCAGAGGAGGAGGTGGTTCGTGCTGAAGAAGCCCCACTGTACAACAAGCTACCGGAAAATGAGAAGAAATATGCCTTGTTCACTGACGGGTCCTGTCGTATTGTGGGAAAGCATCGGAGATGGAAAGCTGCTGTATGGAGTCCTACACGACGAGTTGCAGAAGCTGCTGAGGGAGAAGGTGAATCGAGTCAGTTGGCAGAAGTGAAAGCCATTCAGCTGGCTTTAGATATTGCTGAACGAGAAAAGTGGCCAGTTCTCTATCTCTCTACTGATTCATGGATGGTAGCAAATGCCCTGTGGGGGTGGTTACAGCAACGGAAGCAGAACAACTGGCAGCGCAGGGGCAAGCCCATCTGGGCTGCGGCATTGTGGCAAGATATTGCTGCCCGGGTAGAGAACCTGGTTGTAAAGGTACGCCATGTAGATGCTCATGTGCCCAAGAATCGGGCTACTGAAGAACATCAAAACAACCAGCACGTGGATCAGGCTGCTAAGATTGAAGTGGCTCAGGTGGACCTGGACTGGCAACATAAAGGTGAATTATTTATAGCCCGATGGGCCCATGACACCTCAGGCCATCAAGGTAGAGATGCAACCTACAGATGGGCTCGTGATCGAGGGGTGGACCTGACCATGGACACTATAGCACAGGTTATTCATGACTGTGAAACATGTGCTGCAATCAAGCAAGCCAAACGGTCAAAACCTCTTTGGTATGGAGGACGATGGCTGAAATATAAATATGGAGAGGCCTGGCAGATTGATTACATCACACTCCCTCAAACCCGCAACGGCAAGCGCCACGTACTTACAATGGTGGAAGCAACCACCGGATGGCTGGAAACATATCCTGTGCCCCATGCAACTGCCCGGAACACTATCCTGGGCCTTGAAAAGCAAGTCCTATGGCGACATGGCACCCCAGAGAGAATTGAGTCAGACAACGGGACTCATTTCCGAAACAACCTTATAGACACTTGGGCCAAAGAACATGGTATTGAGTGGGTGTATCATATCCCCTATCATGCACCAGCCTCTGGAAAAGTTGAACGATACAATGGACTGTTGAAGACTATACTGAAAGCAATGGGTGCGGGGACATTCAAAAATTGGGATACACATTTGGCAAAGGCCACCTGGTTAGTCAATACCAGGGGATCTGCCAACCGAGCTGGACCTGCCCAATCAAACCTGTTACGCACTGTAGAAGGGGATAAAGTTCCTGTAGTGCACGTAAGAAACATGCTGGGTAAAACAGTCTGGGCTATTCCTGCCTCAGGAAAAGGCAAACCCATTCGTGGAATTGCTTTTGCTCAGGGACCTGGATGCAATTGGTGGGTAATGCAAAAGAATGGGGAGGTCCGGTGTGTACCTCAAGGGGATTTGATGCTGGGTGAGAATAGCCCATGAGTTGAATTGTAGTATGTTAATTATTATATAATACTGTATGTCATCACTACCATGATTGCTATATATCATAGATGAAAATGGTGATTAATTAGAATGTATTGGAAAGAGTGTAACCTGAGCATGACATAAATGGTATGGAATAAGGGGTGGATATCTGTCCTGGTTCCAGTTAGGACAGAGTTAATTTTCCCTCATAGTAGCTGGTAGGGTGCTATGTTTTGGATTAGGATGAGAAGAGCGCTGATAACATGCTGATGTTTTAATTGTTGCAGAGCAGTGTTTACACCACGCCAAGGACTTTTCAGCTTCTCGCTCTGTCCTGCCAGCGAGCAGGCTGCGGGTGCAGCAGGAGCTGGGAGGGGACAGACCCAGGACAGCTGACCCAAACTGGCCAAAGGGGTATTCCATACCATCTGACGTCATGCTAAACAATATATAGGGGTGGCTGGCCGGGGTGGGGGGCCGGCTGCCCAGGGATAGGCTGGGCATCGGTCAGCGGGTGGTGAGCAATTGCATTGTGCATCACTTGTTTTCTTACACATTATTATTATTAATACTATTATCATTATCACTATTATTATTATTATTGTTATTATTATATTCCTGTCTTAATAAACTGTCTCTATCTCAACTCACCGGCTTCACTTTCCCGTTTCTCTCCCCCATCCCAGAGAGGGAGGGGGGAGGGTGAGCGAACGGCTGTGTGGTGTTTAGCTGCCAGCCGGGTTAAACCACAACAGGCCTATACACAAAGAAGACAAGCAAGTAAAGAAAGTGGGGTGGAGAAATCAATAAAGTATTGGACTGTGGGGCTTTGCATTCAATGTCAGCTAAGGGCACTGATAGCTACTACAACTGCAAGCAAGGATCTGTCACCATCTCAATAGTCAAATAGGAATGATCTGGACCTCACTGACTCCCAGACTCTCAGCGTTTCTTTGAAAATGTTCAATTCACTGAACTAGAAAGGCTGGAATGTGTATTTTAAAACAAGCGTTTAATTAAAGCTCTCGTGCTTTTGGACCCGAGCACAGATTCTATGACCAAAGACCAGATCTAGCAGTGGACGTACGTACAGAAAGGTTTCCGATAACCGACCACAAGTTTTAAGTAGAAGTGCACTCACAGATTTGTGTGAAATCTGCAAACTGTTAAGCATCCAATTAACTTGTATCTATTGCTTCAGTCACCTAAAATAGTTTTGACTGACCTCCAAAGTTCCCGAAAACTAAAGCTGCTACAGACTATATTCGAAACAACCACCCACCACAAACAAAAGCTCTCGGCAAAGGAAGCCAGTCAGAAAAACCTCCAGGGCCCGTATTTCGCAAAAGAAATCGGTGCCTCAAGGACACAATCCTGATAGCCACCCGCAGCAAAGCGTAAGGCTGCAAAGGAGAACCTCTATACGAGGCTGCCTTTTGGTCTTTTAGAAGTGCCAGACTTTTGCTTGGGAAATCCAGCCCAGAGGAGAAAAGCAGACCGCAATTAAGAGTAAAAACATTGGAAGGCACCTGCGGATGAAAAGCAATGGCAGAGAAAGAGGCAAATTTGCAAACAGATGGTATCCAATGTCCCCTCTGACATGACACATACAGGAGATTTGAAAAGCAAATACCTGTTCCCCTGAGCGGTGGCTGTGTATGTAATAGAAGAAGAAATAATACAATGTTGTTTAAGATGTTACATTTGCGATGTACTGTTCCGAGGCTGCGCTTGGAAGATACAAAATATATGTGCAAGGGTAACATGAGAATGCACCAATTCATGATGAGGAGTAAGGAGGATTAAAAGAATGCTCAATTTGCAAGACATCTAGACAACTGGGGCTTCTTGGACTCTGGGAACTGGATCAAACCAACCTTGTGGTTTGGACTGAGACCAAGGACTCAGAGAGCATGCGTGAGAAGGAAAGGTTAAAAAGTTCAACTCTGATGAAGACATCTTACTTCATCCCAACGACCACCCGGACGACCACCAGAGATTAGTACGCAAGCACAGAAGGACTGATAAGATAATTAGCATAAGAAGCGAGGCTAGGCGGAGCTAGGAAATGAATATGCATAGATGAGTTGTGAAACCTAATGCATATGTAATATCTTAGGAGATAAAAGAGAACTAAGAGAACAAATCAGACGAAGTTAGATTTGGGCAGGCATGCCCCTAACTTCCGGCGCCTAATAAAGCACCTTCATATAATCACTTTGTGGATTATGTGTTTTCATGAACGCTAACAGCTGCAGAACATGTTCTCAGGAGTGCCTTGCAAACCTGACGGCCTTCACGGATCTCTCCTCAGGTCCTGCAAAAAGCTGGGGAGAGAAAGCCTGAGAGCTGACACCATGTCCGTAACGCTGCCTTGCCTCTGCCTGCTCTCCTGCAGCTGAGTGAGCTCCGAGAGGCCATGCGGGAGAGGGTACACTGGCAGAATCTATCCTTCAGACTCACAGAGATAGGGGCCCAAGTCTCAGCCTTGCAGAGGCCCACAAGGCATGGATAGGTTGTCCAGCCACAGCAGGACAAGCTCCCCAGATTGGCCAAGGAGCCAAGGGGCTCAACTCCCAAAAACAGCCCGTCCTCCCCCAGATGGCATAGCAGGGCTTTGGGATACACAGGTTTACGGGCTGGCCTCCCTCAGGGCTCCTGGGGATTCCAGCTCCCCACCAGTCCCACCAGCAGTCCCACAAAGGAGAAGATGAAGCCATCAAACACTGCTCCTCTGCAGGGATCTGTGCTGGAACGGTATGAACTGCTTCTGCACCCAAAGTAGCGCCCCCTCTATCTGCATAGTAGCCCAGATCTGTTTCCCATCTCAGCCCTGACCATGCTCTTCCTCTCCACACCTGTCTCTTACTTGAGTCAACACTTCCTACCCCCCTCCAACTGGGTGCCTTTTGTCTGTATCAGAAGTAGAGGCACCCCTGAGGACATTGCATATCTGTCTTTCGAAGTGGGAGAAGCCACTGGGTGCTGCAGGTGCCTGCTGCCAGGACAAGTACCCAACCATGCCTCATGGCTGAGCCTCCACCCAGCCCCGCTGGCAGGCCCTGTTGGCAGGAGGAGCTGCTCCCCTTTGCTTGGAGCTGGCGTGGCAGCAGTGTCTCTCCTGACAGGCTGGAGTGCAGCCCCATGGTGGTGGTCAGGAGCCAGCTGGAACTGCCTGTGACCGAGCCCCCTTGACCACCTTGCCTGCTCAGCCCCAAGCCTGCAAGAGGGCGTGAGGGGTTGGTGCTGCCACGACATGGCAGCACGCTCCTCCTGCTCTGCGGAACACAAAGGGCACTGATGTGGCTGGTGGCTCTTGGGAGCATGGCAACACTGACTGCAGTGACAAGCTGGCAACTGCCCCCCAGAAGGGAAAAGGATCCTTTTCCTGACAGAAGTGCAGATGTCCCCTCCTCAAAGACCTTGTGCACACGTGGAGCTTTTCAAGTGCTGTTGCAGTCGTGGCCCTCAGGTGCCTAGGTCTTCCTGTCACACAGCTGTATCCCTTCCTATGCCACACCACGAATTGTATAGCCGTGGCAGGCTCTGGGCATAACCTCACACACTCAGGAATGCCAACGTTGGCTGAGGACTGGTATGCAGCAAGTGTTACACCTGACCAAAAAGTCCCTCAAGAGAGACTGGTGAAAGCAGGCCATCTCCATGAAATAAAACTGCCACATTGACAGGAAATAGTGAGAATCTGAGGAGTTTCACCTAGACCTGAGAAGAGCGAAAGCTGTAAATCCAGGTCCAACACTAGATCCAGCAAAGCACAGTATTTCTTCAGTATCGGAAATTTTCACTTGTTGTTCTGTGAACTTTGATCACAGTGTGCTAGAAAACGTGCCCACAGACTGGACAGACTCCAGCACGTCTTTTGACCTAGGCAGGAACAAAAGACAGATACCCTTGTCTTCTGTTTTTTTGTTGTCCTTGTTTTGTTTTGCTTTGGTTTTGTTGTTTTGTTTTGTTTTTGTTTGTTTTTGTTTTGTTTTCTGAGTCTGATTGGTTTAATAACTGGCTATAGGGAAGAAAAAAAAATGGTTTACCAAGGAAGGAACTAGCCCACACCATCCTTTTCTGCTCTGAAGACTCAAAGATGCAACTCCGGGAGATACGTACTACCAGAATGTGGAACCCTGCTCTCGGTGTTGGGTTATGTGATGAACGGCTCACCTACGCACCCACAAAGGATCCTGGGGGTACAGCCACAGCCTACTTCTATTTTTGCTCCTTTCCAATTAATCATGAAAACAAAATTCAGATTTTCTCTATCCTGTATTCCTGGTACTGCCACTGACTGCGTCCAATGATTTTCATAGTGGCTTTTCTCAATTTCTTCAGCCAATCCTCCTATTTTCTGGAGACTTGCAAAGCTTCCCAAAGAAGGACCATGTCTCGCTGTCAACAAGGAAATGCTTCTTTTCCTTAAGACAGAACTCAATGAAAGAGTAAGGCATGAAGTGAATCCACAGACAAGCATGTAGCAGGCAGACAGTACTTTACAGACAATGAAGGCCCAAGCTCTCTCCTATTAAAGTCAATAAAAGTTATGCTAATTCTAGCTAGGGCTGTAATACCTCTCAAATATGTATCAGGTTTGTGTGGCAAGGGCTACCAGCAGGGGCCTGCAGGGGTGCCCTGTGTGAGCACAGCCCAGCAGCTGCCCCATGGCAGAGCAGAGCAAGCTCCAGCTGCTCCAAAAGGGACCCGCCGCTGGCCAGAGCCAAGCCAACAAGTGATGTTGTTTGCACCTCTCTGAGAGCATATTTAAGAAAGGGAAAAGAACTGCTACACCACAGCAGCTGAGAGAGTGTGGAATGAGATCCAGCCCTGCAGCCCCCGAGGGCAGTGCAGCAGGAGGGCAAGAGGTGCTCCAGGCATGCAGCACAAGTTCCCCTGTGGCCTGTGGAGAGGCCCCTGGTGGAGCAGGCTGTCCCCCTGCAGCCCATGGGTCCCACACGGAGCAGATCTCCACGCTGCAGCCCGTGGAGGAGCCCCCGGTGGAGCAGGTGGATGTGGCCTGGAGGAGGCTGCGGCCCATGGAGAGCCCCCGCAGGAGCAGGCCCCGGGCCGGAGCTGCAGCCCGTGGAGAGGAGCCCACGCAGGAGCAGGGGGTCTGGGGGGAGCTGCCGCCCGTGGGGGACCCGTGCTGGAGCAGTTTGCTCCTGGGGGGTGGACCCCGTGATACGGAGCCATGTGGGAGCAGTTCTTGAAGAGCTGCTGCCTGTGGGCAGCCCCCGCAGGCTCAGTTTGGGAAGGACGGCATCCCGTGGGAGGGACCCCATGTGAAGCAGGGGCAGAGAGGTGATAAGACAGCCTTCTGGAGTATCAACCATTCATTTCGTTTCTATGTCACTACTAGTCACTGGCCTCCCAAGAGATGTCCTGTGTCTGATCCCCACTCTCTTAGCATGCTTATTCAACCAATTTGCAACCCACTTAATGGTAAATCAAGGTGAAAAAAATTAAAGAAAAAACACACATCAAAACACCAACACAACCCAACAGTATTTGTAATATGTGGGGCAAAGTGCTACAGGCCCTGTTGGGGCAGATGGCCCATGGTGACATCACTGAGCGATGGGCTGTGACCTCGCAGCCCTCGCTGCTTATCTTGGGGCGCCAGCAGAGGCCACGTCAGCCTAGCTCGTGGCTTGACTCCTGCTGAGCGTGTGTGCGAGGCTTGGAGCACCGAGCGAGGATTTGGTAGAGCCGTGCTGTGGGGCCGCTGGCAGCTGTTCTCAGTGCCCGTCCCCACAGTCATTGCCTGTGTTTCCCCGGCCCTGCCTGGCTCAGGCAGCCGGGGCCCCGCGGGACGCGCTCGCAGCAGCGCAGGTGAGCTGTGCGGGGACACGTGCCCCAGGGCAGCCTACAGGGGGCACGGGAAGGCCAGACATGGGTTTGGGGGGGTTCCTGCAGAGGTGCCAGGGGGGCATTGCCTCTGCTCACCCTGGCACAATGAGTGACCTTGGCCTCTCTCTCTTGTGCAGATTCAGACGTCCTTTGGCAGCTGCAGCGCCAGGGTAGGGGAGCAGCTTCTTCACCTCAGCTCTCCCCAGCCCACTGTAGAGCCCGGTGGCCATGGATGTGCCATCGGACTGGACCTGCCCAGCCTGTGGGGAAGGTCAGGACGATATTGCCTACATGACGCCCTGTCTCCACCGGCTGTGCTATGGCTGTGCCCTGCGGTGGGCAATGAAGAATCCATGGTGCCCCTTCTGCAGGGAGACAATCAAGACCATCAAGTACTCGGTGAGGTCAGATGACGATTACCTGGAGTGTGCTGTCCCAGAGCCTGCAGAGCACTTGGCTGAGGACCAGCAGGAGGAGCAGGAGGCTGTGGAGCCAGTGCCCAGGGCTCCTGACCTCAGCTTCCCACCCGAGGTCTGGGCAGCCTTCTTCAGGGAGCACCCAGAAAACGTCGAGCCCCTGCTTGCGTGGCTGCAGCAGGAGCTGGAGACCATCTCTGGCTCCGAGTGGTGGGAGGTGGCTGCGGGCCTGAGCACGGTGATCGGCTACCTGTGCGTCTACGGTCTCGACGAGGAGGGCTTGGTGCGGGCGCTGCAGCCTTGCCTCAAAAACCAGACGCTGCCTTTCGTGGTGCGGCTCATCACTGCCGCTGTGGAGCTGTGCAGCACACAGATCCGCCGGCAGCGTGACCGCCAGGACGCCCACGCTGCAGGGAGCCAGGAGGACAGCCCCGCAGCTGCCCACAGCCACGCCACCTCTCCAGGGGGGACTCGTGCCCCTGCCACCACAGAAGAGGAGGAGGCACCTGAGGAGCCAGGGCAGGCGGCAGCAGGTCCCTCTGCCCAGGGCAGGGACTGCTTGCCTGGGGGGCGCCGGCGCGCCCCGAAGAGGAGGGCCAGCAGCAGCCTGCAGGACTCTCCCCAGCCCCGCAAGAGGCCGCCCCGACGGCGGCACTAGGCGGGCACCCCACACCTGGCAGCATAATTTATGAAAATAAAGAAATGTTGCTGAAAGAGTCTCTCTCTTATTGACGGTGCAGACAGTGCTGCTGTCCATACCCATGTTGGTTTCACAGAATGACAGAATCACAGAATTGTAGGGGTGGAAGGGACCTCGAGAGGTCATCAGGTCCAACCCCTCTGCCAAAGCAGGTTCCCTAGAGCAAGTTCACACAATCACAGAATCACAGAATCATCTAGGTTGGAAGAGACCTCCAAGATCTCCTAGTCCAACCTCTGACCTAACACTAACGAGTCCTCCACTAAACCATATCACTAAGCTCTACATTTAAACGTCTTTTAAAGACCTTCAGGGATGGTAACTCAACCACTTCCCTGGGCAGCCTATTCCAATGCCTAACAACCCTTTCAGTAAAGAAGTTCTTCCTAATATCCAACCTAAACCTCCCCTGGTGCAACTTTAGCCTATTCCCCCTCGTCCTGTCACCAGGCACGTGGGAGAACAGACCAACCCCCACCTCGCTACAGCCTCCTTTAAGGTACCTGTAGAGTGCGATAAGGTCACCCCTGAGCCTCCTCTTTTCCAGACTGAACAATCCCAGCTCCCCCAGCCATTCCTTGTAAGACTTGTTCTCCAGACTCCTCACCAGCTTCGTTGTCCTTCTCTGGACTCGCATGAGCACCTCGATGTCCTTCTTGTAGCGAGGGGCCCAAAACTGAACACAGTACTCGAGGTGCGGCCTCACCAGAGCCGAGTAAAGGGGGACAATCACTTCCCTAGCCCTGCTGGCCACACTGTTTCTTATGCAAGCCAGGATGCTGTTGGCCTTCTTGGCCACCTGAGCACACTGCTGGCTCATATTCAGCCGACTGTCAACCAATACTCCCAGGTCCTTCTCTGCCAGGCAGCTTTCCAACCACTCATCTCCCAGCCTGTAGCGCTGCTTGGGGTTGTTACGCCCCAGGTGCAGGACCCGGCACTTGGCCTTGTTGAACTTCATACAGTTGGCCTCAGCCCATCGCTCCAGCCTACCCAGATCCTCCTGCGGAGCCTTCCTACCCTCAAGCAGTTCAACACACGCACCTAACTTGGTGTCGTCTGCAAACTTACTGAGGGTGCACTCGATCCCCTCATCCAGATCATCAATAAAGATATTAAGGAGAACTGGCCCTAGTACTGAGCCCTGGGGGACTCCACTAGTGACCGGCCTCCAACTGGATTTGGCTCCTTTCACCACGACACTTTGGGCCTGGCTACCCAGCCAGTTTCTAACCCAACAAAGCGTACGCCAGTCCAAACCAAGAGCAGCCTGTTTCTTGAGGAGAATGCTGTGGGAAATGGTGTCAAAAGCCTTACTGAAGTCAAGGTAGACCACATCCACAGCCTTTCCCTCATCCACCAAGTGCATCACTTTGTCATAGAAGGAGATCAGGTTAGTCAAGCAGGACCTGCCTTTCATAAACCCATGCTGACTGAGCCTGATCTCCTGGTTGTCCTGCAAGTGCCACCTAATGACACGCAAGATAATCTGCTCCATGAGCTTTCCTAGCACTGAGGTCAAACTACCAGGCCTATAGTTTCCCGGGTCTACCTTCCAGCCCTTCTTGTAGATGGGCATCACGTTTGCTAGCCGCCAGTCAACTGGGACCTCCCCTGATAGCCAGGACTGCTGATAAATGACGGAAAGCGGCTTGGCCAGCTCTTCCACCAGTTCTCGCAGTACCCTCAGGTGGATCCCAGCTGGCCCCATCGACTTGCGTACATCTAAGTGCTGTAGCAGGTCGCCAACCATTTCCTCGTGGATTGTGAGGGCCACAATCTGTTCCCCATTCCCTTCCACCAGCTCAGGGTACTGGGTATCCAGATAACAACTAGTCTTGCGGTAAAGACTGAGGCAAAGAAGGCATTAAGCACCTCAGCCTTTTCCTCGTCGCTCGTCACTAAGTTTCCCCCCGCATCCAGTAAAGGATGGAGATTCCCCTTAGTCCTCCTTCTCATGTTAATGTATTTTTAAAAACATTTCCTGTTATCTTTAACAGCAGTAGCCAGATTGAGCTCCAGATGAGCTTTGGCCTTTCTAATTTTTTCTCTACACAGCCTTACAACATCCTTATAATCCTTCTGAGTGGCCTGCCCTCTTCTCCAAAGATCATAAACCCTCTTGTTTTTTACTAAGCTCTAGCCACAACTCTCTGTTCAGCCAGGCTGGTCTTCTTCCATGCTGGCTCGTCTTTGGGCACATGGGGACAGACTGCTCCTAAGCCTTTAAGATTTCCTTCTTGACGAGTGCCCAGCCTTCCTGGACTCCTCTGCCCTTCAGGCCTGCCTCCCAAGGGACTCTGCCAACCAGTGTCCTGAACAGCTCAAAGTCTGCCCTGCGGAAGTCCAGGACAGCAGTTTTACTGGTCCCCCTCCTGACTTCGCCAAGAATAGAGAACTCGACCATTTCGTGGTCACTCTGCCCAAGACAGCTCCCGACCACCACATCTCCCACCAGTCCTTCTCTGTTTGTGAACAGAAGGTCCAGCTGGGCACTTCCCCTGGTAGGCTCACTAATCAGCTGCGTCAGGAAGCTATCTTCCACGCTCTCCAGAAACCTCCTAGACTGCTTCCTCTGCGCTGTATTGCATGTCCAGGATATGTCTGGGAAGTTGAAGTCCCCAACGAGGACAAGAGCCGATGATTTCACAACTTTTGCCAGCTGCCTGTAGAATTCCTCATCCGTCTCCTCATCCTGGTTTGGTGGTCTGTAACAGACCCCCACCAGGATGCTTGCCTTGTTGGCCTTCCCGCCGATCCTAACCTACAGGGACTCAACCTTATCATTCCCAGTCTTAGCCTCAAGATCTACAACATCAAAATACTCTCTAATATAGAGAGCCACACCACCACCCCTTTTGTGCTGCCTGTCCTTTCTGAAGAGCCTATAGCCAGTCATTGCAGAACTCGGGTCATGGGAGTGGTCCCACCACGTTTCAGTGATGGCAACCACGTCATAGCTAGCCTGCTGAACAATGGCTTCCAGCTCTTCCTGTTTGTTGCCCATGCTGCGTGCATTAGTGTAGATGCAGTTCAGCTGGGCCATTGCCTGCTCCCCAGACCCTGACACTGCTCACCCTGGCACACCTCTAACAAGCCTTATGCCCTCCCCGTCCCCCCTTCCTACCTAGTTTAAAGCCCTCTCAATGAGCCCTGCCAGCTCCTGTGCTAGTGTCTGTTTTCCCCTTAGAGACAGGTGGGACCCATCTGCAGTTAGCAGGCTGGGTGCCGAGTAAAGCACCCCGTGGTCAAAAAAAAAATAAAAAATTTCTGCATTGGCACCAGCCTCTGAGCCACCTGTTTATCAGGTGGGCTTTCTGGGTCCTCTCTGTACCCCTCCCTGCCCAATAGAGGGGGAGGATCACCTCCCTTGACCTCTAGGATGTGGCCTGGAGGAGGCTGCAGCCCACGGAGAGCCCCCGCAGGAGCAGGCCCTGGGCTGGAGCTGCAGCCCGTGGAGAGGAGCCCACGCAGGAGCAGGGGTTCTGGGTGTACTGTCATTAGATGCATATGGATTCTGAAAAAAGTCATTCAGGAACATTGCTCCTCAACTTCTACGCTACAAGCTTATTTGGAAGAGCTTTCCTTGCTGACAGGAACATCCACAGTCACTTCCATGACATTAAGAGGAGCAGGATTTTAAGTGTGGTGGCTCTGGCCACATGAGCTAGGTCCCAGGCCCACCAGAGGCAATGAAGGAGAATTTGTGGGGTCACGGGAGCCATTCAAGACCACTTGATGGAAGAGGTGATATTGGTAGCAGACTGCTGCCTAGTACAAGGAATGGAAGACACTTATCGGCAAGATCTCATTTGTCATTTAGGGAGGTCTCTGCTTGCACGGGGCTCACATTCAGGATGTTGAGGCTACCAATGCTTATCCCGCCCTCCAGCTACTACTTGCAGGTGCTTTTCCATGGAGGCACCAACAATACTATCAGGACTAATGTGGGAAGTATCAAAGGTGACTGCAGGATTCTACAGGCAGCAGTCAAGTTTATGGGTGCCTGCATTGCGGTCTTCCTCATCCTAATGGTAGGGGGAAAGGGCCTGAGGAGGGCTCAGTAGATTCTCCAGGTTAACAGCTTTTTGTGCAGCAAGTGTTGATAGCACACCTGTGATTTCTGTGACCATGGAAGTCTCTTAGAAGGTCTACAGGCTCTTGGAAGAAAAAAAAATCCATTTGAGCAAAGGAGGTCAACATATCTTTCTGAGCACTGCCAGCCTGTCAAGGGAGGTCATCCTTCCTCTCTCCTCAGCACTGGTGAGGCTGCATGCGGAGCACAGGGTCCACTTCCAGGCACCCCGCATTCAACAGATTCTGGACGTGCTGCAATGATTCCAGCACAGGCTGAGAGAGCCTACTCTGAAATGCACCTGAGGAAAACACTGCAACTCACAGATACTCAGCTCCCAGGTAGCAGCAGGGTGCCAGCCCAGGGCAAAAAAGAGCAACCTCCTCTTCTCCCTGCAGGGCTAATGAGGGGACATTATCTCTATATTTAGCCATTCTCAGAACTCCTTGAGCACACCAATGGTACAGACCAATGAGGTGGTGAACAAAAGGATAAGGAATATTGTATAGGCACAACTCACTTTTATTTGCAGCTGGGAGCTGGCCTGGTTAGGGAAGTCTTCTCAACACTCTCATGACAGGCATATCCAGTTACCTGATAGAAGAATATATCCATATATGTTGGGGTGTCCGCTTGGTTTTGGGTTGGTTGCTTCACTGCAAGCCTTGCTTCACAAATCTCCATGGAACTTCCTTTGGAAGGTGGCTGCAGAACATGCTCTCTAGAGAGCCTGGGAAACCTGATGGCCTTCATGGATCTCTTCTCTGGCCCTAGGAAAAGCCAATATACAGAGGGCATGAGAGTAATCTCTGCCCGTCATTGAGCCTTGCTTCTGCCTGAGCTCCAGCTGAGCAAGCTGTGAGAAGCCATGCAGGAGAAGGTGATCTAGTGGAACCCGCCCCAGTGCAGAGGTCAAGCATCTGGACCCATGGGAAAGAACAGCCAGGAGCTGAAAGGCCTTTAAGTGGTCCCCAAGGCAGAGGCAGGTGGTCCAGCCACAGTGAGGCAGGCTCTCCAGCTGGGCCATGTGGTGAAGGGGCTCTGTTCCCCAATGACCCTTCCTCCCACCAACAAAAGCACAGTGACGAGTATTGCACGGGTATAACTCGGGTTTATTTGCAGGTGAGAGCTGGCCTGGTTGAAGAGGCTTCTCAACACCCCGTGCAAGGCATCTCCAGTTCCCTGACTGAAATATGTGTCCACATATGTTGGGGCATCTGCTTGGTTTGGCATGGTTCCTTCACTGCAACTTTTGCAGTGTTCTCTGAAGAGCTTGGGAAATAAAAGAGCTTGCATGGAAGTTTCCTCAGGCCCTGGGAAAAGCCAAGAAAAAGGAGGCATGAGAAATGCTGCCATGCCCATTGTGCAGCCTTGACGCAGACTAAGCTCCGGCTCGGCAAGCTGTGAGAGGCCACTCTGGAGAAGTTGCTCTGGCAGAGGCTACCCAAGTACAGAGGCCAAGCGTCCAGACCCCAGGAGAGAAGCAGACCAGGAACACAACAGCCTCAACCTTGCAGTGGCCCCCAAGGCAGGGTTGGACTGTCCAGCCACACTGGGGCAGGCTCTCCAGATGGGCCAGGGGCTGAAGAGGCTCTGCTCCCCAGACAGCCTGGCCTCCCAGAGGGCTCCTGGGGACTCTGGCTTCCTGACCAGTCCCACCAGCAGTCCTGCAAAGGAGAAGGGGAGGCTGTCAGACACCACTCCTCTGCTGACATTCATGGTGACCCACAGCATGGCGCCTGCACCCAAAGCAGAATCCCCACTTGCATGGGGAAACCATGCAAGCCCACCCCCTCTCCTTGCCCTCCTGGGCCCTGACCACAGTCCTCCTCCACACACAATGCCCTTGATTACCCAAGGCAGCAGTTCCTACCTGCTCCAACTGGGTGCATCTCATCAGGAAAACAGGTACTCCCCTGCAAAATCACAGAATCACAGAATTGTACGGGTTGGAAGGGACCTTGAGAGGTCATTGGGCCCAACCCCCCAGCCAAAGTAGGTTCCCTAGAGCAGGTTGCCCACGTAGACGTCCAGACGGGCCTTGAATATCTCCAGAGAAGGAGACTCCACAACCTCCCTGGGCAGCCTGTTCCAGTGCTCCGTCACCCTCACCATGACGAAGTTCTTTCTCATGTTGGTGCAGAACTTCCTGTGCTCCATTTTGTGGCCATTGCCCCTTGTCCTGTCCCCACAAACCACTGAAAAGAGGTTGGCCATATCCCGTTGTCTCCCACACTTCGTGTATTTATAAACATTGATAAGATTCCCCCTCAGTCTTCTTTCCTCAAGGCTGAACAGACCCAGGTCTCTCAGCCTTTCCTCATAGAGGAGACGCTCCAGGCTCCCTGTCATCTTTGTGGCCCTCTGCTGGACTCTTTCCAGGACATCCCTGTCTTTTTTTGTAGCGGGGAGCCCAGAACTGGACACAGTCCTCCAGGCGAGGCCTGACGAGGGCAGAATAGAGGGGGAGGATCACCTCCTTTGACCTGCTGGCCACACTCCTTTTAATGCATGCCAGGTTCCCATTGGCCTTCTTGGCCACCAGGGCACACTGCTGACTCATGGCCAACCTGTTGTCCACCAGGACCCCCAGGTCCTTATCCTCAGAGCTCCTCTCCAGCAGGTCATCCCCCAGCCTGTACTGACGCATGCGGCTGTTCCTTCCCAGGTGCAGGATTCTACACTTGCTCTTGTTAAACTTCAATTGGTTTGGTTTCTTCCTGCCCAAAGTTTCTTCCTGCCCAAAATGCTGTTGATCCTCAAGATTTTGCAGGGATGGTCTTCTGCAATGCCCACCTTAACTGCAAAAAATGTTGCACAGCACTCTTGCCAACTGAATAATGCAGAAGAAGGTGCAGTGCTGGTGCAGATGAGAGAGAACCATAGCATGCTGCAGGTGCCCCAGTGGCAAGCCCCCATTCTCCTGCCATGTATCTGTGGCAGATCTCACATGTCCTGGAGAGCCACCCTACTCCTGTGCTGTGTGACTACAAATGCACAAGAAATTAATAGAAAATCAGCTATGGTACCAAAGTAACCTAATTAACACAATTCGTTTGACATTCCAGAAAACAAGTAGGATCTCAGGTGGCCCTGCTTTATGATAAACACAACTCAATTTAACCTACGTATTTTTATACAAATCATCAGTGTAAGACTACACTAAACGCAAAGACACATTCGATTTCTTGTGATCCAATCTTCAGTGGTTTGTTAAAATCTCTATAAATAACTCTGTTTTCACAGCTCATCTTTTCGTATCATAGATAAGCCCTTTTTCATCTTCAACACGAATCTTACGACATTCTCTCAACTACCTGCTAGCACTTGCTATACATGAAACAACGCCCCCCCCTTCTGGGCTACGGCAAAGTTGCACTTACTTGCGGAAAACCACTGCAGAAGAATGGAACAAACTCCTATTAATGTTTACTGAGAGTGTTCCGTAATTAAACTACCTGACCGGAACAAGAAGAGCCTTAAGGCCTTGTCCTGGTTCCAGTTAGGACAGAGTTAATTTTCCCTCATAGTAGCTGGTAGGGTGCTATGTTTTGGATTAGGATGAGAAGAGCGCTGATAACATGCTGATGTTTTAATTGTTGCAGAGCAGTGTTTACACCACGCCAAGGACTTTTCGGCTTCTCGCTCTGTCCTGCCAGCGAGCAGGCTGCGGGTGCAGCAGGAGCTGGGAGGGGACAGACCCAGGACAGCTGACCCAAACTGGCCAAAGGGGTATTCCATACCATCTGACGTCATGCTAAACAATATATAGGGGTGGCTGGCCGGGGTGGGGGGCCGGCTGCCCAGGGATAGGCTGGGCATCGGTCAGCGGGTGGTGAGCAATTGCATTGTGCATCACTTGTTTTCTTACACATTATTATTATTAATACTATTATCATTATCACTATTATTATTATTATTGTTATTATTATATTCCTGTCTTAATAAACTGTCTCTATCTCAACTCACCGGCTTCACTTTCCCGTTTCTCTCCCCCATCCCAGAGAGGGAGGGGGGAGGGTGAGCGAACGGCTGTGTGGTGTTTAGCTGCCAGCCGGGTTAAACCACAACAGGCCTATACACAAAGAAGACAAGCAAGTAAAGAAAGTGGGGTGGAGAAATCAATAAAGTATTGGACTGTGGGGCTTTGCATTCAATGTCAGCTAAGGGCACTGATAGCTACTACAACTGCAAGCAAGGATCTGTCACCATCTCAATAGTCAAATAGGAATGATCTGGACCTCACTGACTCCCAGACTCTCAGCGTTTCTTTGAAAATGTTCAATTCACTGAACTAGAAAGGCTGGAATGTGTATTTTAAAACAAGCGTTTAATTAAAGCTCTCGTGCTTTTGGACCCGAGCACAGATTCTATGACCAAAGACCAGATCTAGCAGTGGACGTACGTACAGAAAGGTTTCCGATAACCGACCACAAGTTTTAAGTAGAAGTGCACTCACAGATTTGTGTGAAATCTGCAAACTGTTAAGCATCCAATTAACTTGTATCTATTGCTTCAGTCACCTAAAATAGTTTTGACTGACCTCCAAAGTTCCCGAAAACTAAAGCTGCTACAGACTATATTCGAAACAACCACCCACCACAAACAAAAGCTCTCGGCAAAGGAAGCCAGTCAGAAAAACCTCCAGGGCCCGTATTTCGCAAAAGAAATCGGTGCCTCAAGGACACAATCCTGATAGCCACCCGCAGCAAAGCGTAAGGCTGCAAAGGAGAACCTCTATACGAGGCTGCCTTTTGGTCTTTTAGAAGTGCCAGACTTTTGCTTGGGAAATCCAGCCCAGAGGAGAAAAGCAGACCGCAATTAAGAGTAAAAACATTGGAAGGCACCTGCGGATGAAAAGCAATGGCAGAGAAAGAGGCAAATTTGCAAACAGATGGTATCCAATGTCCCCTCTGACATGACACATACAGGAGATTTGAAAAGCAAATACCTGTTCCCCTGAGCGGTGGCTGTGTATGTAATAGAAGAAGAAATAATACAATGTTGTTTAAGATGTTACATTTGCGATGTACTGTTCCGAGGCTGCGCTTGGAAGATACAAAATATATGTGCAAGGGTAACATGAGAATGCACCAATTCATGATGAGGAGTAAGGAGGATTAAAAGAATGCTCAATTTGCAAGACATCTAGACAACTGGGGCTTCTTGGACTCTGGGAACTGGATCAAACCAACCTTGTGGTTTGGACTGAGACCAAGGACTCAGAGAGCATGCGTGAGAAGGAAAGGTTAAAAAGTTCAACTCTGATGAAGACATCTTACTTCATCCCAACGACCACCCGGACGACCACCAGAGATTAGTACGCAAGCGCAGAAGGACTGATAAGATAATTAGCATAAGAAGCGAGGCTAGGCGGAGCTAGGAAATGAATATGCATAGATGAGTTGTGAAACCTAATGCATATGTAATATCTTAGGAGATAAAAGAGAACTAAGAGAACAAATCAGACGAAGTTAGATTTGGGCAGGCATGCCCCTAACTTCCGGCGCCTAATAAAGCACCTTCATATAATCACTTTGTGGATTATGTGTTTTCATGAACGCTAACAGCTGCAGAACATGTTCTCAGGAGTGCCTTGCAAACCTGACGGCCTTCACGGATCTCTCCTCAGGTCCTGCAAAAAGCTGGGGAGAGAAAGCCTGAGAGCTGACACCATGTCCGTAACGCTGCCTTGCCTCTGCCTGCTCTCCTGCAGCTGAGTGAGCTCCGAGAGGCCATGCGGGAGAGGGTACACTGGCAGAATCTATCCTTCAGACTCACAGAGATAGGGGCCCAAGTCTCAGCCTTGCAGAGGCCCACAAGGCATGGATAGGTTGTCCAGCCACAGCAGGACAAGCTCCCCAGATTGGCCAAGGAGCCAAGGGGCTCAACTCCCAAAAACAGCCCTTCCTCCCCCAGATGGCATAGCAGGGCTTTGGGATACACAGGTTTACGGGCTGGCCTCCCTCAGGGCTCCTGGGGATTCCAGCTCCCCACCAGTCCCACCAGCAGTCCCACAAAGGAGAAGATGAAGCCATCAAACACTGCTCCTCTGCAGGGATCTGTGCTGGAACAGCATGAACTGCTTCTGCACCCAAAGTAGCGCCCCCTCTATCTGCATAGTAGCCCAGATCTGTTTCCCATCTCAGCCCTGACCATGCTCTTCCTCTCCACACCTGTCTCTTACTTGAGTCAACACTTCCTACCCCCCTCCAACTGGGTGCCTTTTGTCTGTATCAGAAGTAGAGGCACCCCTGAGGACATTGCATATCTGTCTTTCGAAGTGGGAGAAGCCATTGGGTGCTGCAGGTGCCTGCTGCCAGGACAAGTACCCAACCATGCCTCATGGCTGAGCCTCCACCCAGCCCCGCTGGCAGGCCCTGTTGGCAGGAGGAGCTGCTCCCCTTTGCTTGGAGCTGGCGTGGCAGCAGTGTCTCTCCTGACAGGCTGGAGTGCAGCCCCATGGTGGTGGTCAGGAGCCAGCTGGAACTGCCTGTGACCGAGCCCCCTTGACCACCTTGCCTGCTCAGCCCCAAGCCTGCAAGAGGGCGTGAGGGGTTGGTGCTGCCACGACATGGCAGCACGCTCCTCCTGCTCTGCGGAACACAAAGGGCACTGATGTGGCTGGTGGCTCTTGGGAGCATGGCAACACTGACTGCAGTGACAAGCTGGCAACTGCCCCCCAGAAGGGAAAAGGATCCTTTTCCTGACAGAAGTGCAGATGTCCCCTCCTCAAAGACCTTGTGCACACGTGGAGCTTTTCAAGTGCTGTTGCAGTCGTGGCCCTCAGGTGCCTAGGTCTTCCTGTCACACAGCTGTATCCCTTCCTATGCCACACCACGAATTGTATAGCCGTGGCAGGCTCTGGGCATAACCTCACACACTCAGGAATGCCAACGTTGGCTGAGGACTGGTATGCAGCAAGTGTTACACCTGACCAAAAAGTCCCTCAAGAGAGACTGGTGAAAGCAGGCCATCTCCATGAAATAAAACTGCCACATTGACAGGAAATAGTGAGAATCTGAGGAGTTTCACCTAGACCTGAGAAGAGCGAAAGCTGTAAATCCAGGTCCAACACTAGATCCAGCAAAGCACAGTATTTCTTCAGTATCGGAAATTTTCACTTGTTGTTCTGTGAACTTTGATCACAGTGTGCTAGAAAACGTGCCCACAGACTGGACAGACTCCAGCACGTCTTTTGACCTAGGCAGGAACAAAAGACAGATACCCTTGTCTTCTGTTTTTTTGTTGTCCTTGTTTTGTTTTGCTTTGGTTTTGTTGTTTTGTTTTGTTTTTGTTTGTTTTTGTTTTGTTTTCTGAGTCTGATTGGTTTAATAACTGGCTATAGGGAAGAAAAAAAAATGGTTTACCAAGGAAGGAACTAGCCCACACCATCCTTTTCTGCTCTGAAGACTCAAAGATGCAACTCCGGGAGATACGTACTACCAGAATGTGGAACCCTGCTCTCGGTGTTGGGTTATGTGATGAACGGCTCACCTACGCACCCACAAAGGATCCTGGGGGTACAGCCACAGCCTACTTCTATTTTTGCTCCTTTCCAATTAATCATGAAAACAAAATTCAGATTTTCTCTATCCTGTATTCCTGGTACTGCCACTGACTGCGTCCAATGATTTTCATAGTGGCTTTTCTCAATTTCTTCAGCCAATCCTCCTATTTTCTGGAGACTTGCAAAGCTTCCCAAAGAAGGACCATGTCTCGCTGTCAACAAGGAAATGCTTCTTTTCCTTAAGACAGAACTCAATGAAAGAGTAAGGCATGAAGTGAATCCACAGACAAGCATGTAGCAGGCAGACAGTACTTTACAGACAATGAAGGCCCAAGCTCTCTCCTATTAAAGTCAATAAAAGTTATGCTAATTCTAGCTAGGGCTGTAATACCTCTCAAATATGTATCAGGTTTGTGTGGCAAGGGCTACCAGCAGGGGCCTGCAGGGGTGCCCTGTGTGAGCACAGCCCAGCAGCTGCCCCATGGCAGAGCAGAGCAAGCTCCAGCTGCTCCAAAAGGGACCCGCCGCTGGCCAGAGCCAAGCCAACAAGTGATGTTGTTTGCACCTCTCTGAGAGCATATTTAAGAAAGGGAAAAGAACTGCTACACCACAGCAGCTGAGAGAGTGTGGAATGAGATCCAGCCCTGCAGCCCCCGAGGGCAGTGCAGCAGGAGGGCAAGAGGTGCTCCAGGCATGCAGCACAAGTTCCCCTGTGGCCTGTGGAGAGGCCCCTGGTGGAGCAGGCTGTCCCCCTGCAGCCCATGGGTCCCACACGGAGCAGATCTCCACGCTGCAGCCCGTGGAGGAGCCCCCGGTGGAGCAGGTGGATGTGGCCTGGAGGAGGCTGCGGCCCATGGAGAGCCCCCGCAGGAGCAGGCCCCGGGCCGGAGCTGCAGCCCGTGGAGAGGAGCCCACGCAGGAGCAGGGGGTCTGGGGGGAGCTGCCGCCCGTGGGGGACCCGTGCTGGAGCAGTTTGCTCCTGGGGGGTGGACCCCGTGATACGGAGCCATGTGGGAGCAGTTCTTGAAGAGCTGCTGCCTGTGGGCAGCCCCCGCAGGCTCAGTTTGGGAAGGACGGCATCCCGTGGGAGGGACCCCATGTGAAGCAGGGGCAGAGAGGTGATAAGACAGCCTTCTGGAGTATCAACCATTCATTTCGTTTCTATGTCACTACTAGTCACTGGCCTCCCAAGAGATGTCCTGTGTCTGATCCCCACTCTCTTAGCATGCTTATTCAACCAATTTGCAACCCACTTAATGGTAAATCAAGGTGAAAAAAATTAAAGAAAAAACACACATCAAAACACCAACACAACCCAACAGTATTTGTAATATGTGGGGCAAAGTGCTACAGGCCCTGTTGGGGCAGATGGCCCATGGTGACATCACTGAGCGATGGGCTGTGACCTCGCAGCCCTCGCTGCTTATCTTGGGGCGCCAGCAGAGGCCACGTCAGCCTAGCTCGTGGCTTGACTCCTGCTGAGCGTGTGTGCGAGGCTTGGAGCACCGAGCGAGGATTTGGTAGAGCCGTGCTGTGGGGCCGCTGGCAGCTGTTCTCAGTGCCCGTCCCCACAGTCATTGCCTGTGTTTCCCCGGCCCTGCCTGGCTCAGGCAGCCGGGGCCCCGCGGGACGCGCTCGCAGCAGCGCAGGTGAGCTGTGCGGGGACACGTGCCCCAGGGCAGCCTACAGGGGGCACGGGAAGGCCAGACATGGGTTTGGGGGGGTTCCTGCAGAGGTGCCAGGGGGGCATTGCCTCTGCTCACCCTGGCACAATGAGTGACCTTGGCCTCTCTCTCTTGTGCAGATTCAGACGTCCTTTGGCAGCTGCAGCGCCAGGGTAGGGGAGCAGCTTCTTCACCTCAGCTCTCCCCAGCCCACTGTAGAGCCCGGTGGCCATGGATGTGCCATCGGACTGGACCTGCCCAGCCTGTGGGGACAGTCGGGATGATGTCACCTACATGACGCCCTGTCTCCACCGGCTGTGCTATGGCTGTGCCCTGCGGTGGGCAATGAAGAATCCATGGTGCCCCTTCTGCAGGGAGACAATCAAGACCATCAAGTACTCGGTGAGGTCAGATGACGATTACCTGGAGTGTGCTGTCCCAGAGCCTGCAGAGCACTTGGCTGAGGACCAGCAGGAGGAGCAGGAGGCTGTGGAGCCAGTGCCCAGGGCTCCTGACCTCAGCTTCCCACCCGAGGTCTGGGCAGCCTTCTTCAGGGAGCACCCAGAAAACGTCGAGCCCCTGCTTGCGTGGCTGCAGCAGGAGCTGGAGACCATCTCTGGCTCCGAGTGGTGGGAGGTGGCTGCGGGCCTGAGCACGGTGATCGGCTACCTGTGCGTCTACGGTCTCGACGAGGAGGGCTTGGTGCGGGCGCTGCAGCCTTGCCTCAAAAACCAGACGCTGCCTTTCGTGGTGCGGCTCATCACTGCCGCTGTGGAGCTGTGCAGCACACAGATCCGCCGGCAGCGTGACCGCCAGGACGCCCACGCTGCAGGGAGCCAGGAGGACAGCCCCGCAGCTGCCCACAGCCACGCCACCTCTCCAGGGGGGACTCGTGCCCCTGCCACCACAGAAGAGGAGGAGGCACCTGAGGAGCCAGGGCAGGCGGCAGCAGGTCCCTCTGCCCAGGGCAGGGACTGCTTGCCTGGGGGGCGCCGGCGCGCCCCGAAGAGGAGGGCCAGCAGCAGCCTGCAGGACTCTCCCCAGCCCCGCAAGAGGCCGCCCCGACGGCGGCACTAGGCGGGCACCCCACACCTGGCAGCATAATTTATGAAAATAAAGAAATGTTGCTGAAAGAGTCTCTCTCTTATTGACGGTGCAGACAGTGCTGCTGTCCATACCCATGTTGGTTTCACAGAATGACAGAATCACAGAATTGTAGGGGTGGAAGGGACCTCGAGAGGTCATCAGGTCCAACCCCTCTGCCAAAGCAGGTTCCCTAGAGCAAGTTCACACAATCACAGAATCACAGAATCATCTAGGTTGGAAGAGACCTCCAAGATCTCCTAGTCCAACCTCTGACCTAACACTAACGAGTCCTCCACTAAACCATATCACTAAGCTCTACATTTAAACGTCTTTTAAAGACCTTCAGGGATGGTAACTCAACCACTTCCCTGGGCAGCCTATTCCAATGCCTAACAACCCTTTCAGTAAAGAAGTTCTTCCTAATATCCAACCTAAACCTCCCCTGGTGCAACTTTAGCCTATTCCCCCTCGTCCTGTCACCAGGCACGTGGGAGAACAGACCAACCCCCACCTCGCTACAGCCTCCTTTAAGGTACCTGTAGAGTGCGATAAGGTCACCCCTGAGCCTCCTCTTTTCCAGACTGAACAATCCCAGCTCCCCCAGCCATTCCTTGTAAGACTTGTTCTCCAGACTCCTCACCAGCTTCGTTGTCCTTCTCTGGACTCGCATGAGCACCTCGATGTCCTTCTTGTAGCGAGGGGCCCAAAACTGAACACAGTACTCGAGGTGCGGCCTCACCAGAGCCGAGTAAAGGGGGACAATCACTTCCCTAGCCCTGCTGGCCACACTGTTTCTTATGCAAGCCAGGATGCTGTTGGCCTTCTTGGCCACCTGAGCACACTGCTGGCTCATATTCAGCCGACTGTCAACCAATACTCCCAGGTCCTTCTCTGCCAGGCAGCTTTCCAACCACTCATCTCCCAGCCTGTAGCGCTGCTTGGGGTTGTTACGCCCCAGGTGCAGGACCCGGCACTTGGCCTTGTTGAACTTCATACAGTTGGCCTCAGCCCATCGCTCCAGCCTACCCAGATCCTCCTGCGGAGCCTTCCTACCCTCAAGCAGTTCAACACACGCACCTAACTTGGTGTCGTCTGCAAACTTACTGAGGGTGCACTCGATCCCCTCATCCAGATCATCAATAAAGATATTAAGGAGAACTGGCCCTAGTACTGAGCCCTGGGGGACTCCACTAGTGACCGGCCTCCAACTGGATTTGGCTCCTTTCACCACGACACTTTGGGCCTGGCTACCCAGCCAGTTTCTAACCCAACAAAGCGTACGCCAGTCCAAACCAAGAGCAGCCTGTTTCTTGAGGAGAATGCTGTGGGAAATGGTGTCAAAAGCCTTACTGAAGTCAAGGTAGACCACATCCACAGCCTTTCCCTCATCCACCAAGTGCATCACTTTGTCATAGAAGGAGATCAGGTTAGTCAAGCAGGACCTGCCTTTCATAAACCCATGCTGACTGAGCCTGATCTCCTGGTTGTCCTGCAAGTGCCACCTAATGACACGCAAGATAATCTGCTCCATGAGCTTTCCTAGCACTGAGGTCAAACTACCAGGCCTATAGTTTCCCGGGTCTACCTTCCAGCCCTTCTTGTAGATGGGCATCACGTTTGCTAGCCGCCAGTCAACTGGGACCTCCCCTGATAGCCAGGACTGCTGATAAATGACGGAAAGCGGCTTGGCCAGCTCTTCCACCAGTTCTCGCAGTACCCTCAGGTGGATCCCAGCTGGCCCCATCGACTTGCGTACATCTAAGTGCTGTAGCAGGTCACCAACCATTTCCTCGTGGATTGTGAGGGCCACAATCTGTTCCCCATTCCCTTCCACCAGCTCAGGGTACTGGGTATCCAGATAACAACTAGTCTTGCGGTAAAGACTGAGGCAAAGAAGGCATTAAGCACCTCAGCCTTTTCCTCGTCGCTCGTCACTAAGTTTCCCCCCGCATCCAGTAAAGGATGGAGATTCCCCTTAGTCCTCCTTCTCATGTTAATGTATTTTTAAAAACATTTCCTGTTATCTTTAACAGCAGTAGCCAGATTGAGCTCCAGATGAGCTTTGGCCTTTCTAATTTTTTCTCTACACAGCCTTACAACATCCTTATAATCCTTCTGAGTGGCCTGCCCTCTTCTCCAAAGATCATAAACCCTCTTGTTTTTTACTAAGCTCTAGCCACAACTCTCTGTTCAGCCAGGCTGGTCTTCTTCCATGCTGGCTCGTCTTTGGGCACATGGGGACAGACTGCTCCTAAGCCTTTAAGATTTCCTTCTTGACGAGTGCCCAGCCTTCCTGGACTCCTCTGCCCTTCAGGCCTGCCTCCCAAGGGACTCTGCCAACCAGTGTCCTGAACAGCTCAAAGTCTGCCCTGCGGAAGTCCAGGACAGCAGTTTTACTGGTCCCCCTCCTGACTTCGCCAAGAATAGAGAACTCGACCATTTCGTGGTCACTCTGCCCAAGACAGCTCCCGACCACCACATCTCCCACCAGTCCTTCTCTGTTTGTGAACAGAAGGTCCAGCTGGGCACTTCCCCTGGTAGGCTCACTAATCAGCTGCGTCAGGAAGCTATCTTCCACGCTCTCCAGAAACCTCCTAGACTGCTTCCTGTGCGCTGTATTGCATGTCCAGGATATGTCTGGGAAGTTGAAGTCCCCAACGAGGACAAGAGCCGATGATTTCACAACTTTTGCCAGCTGCCTGTAGAATTCCTCATCCGTCTCCTCATCCTGGTTTGGTGGTCTGTAACAGACCCCCACCAGGATGCTTGCCTTGTTGGCCTTCCCGCCGATCCTAACCTACAGGGACTCAACCTTATCATTCCCAGTCTTAGCCTCAAGATCTACAACATCAAAATACTCTCTAATATAGAGAGCCACACCACCACCCCTTTTGTGCTGCCTGTCCTTTCTGAAGAGCCTATAGCCAGTCATTGCAGAACTCGGGTCATGGGAGTGGTCCCACCACGTTTCAGTGATGGCAACCACGTCATAGCTAGCCTGCTGAACAATGGCTTCCAGCTCTTCCTGTTTGTTGCCCATGCTGCGTGCATTAGTGTAGATGCAGTTCAGCTGGGCCATTGCCTGCTCCCCAGACCCTGACACTGCTCACCCTGGCACACCTCTAACAAGCCTTATGCCCTCCCCGTCCCCCTTCCTACCTAGTTTAAAGCCCTCTCAATGAGCCCTGCCAGCTCCTGTGCTAGTGTCTGTTTTCCCCTTAGAGACAGGTGGGACCCATCTGCAGTTAGCAGGCTGGGTGCCGAGTAAAGCACCCCGTGGTCAAAAAAAAAAAAAAAAATTTCTGCATTGGCACCAGCCTCTGAGCCACCTGTTTATCAGGTGGGCTTTCTGGGTCCTCTCTGTACCCCTCCCTGCCCAATAGAGGGGGAGGATCACCTCCCTTGACCTCTAGGATGTGGCCTGGAGGAGGCTGCAGCCCACGGAGAGCCCCCGCAGGAGCAGGCCCTGGGCCGGAGCTGCAGCCCGTGGAGAGGAGCCCACGCAGGAGCAGGGGTTCTGGGTGTACTGTCATTAGATGTATATGGATTCTGAAAAAAAGTCATTCAGGAACATTGCTCCTCAACTTCTACGCTACAAGCTTATTTGGAAGAGCTTTCCTTGCTGACAGGAACATCCACAGTCACTTCCACGACATTAAGAGGAGCAGGATTTTAAGTGTGGTGGCTCTGGCCACATGAGCTAGGTCCCAGGCCCACCAGAGGCAATGAAGGAGAATTTGTGGGGTCACGGGAGCCATTCAAGACCACTTGATGGAAGAGGTGATATTGGTAGCAGACTGCTGCCTAGTACAAGGAATGGAAGACACTTATCGGCAAGATCTCATTTGTCATTTAGGGAGGTCTCTGCTTGCACGGGGCTCACATTCAGGATGTTGAGGCTACCAATGCTTATCCCGCCCTCCAGCTACTACTTGCAGGTGCTTTTCCATGGAGGCACCAACAATACTATCAGGACTAATGTGGGAAGTATCAAAGGTGACTGCAGGATTCTACAGGCAGCAGTCAAGTTTATGGGTGCCTGCATTGCGGTCTTCCTCATCCTAATGGTAGGGGGAAAGGGCCTGAGGAGGGCTCAGTAGATTCTCCAGGTTAACAGCTTTTTGTGCAGCAAGTGTTGATAGCACACCTGTGATTTCTGTGACCATGGAAGTCTCTTAGAAGGTCTACAGGCTCTTGGAAGAAAAAAAAATCCATTTGAGCAAAGGAGGTCAACATATCTTTCTGAGCACTGCCAGCCTGTCAAGGGAGGTCATCCTTCCTCTCTCCTCAGCACTGGTGAGGCTGCATGCGGAGCACAGGGTCCACTTCCAGGCACCCCGCATTCAACAGATTCTGGACGTGCTGCAATGATTCCAGCACAGGCTGAGAGAGCCTACTCTGAAATGCACCTGAGGAAAACACTGCAACTCACAGATACTCAGCTCCCAGGTAGCAGCAGGGTGCCAGCCCAGGGCAAAAAAGAGCAACCTCCTCTTCTCCCTGCAGGGCTAATGAGGGGACATTATCTCTATATTTAGCCATTCTCAGAACTCCTTGAGCACACCAATGGTACAGACCAATGAGGTGGTGAACAAAAGGATAAGGAATATTGTATAGGCACAACTCACTTTTATTTGCAGCTGGGAGCTGGCCTGGTTAGGGAAGTCTTCTCAACACTCTCATGACAGGCATATCCAGTTACCTGATAGAAGAATATATCCATATATGTTGGGGTGTCCGCTTGGTTTTGGGTTGGTTGCTTCACTGCAAGCCTTGCTTCACAAATCTCCATGGAACTTCCTTTGGAAGGTGGCTGCAGAACATGCTCTCTAGAGAGCCTGGGAAACCTGATGGCCTTCATGGATCTCTTCTCTGGCCCTAGGAAAAGCCAATATACAGAGGGCATGAGAGTAATCTCTGCCCGTCATTGAGCCTTGCTTCTGCCTGAGCTCCAGCTGAGCAAGCTGTGAGAAGCCATGCAGGAGAAGGTGATCTAGTGGAACCCGCCCCAGTGCAGAGGTCAAGCATCTGGACCCATGGGAAAGAACAGCCAGGAGCTGAAAGGCCTTTAAGTGGTCCCCAAGGCAGAGGCAGGTGGTCCAGCCACAGTGAGGCAGGCTCTCCAGCTGGGCCATGTGGTGAAGGGGCTCTGTTCCCCAATGACCCTTCCTCCCACCAACAAAAGCACAGTGACGAGTATTGCACGGGTATAACTCGGGTTTATTTGCAGGTGAGAGCTGGCCTGGTTGAAGAGGCTTCTCAACACCCCGTGCAAGGCATCTCCAGTTCCCTGACTGAAATATGTGTCCACATATGTTGGGGCATCTGCTTGGTTTGGCATGGTTCCTTCACTGCAACTTTTGCAGTGTTCTCTGAAGAGCTTGGGAAATAAAAGAGCTTGCATGGAAGTTTCCTCAGGCCCTGGGAAAAGCCAAGAAAAAGGAGGCATGAGAAATGCTGCCATGCCCATTGTGCAGCCTTGACGCAGACTAAGCTCCGGCTCGGCAAGCTGTGAGAGGCCACTCTGGAGAAGTTGCTCTGGCAGAGGCTACCCAAGTACAGAGGCCAAGCGTCCAGACCCCAGGAGAGAAGCAGACCAGGAACACAACAGCCTCAACCTTGCAGTGGCCCCCAAGGCAGGGTTGGACTGTCCAGCCACACTGGGGCAGGCTCTCCAGATGGGCCAGGGGCTGAAGAGGCTCTGCTCCCCAGACAGCCTGGCCTCCCAGAGGGCTCCTGGGGACTCTGGCTTCCTGACCAGTCCCACCAGCAGTCCTGCAAAGGAGAAGGGGAGGCTGTCAGACACCACTCCTCTGCTGACATTCATGGTGACCCACAGCATGGCGCCTGCACCCAAAGCAGAATCCCCACTTGCATGGGGAAACCATGCAAGCCCACCCCCTCTCCTTGCCCTCCTGGGCCCTGACCACAGTCCTCCTCCACACACAATGCCCTTGATTACCCAAGGCAGCAGTTCCTACCTGCTCCAACTGGGTGCATCTCATCAGGAAAACAGGTACTCCCCTGCAAAATCACAGAATCACAGAATTGTACGGGTTGGAAGGGACCTTGAGAGGTCATTGGGCCCAACCCCCCAGCCAAAGTAGGTTCCCTAGAGCAGGTTGCCCACGTAGACGTCCAGACGGGCCTTGAATATCTCCAGAGAAGGAGACTCCACAACCTCCCTGGGCAGCCTGTTCCAGTGCTCCGTCACCCTCACCATGACGAAGTTCTTTCTCATGTTGGTGCAGAACTTCCTGTGCTCCATTTTGTGGCCATTGCCCCTTGTCCTGTCCCCACAAACCACTGAAAAGAGGTTGGCCATATCCCGTTGTCTCCCACACTTCGTGTATTTATAAACATTGATAAGATTCCCCCTCAGTCTTCTTTCCTCAAGGCTGAACAGACCCAGGTCTCTCAGCCTTTCCTCATAGAGGAGACGCTCCAGGCTCCCTGTCATCTTTGTGGCCCTCTGCTGGACTCTTTCCAGGACATCCCTGTCTTTTTTTGTAGCGGGGAGCCCAGAACTGGACACAGTCCTCCAGGCGAGGCCTGACGAGGGCAGAATAGAGGGGGAGGATCACCTCCTTTGACCTGCTGGCCACACTCCTTTTAATGCATGCCAGGTTCCCATTGGCCTTCTTGGCCACCAGGGCACACTGCTGACTCATGGCCAACCTGTTGTCCACCAGGACCCCCAGGTCCTTATCCTCAGAGCTCCTCTCCAGCAGGTCATCCCCCAGCCTGTACTGACGCATGCGGCTGTTCCTTCCCAGGTGCAGGATTCTACACTTGCTCTTGTTAAACTTCAATTGGTTTGGTTTCTTCCTGCCCAAAGTTTCTTCCTGCCCAAAATGCTGTTGATCCTCAAGATTTTGCAGGGATGGTCTTCTGCAATGCCCACCTTAACTGCAAAAAATGTTGCACAGCACTCTTGCCAACTGAATAATGCAGAAGAAGGTGCAGTGCTGGTGCAGATGAGAGAGAACCATAGCATGCTGCAGGTGCCCCAGTGGCAAGCCCCCATTCTCCTGCCATGTATCTGTGGCAGATCTCACATGTCCTGGAGAGCCACCCTACTCCTGTGCTGTGTGACTACAAATGCACAAGAAATTAATAGAAAATCAGCTATGGTACCAAAGTAACCTAATTAACACAATTCGTTTGACATTCCAGAAAACAAGTAGGATCTCAGGTGGCCCTGCTTTATGATAAACACAACTCAATTTAACCTACGTATTTTTATACAAATCATCAGTGTAAGACTACACTAAACGCAAAGACGCATTCGATTTCTTGTGATCCAATCTTCAGTGGTTTGTTAAAATCTCTATAAGTAACTCTGTTTTCACAGCTCATCTTTTAGTATCATTAGATAAGCCCTTTTTCATCTTCAACACGAATCTTACGACATTCTCTCAACTACCTGCTAGCACTTGCTATACATGAAACAACGCCCCCCCCCCTTCTGGGCTACGGCAAAGTTGCACTTACTTGCGGAAAACCACTGCAGAAGAATGGAACAAACTCCTATTAATGTTTACTGAGAGTGTTCCGTAATTAAACTACCTGACCGGAACAAGAAGAGCCTTAAGGCCTTGTCCTGGTTCCAGTTAGGACAGAGTTAATTTTCCCTCATAGTAGCTGGTAGGGTGCTATGTTTTGGATTAGGATGAGAAGAGCGCTGATAACATGCTGATGTTTTAATTGTTGCAGAGCAGTGTTTACACCACGCCAAGGACTTTTCAGCTTCTCGCTCTGTCCTGCCAGCGAGCAGGCTGCGGGTGCAGCAGGAGCTGGGAGGGGACAGACCCAGGACAGCTGACCCAAACTGGCCAAAGGGGTATTCCATACCATCTGACGTCATGCTAAACAATATATAGGGGTGGCTGGCCGGGGTGGGGGGCCGGCTGCTCAGGGATAGGCTGGGCATCGGTCAGCGGGTGGTGAGCAATTGCATTGTGCATCACTTGTTTTCTTACACATTATTATTATTAATACTATTATCATTATCACTATTATTATTATTATTGTTATTATTATATTCCTGTCTTAATAAACTGTCTCTATCTCAACTCACCGGCTTCACTTTCCCGTTTCTCTCCCCCATCCCAGAGAGGGAGGGGGGAGGGTGAGCGAACGGCTGTGTGGTGTTTAGCTGCCAGCCGGGTTAAACCACAACAGGCCTATACACAAAGAAGACAAGCAAGTAAAGAAAGTGGGGTGGAGAAATCAATAAAGTATTGGACTGTGGGGCTTTGCATTCAATGTCAGCTAAGGGCACTGATAGCTACTACAACTGCAAGCAAGGATCTGTCACCATCTCAATAGTCAAATAGGAATGATCTGGACCTCACTGACTCCCAGACTCTCAGCGTTTCTTTGAAAATGTTCAATTCACTGAACTAGAAAGGCTGGAATGTGTATTTTAAAACAAGCGTTTAATTAAAGCTCTCGTGCTTTTGGACCCGAGCACAGATTCTATGACCAAAGACCAGATCTAGCAGTGGACGTACGTACAGAAAGGTTTCCGATAACCGACCACAAGTTTTAAGTAGAAGTGCACTCACAGATTTGTGTGAAATCTGCAAACTGTTAAGCATCCAATTAACTTGTATCTATTGCTTCAGTCACCTAAAATAGTTTTGACTGACCTCCAAAGTTCCCGAAAACTAAAGCTGCTACAGACTATATTCGAAACAACCACCCACCACAAACAAAAGCTCTCGGCAAAGGAAGCCAGTCAGAAAAACCTCCAGGGCCCGTATTTCGCAAAAGAAATCGGTGCCTCAAGGACACAATCCTGATAGCCACCCGCAGCAAAGCGTAAGGCTGCAAAGGAGAACCTCTATACGAGGCTGCCTTTTGGTCTTTTAGAAGTGCCAGACTTTTGCTTGGGAAATCCAGCCCAGAGGAGAAAAGCAGACCGCAATTAAGAGTAAAAACATTGGAAGGCACCTGCGGATGAAAAGCAATGGCAGAGAAAGAGGCAAATTTGCAAACAGATGGTATCCAATGTCCCCTCTGACATGACACATACAGGAGATTTGAAAAGCAAATACCTGTTCCCCTGAGCGGTGGCTGTGTATGTAATAGAAGAAGAAATAATACAATGTTGTTTAAGATGTTACATTTGCGATGTACTGTTCCGAGGCTGCGCTTGGAAGATACAAAATATATGTGCAAGGGTAACATGAGAATGCACCAATTCATGATGAGGAGTAAGGAGGATTAAAAGAATGCTCAATTTGCAAGACATCTAGACAACTGGGGCTTCTTGGACTCTGGGAACTGGATCAAACCAACCTTGTGGTTCGGACTGACACCAAGGGCTCAGAGAGCATGCGTGAGAAGGAAAGGTTAAAAAGTTCAACTCTGATGAAGACATCTTACTTCATCCCAACGACCACCCGGACGACCACCAGAGATTAGTACGCAAGCGCAGAAGGACTGATAAGATAATTAGCATAAGAAGCGAGGCTAGGCGGAGCTAGGAAATGAATATGCATAGATGAGTTGTGAAACCTAATGCATATGTAATATCTTAGGAGATAAAAGAGAACTAAGAGAACAAATCAGACGAAGTTAGATTTGGGCAGGCATGCCCCTAACTTCCGGCGCCTAATAAAGCACCTTCATATAATCACTTTGTGGATTATGTGTTTTCATGAACGCTAACAGCTGCAGAACATGTTCTCAGGAGTGCCTTGCAAACCTGACGGCCTTCACGGATCTCTCCTCAGGTCCTGCAAAAAGCTGGGGAGAGAAAGCCTGAGAGCTGACACCATGTCCGTAACGCTGCCTTGCCTCTGCCTGCTCTCCTGCAGCTGAGTGAGCTCCGAGAGGCCATGCGGGAGAGGGTACACTGGCAGAATCTATCCTTCAGACTCACAGAGATAGGGGCCCAAGTCTCAGCCTTGCAGAGGCCCACAAGGCATGGATAGGTTGTCCAGCCACAGCAGGACAAGCTCCCCAGATTGGCCAAGGAGCCAAGGGGCTCAACTCCCAAAAACAGCCCGTCCTCCCCCAGATGGCATAGCAGGGCTTTGGGATACACAGGTTTACGGGCTGGCCTCCCTCAGGGCTCCTGGGGATTCCAGCTCCCCACCAGTCCCACCAGCAGTCCCACAAAGGAGAAGATGAAGCCATCAAACACTGCTCCTCTGCAGGGATCTGTGCTGGAACGGTATGAACTGCTTCTGCACCCAAAGTAGCGCCCCCTCTATCTGCATAGTAGCCCAGATCTGTTTCCCATCTCAGCCCTGACCATGCTCTTCCTCTCCACACCTGTCTCTTACTTGAGTCAACACTTCCTACCCCCCTCCAACTGGGTGCCTTTTGTCTGTATCAGAAGTAGAGGCACCCCTGAGGACATTGCATATCTGTCTTTCGAAGTGGGAGAAGCCATTGGGTGCTGCAGGTGCCTGCTGCCAGGACAAGTACCCAACCATGCCTCATGGCTGAGCCTCCACCCAGTCCCGCTGGCAGGCCCTGTTGGCAGGAGGAGCTGCTCCCCTTTGCTTGGAGCTGGCGTGGCAGCAGTGTCTCTCCTGACAGGCTGGAGTGCAGCCCCATGGTGGTGGTCAGGAGCCAGCTGGAACTGCCTGTGACCGAGCCCCCTTGACCACCTTGCCTGCTCAGCCCCAAGCCTGCAAGAGGGCGTGAGGGGTTGGTGCTGCCACGACATGGCAGCACGCTCCTCCTGCTCTGCGGAACACAAAGGGCACTGATGTGGCTGGTGGCTCTTGGGAGCATGGCAACACCGACTGCAGTGACAAGCTGGCAACTGCCCCCCAGAAGGGAAAAGGATCCTTTTCCTGACAGAAGTGCAGATGTCCCCTCCTCAAAGACCTTGTGCACACGTGGAGCTTTTCAAGTGCTGTTGCAGTCGTGGCCCTCAGGTGCCTAGGTCTTCCTGTCACACAGCTGTATCCCTTCCTATGCCACACCACGAATTGTATAGCCGTGGCAGGCTCTGGGCATAACCTCACACACTCAGGAATGCCAACGTTGGCTGAGGACTGGTATGCAGCAAGTGTTACACCTGACCAAAAAGTCCCTCAAGAGAGACTGGTGAAAGCAGGCCATCTCCATGAAATAAAACTGCCACATTGACAGGAAATAGTGAGAATCTGAGGAGTTTCACCTAGACCTGAGAAGAGCGAAAGCTGTAAATCCAGGTCCAACACTAGATCCAGCAAAGCACAGTATTTCTTCAGTATCGGAAATTTTCACTTGTTGTTCTGTGAACTTTGATCACAGTGTGCTAGAAAACGTGCCCACAGACTGGACAGACTCCAGCACGTCTTTTGACCTAGGCAGGAACAAAAGACAGATACCCTTGTCTTCTGTTTTTTTGTTGTCCTTGTTTTGTTTTGCTTTGGTTTTGTTGTTTTGTTTTGTTTTTGTTTGTTTTTGTTTTGTTTTCTGAGTCTGATTGGTTTAATAACTGGCTATAGGGAAGAAAAAAAAATGGTTTACCAAGGAAGGAACTAGCCCACACCATCCTTTTCTGCTCTGAAGACTCAAAGATGCAACTCCGGGAGATACGTACTACCAGAATGTGGAACCCTGCTCTCGGTGTTGGGTTATGTGATGAACGGCTCACCTACGCACCCACAAAGGATCCTGGGGGTACAGCCACAGCCTACTTCTATTTTTGCTCCTTTCCAATTAATCATGAAAACAAAATTCAGATTTTCTCTATCCTGTATTCCTGGTACTGCCACTGACTGCGTCCAATGATTTTCATAGTGGCTTTTCTCAATTTCTTCAGCCAATCCTCCTATTTTCTGGAGACTTGCAAAGCTTCCCAAAGAAGGACCATGTCTCGCTGTCAACAAGGAAATGCTTCTTTTCCTTAAGACAGAACTCAATGAAAGAGTAAGGCATGAAGTGAATCCACAGACAAGCATGTAGCAGGCAGACAGTACTTTACAGACAATGAAGGCCCAAGCTCTCTCCTATTAAAGTCAATAAAAGTTATGCTAATTCTAGCTAGGGCTGTAATACCTCTCAAATATGTATCAGGTTTGTGTGGCAAGGGCTACCAGCAGGGGCCTGCAGGGGTGCCCTGTGTGAGCACAGCCCAGCAGCTGCCCCATGGCAGAGCAGAGCAAGCTCCAGCTGCTCCAAAAGGGACCCGCCGCTGGCCAGAGCCAAGCCAACAAGTGATGTTGTTTGCACCTCTCTGAGAGCATATTTAAGAAAGGGAAAAGAACTGCTACACCACAGCAGCTGAGAGAGTGTGGAATGAGATCCAGCCCTGCAGCCCCCGAGGGCAGTGCAGCAGGAGGGCAAGAGGTGCTCCAGGCATGCAGCACAAGTTCCCCTGCGGCCTGTGGAGAGGCCCCTGGTGGAGCAGGCTGTCCCCCTGCAGCCCATGGGTCCCACACGGAGCAGATCTCCACGCTGCAGCCCGTGGAGGAGCCCCCGGTGGAGCAGGTGGATGTGGCCTGGAGGAGGCTGCGGCCCATGGAGAGCCCCCGCAGGAGCAGGCCCCGGGCCGGAGCTGCAGCCCGTGGAGAGGAGCCCACGCAGGAGCAGGGGGTCTGGGGGGAGCTGCCGCCCGTGGGGGACCCATGCTGGAGCAGTTTGCTCCTTGGGGATGGATGGACCCCGTGATACGGAGCCATGTGGGAGCAGTTCTTGAAGAGCTGCTGCCTGTGGGCTGCCCCCGCAGGCTCAGTTCGGGAAGGACGGCATCCCGTGGGAGGGACCCCATGTGAAGCAGGGGCAGAGAGGTGATAAGACAGCCTTCTGGAGTATCAACCATTCATTTCGTTTCTATGTCACTACTAGTCACTGGCCTCCCAAGAGATGTCCTGTGTCTGATCCCCACTCTCTTAGCATGCTTATTCAACCAATTTGCAACCCACTTAATGGTAAATCAAGGTGAAAAACATTAAAGAAAAAACACACATCAAAACACCATCCCAACCCAACAGTATTTGTAATATGTGGGGCAAAGTGCTACAGGCCCTGTTGGGGCAGATGGCCCATGGTGACATCACTGAGCGATGGGCTGTGACCTCGCAGCCCTCGCTGCTTATCTTGGGGCGCCAGCAGAGGCCACGTCAGCCTAGCTCGTGGCTTGACTCCTGCTGAGCGTGTGTGCGAGGCTTGGAGCACCGAGCGAGGATTTGGTAGAGCCGTGCTGTGGGGCCGCTGGCAGCTGTTCTCAGTGCCCGTCCCCACAGTCATTGCCTGTGTTTCCCCGGCCCTGCCTGGCTCAGGCAGCCGGGGCCCCGCGGGACGCGCTCGCAGCAGCGCAGGTGAGCTGTGCGGGGACACGTGCCCCAGGGCAGCCTACAGGGGGCACGGGAAGGCCAGACATGGGTTTGGGGGGGTTCCTGCAGAGGTGCCAGGGGGGCATTGCCTCTGCTCACCCTGGCACAATGAGTGACCTTGGCCTCTCTCTCTTGTGCAGATTCAGACGTCCTTTGGCAGCTGCAGCGCCAGGGTAGGGGAGCAGCTTCTTCACCTCAGCTCTCCCCAGCCCACTGTAGAGCCCGGTGGCCATGGATGTGCCATCGGACTGGACCTGCCCAGCCTGTGGGGACAGTCGGGACGATGTCACCTACATGACCCCCTGTCTCCACCGGCTGTGCTATGGCTGTGCCCTGCGGTGGGCAATGAAGAATCCATGGTGCCCCTTCTGCAGGGAGACAATCAAGACCATCAAGTACTCGGTGAGGTCAGATGACGATTACCTGGAGTGTGCTGTCCCAGAGCCTGCAGAGCACTTGGCTGAGGACCAGCAGGAGGAGCAGGAGGCTGTGGAGCCAGTGCCCAGGGCTCCTGACCTCAGCTTCCCACCCGAGGTCTGGGCAGCCTTCTTCAGGGAGCACCCAGAAAACGTCGAGCCCCTGCTTGCGTGGCTGCAGCAGGAGCTGGAGACCATCTCTGGCTCCGAGTGGTGGGAGGTGGCTGCGGGCCTGAGCACGGTGATCGGCTACCTGTGCGTCTACGGTCTCGACGAGGAGGGCTTGGTGCGGGCGCTGCAGCCTTGCCTCAAAAACCAGACGCTGCCGTTCGTGGTGCGGCTCATCACTGCCGCTGTGGAGCTGTGCAGCACACAGATCCGCCGGCAGCGTGACCGCCAGGACGCCCACGCTGCAGGGAGCCAGGAGGACAGCCCCGCAGCTGCCCACAGCCACGCCACCTCTCCAGGGGGGACTCGTGCCCCTGCCACCACAGAAGAGGAGGAGGCACCTGAGGAGCCAGGGCAGGCGGCAGCAGGTCCCTCTGCCCAGGGCAGGGACTGCTTGCCTGGGGGGCGCCGGCGCGCCCCGAAGAGGAGGGCCAGCAGCAGCCTGCAGGACTCTCCCCAGCCCTGCAAGAGGCCGCCCCGACGGCGGCACTAGGCGGGCACCCCACACCTGGCAGCATAATTTATGAAAATAAAGAAATGTTACTGAAAGAGTCTCTCTCTTATTGACGGTGCAGACAGTGCTGCTGTCCATACCCATGTTGGTTTCACAGAATGACAGAATCACAGAATTGTAGGGGTGGAAGGGACCTCGAGAGGTCATCAGGTCCAACCCCTCTGCCAAAGCAGGTTCCCTAGAGCAAGTTCACACAATCACAGAATCACAGAATCATCTAGGTTGGAAGAGACCTCCAAGATCTCCTAGTCCAACCTCTGACCTAACACTAACGAGTCCTCCACTAAACCATATCACTAAGCTCTACATTTAAACGTCTTTTAAAGACCTTCAGGGATGGTAACTCAACCACTTCCCTGGGCAGCCTATTCCAATGCCTAACAACCCTTTCAGTAAAGAAGTTCTTCCTAATATCCAACCTAAACCTCCCCTGGTGCAACTTTAGCCTATTCCCCCTCGTCCTGTCACCAGGCACGTGGGAGAACAGACCAACCCCCACCTCGCTACAGCCTCCTTTAAGGTACCTGTAGAGTGCGATAAGGTCACCCCTGAGCCTCCTCTTTTCCAGACTGAACAATCCCAGCTCCCCCAGCCGTTCCTTGTAAGACTTGTTCTCCAGACTCCTCACCAGCTTCGTTGTCCTTCTCTGGACTCGCATGAGCACCTCGATGTCCTTCTTGTAGCGAGGGGCCCAAAACTGAACACAGTACTCGAGGTGCGGCCTCACCAGAGCCGAGTAAAGGGGGACAATCACTTCCCTAGCCCTGCTGGCCACACTGTTTCTTATGCAAGCCAGGATGCTGTTGGCCTTCTTGGCCACCTGAGCACACTGCTGGCTCATATTCAGCCGACTGTCAACCAATACTCCCAGGTCCTTCTCTGCCAGGCAGCTTTCCAACCACTCATCTCCCAGCCTGTAGCGCTGCTTGGGGTTGTTACGCCCCAGGTGCAGGACCCGGCACTTGGCCTTGTTGAACTTCATACAGTTGGCCTCAGCCCATCGCTCCAGCCTACCCAGATCCTCCTGCGGAGCCTTCCTACCCTCAAGCAGTTCAACACACGCACCTAACTTGGTGTCGTCTGCAAACTTACTGAGGGTGCACTCGATCCCCTCATCCAGATCATCAATAAAGATATTAAGGAGAACTGGCCCTAGTACTGAGCCCTGGGGGACTCCACTAGTGACCGGCCTCCAACTGGATTTGGCTCCTTTCACCACGACACTTTGGGCCTGGCTACCCAGCCAGTTTCTAACCCAACAAAGCGTACGCCAGTCCAAACCAAGAGCAGCCTGTTTCTTGAGGAGAATGCTGTGGGAAATGGTGTCAAAAGCCTTACTGAAGTCAAGGTAGACCACATCCACAGCCTTTCCCTCATCCACCAAGTGCATCACTTTGTCATAGAAGGAGATCAGGTTAGTCAAGCAGGACCTGCCTTTCATAAACCCATGCTGACTGAGCCTGATCTCCTGGTTGTCCTGCAAGTGCCACCTAATGACACGCAAGATAATCTGCTCCATGAGCTTTCCTAGCACTGAGGTCAAACTACCAGGCCTATAGTTTCCCGGGTCTACCTTCCAGCCCTTCTTGTAGATGGGCATCACGTTTGCTAGCCGCCAGTCAACTGGGACCTCCCCTGATAGCCAGGACTGCTGATAAATGACGGAAAGCGGCTTGGCCAGCTCTTCCACCAGTTCTCGCAGTACCCTCAGGTGGATCCCAGCTGGCCCCATCGACTTGCGTACATCTAAGTGCTGTAGCAGGTCACCAACCATTTCCTCGTGGATTGTGAGGGCCACAATCTGTTCCCCATTCCCTTCCACCAGCTCAGGGTACTGGGTATCCAGATAACAACTAGTCTTGCGGTAAAGACTGAGGCAAAGAAGGCATTAAGCACCTCAGCCTTTTCCTCGTCGCTCGTCACTAAGTTTCCCCCCGCATCCAGTAAAGGATGGAGATTCCCCTTAGTCCTCCTTCTCATGTTAATGTATTTTTAAAAACATTTCCTGTTATCTTTAACAGCAGTAGCCAGATTGAGCTCCAGATGAGCTTTGGCCTTTCTAATTTTTTCTCTACACAGCCTTACAACATCCTTATAATCCTTCTGAGTGGCCTGCCCTCTTCTCCAAAGATCATAAACCCTCTTGTTTTTTACTAAGCTCTAGCCACAACTCTCTGTTCAGCCAGGCTGGTCTTCTTCCATGCTGGCTCGTCTTTGGGCACATGGGGACAGACTGCTCCTAAGCCTTTAAGATTTCCTTCTTGACGAGTGCCCAGCCTTCCTGGACTCCTCTGCCCTTCAGGCCTGCCTCCCAAGGGACTCTGCCAACCAGTGTCCTGAACAGCTCAAAGTCTGCCCTGCGGAAGTCCAGGACAGCAGTTTTACTGGTCCCCCTCCTGACTTCGCCAAGAATAGAGAACTCGACCATTTCGTGGTCACTCTGCCCAAGACAGCTCCCGACCACCACATCTCCCACCAGTCCTTCTCTGTTTGTGAACAGAACGTCCAGCTGGGCACTTCCCCTGGTAGGCTCACTAATCAGCTGCGTCAGGAAGCTATCTTCCACGCTCTCCAGAAACCTCCTAGACTGCTTCCTCTGCGCTGTATTGCATGTCCAGGATATGTCTGGGAAGTTGAAGTCCCCAACGAGGACAAGAGCCGATGATTTCACAACTTTTGCCAGCTGCCTGTAGAATTCCTCATCCGTCTCCTCATCCTGGTTTGGTGGTCTGTAACAGACCCCCACCAGGATGCTTGCCTTGTTGGCCTTCCCGCCGATCCTAACCTACAGGGACTCAACCTTATCATTCCCAGTCTTAGCCTCAAGATCTACAACATCAAAATACTCTCTAATATAGAGAGCCACACCACCACCCCTTTTGTGCTGCCTGTCCTTTCTGAAGAGCCTATAGCCAGTCATTGCAGAACTCGGGTCATGGGAGTGGTCCCACCACGTTTCAGTGATGGCAACCACGTCATAGCTAGCCTGCTGAACAATGGCTTCCAGCTCTTCCTGTTTGTTGCCCATGCTGCGTGCATTAGTGTAGATGCAGTTCAGCTGGGCCATTGCCTGCTCCCCAGACCCTGACACTGCTCACCCTGGCACACCTCTAACAAGCCTTATGCCCTCCCCGTCCCCCCTTCCTACCTAGTTTAAAGCCCTCTCAATGAGCCCTGCCAGCTCCTGTGCTAGTGTCTGTTTTCCCCTTAGAGACAGGTGGGACCCATCTGCAGTTAGCAGGCTGGGTGCTGAGTAAAGCACCCCGTGGTCAAAAAAAAAAAAAAAATTTCTGCATTGGCACCAGCCTCTGAGCCACCTGTTTATCAGGTGGGCTTTCTGGGTCCTCTCTGTACCCCTCCCTGCCCAATAGAGGGGGAGGATCACCTCCCTTGACCTCTAGGATGTGGCCTGGAGGAGGCTGCAGCCCACGGAGAGCCCCCGCAGGAGCAGGCCCTGGGCCGGAGCTGCAGCCCGTGGAGAGGAGCCCACGCAGGAGCAGGGGTTCTGGGTGTACTGTCATTAGATGCATATGAATTCTGAAAAAAGTCATTCAGGAACATTGCTCCTCAACTTCTACGCTACAAGCTTATTTGGAAGAGCTTTCCTTGCTGACAGGAACATCCACAGTCACTTCCATGACATTAAGAGGAGCAGGATTTTAAGTGTGGTGGCTCTGGCCACATGAGCTAGGTCCCAGGCCCACCAGAGGCAATGAAGGAGAATTTGTGGGGTCACGGGAGCCATTCAAGACCACTTGATGGAAGAGGTGATATTGGTAGCAGACTGCTGCCTAGTACAAGGAATGGAAGACACTTATCGGCAAGATCTCATTTGTCATTTAGGGAGGTCTCTGCTTGCACGGGGCTCACATTCAGGATGTTGAGGCTACCAATGCTTATCCCGCCCTCCAGCTACTACTTGCAGGTGCTTTTCCATGGAGGCACCAACAATACTATCAGGACTAATGTGGGAAGTATCAAAGGTGACTGCAGGATTCTACAGGCAGCAGTCAAGTTTATGGGTGCCTGCATTGCGGTCTTCCTCATCCTAATGGTAGGGGGAAAGGGCCTGAGGAGGGCTCAGTAGATTCTCCAGGTTAACAGCTTTTTGTGCAGCAAGTGTTGATAGCACACCTGTGATTTCTGTGACCATGGAAGTCTCTTAGAAGGTCTACAGGCTCTTGGAAGAAAAAAAAATCCATTTGAGCAAAGGAGGTCAACATATCTTTCTGAGCACTGCCAGCCTGTCAAGGGAGGTCATCCTTCCTCTCTCCTCAGCACTGGTGAGGCTGCATGCGGAGCACAGGGTCCACTTCCAGGCACCCCGCATTCAACAGATTCTGGACGTGCTGCAATGATTCCAGCACAGGCTGAGAGAGCCTACTCTGAAATGCACCTGAGGAAAACACTGCAACTCACAGATACTCAGCTCCCAGGTAGCAGCAGGGTGCCAGCCCAGGGCAAAAAAGAGCAACCTCCTCTTCTCCCTGCAGGGCTAATGAGGGGACATTATCTCTATATTTAGCCATTCTCAGAACTCCTTGAGCACACCAATGGTACAGACCAATGAGGTGGTGAACAAAAGGATAAGGAATATTGTATAGGCACAACTCACTTTTATTTGCAGCTGGGAGCTGGCCTGGTTAGGGAAGTCTTCTCAACACTCTCATGACAGGCATATCCAGTTACCTGATAGAAGAATATATCCATATATGTTGGGGTGTCCGCTTGGTTTTGGGTTGGTTGCTTCACTGCAAGCCTTGCTTCACAAATCTCCATGGAACTTCCTTTGGAAGGTGGCTGCAGAACATGCTCTCTAGAGAGCCTGGGAAACCTGATGGCCTTCATGGATCTCTTCTCTGGCCCTAGGAAAAGCCAATATACAGAGGGCATGAGAGTAATCTCTGCCCGTCATTGAGCCTTGCTTCTGCCTGAGCTCCAGCTGAGCAAGCTGTGAGAAGCCATGCAGGAGAAGGTGATCTAGTGGAACCCGCCCCAGTGCAGAGGTCAAGCATCTGGACCCATGGGAAAGAACAGCCAGGAGCTGAAAGGCCTTTAAGTGGTCCCCAAGGCAGAGGCAGGTGGTCCAGCCACAGTGAGGCAGGCTCTCCAGCTGGGCCATGTGGTGAAGGGGCTCTGTTCCCCAATGACCCTTCCTCCCACCAACAAAAGCACAGTGACGAGTATTGCACGGGTATAACTCGGGTTTATTTGCAGGTGAGAGCTGGCCTGGTTGAAGAGGCTTCTCAACACCCCGTGCAAGGCATCTCCAGTTCCCTGACTGAAATATGTGTCCACATATGTTGGGGCATCTGCTTGGTTTGGCATGGTTCCTTCACTGCAACTTTTGCAGTGTTCTCTGAAGAGCTTGGGAAATAAAAGAGCTTGCATGGAAGTTTCCTCAGGCCCTGGGAAAAGCCAAGAAAAAGGAGGCATGAGAAATTCTGCCATGCCCATTGTGCAGCCTTGACGCAGACTAAGCTCCGGCTCGGCAAGCTGTGAGAGGCCACTCTGGAGAAGTTGCTCTGGCAGAGGCTACCCAAGTACAGAGGCCAAGCGTCCAGACCCCAGGAGAGAAGCAGACCAGGAACACAACAGCCTCAACCTTGCAGTGGCCCCCAAGGCAGGGTTGGACTGTCCAGCCACACTGGGGCAGGCTCTCCAGATGGGCCAGGGGCTGAAGAGGCTCTGCTCCCCAGACAGCCTGGCCTCCCAGAGGGCTCCTGGGGACTCTGGCTTCCTGACCAGTCCCACCAGCAGTCCTGCAAAGGAGAAGGGGAGGCTGTCAGACACCACTCCTCTGCTGACATTCATGGTGACCCACAGCATGGCGCCTGCACCCAAAGCAGAATCCCCACTTGCATGGGGAAACCATGCAAGCCCACCCCCTCTCCTTGCCCTCCTGGGCCCTGACCACAGTCCTCCTCCACACACAATGCCCTTGATTACCCAAGGCAGCAGTTCCTACCTGCTCCAACTGGGTGCATCTCATCAGGAAAACAGGTACTCCCCTGCAAAATCACAGAATCACAGAATTGTACGGGTTGGAAGGGACCTTGAGAGGTCATTGGGCCCAACCCCCCAGCCAAAGTAGGTTCCCTAGAGCAGGTTGCCCACGTAGACGTCCAGACGGGCCTTGAATATCTCCAGAGAAGGAGACTCCACAACCTCCCTGGGCAGCCTGTTCCAGTGCTCCGTCACCCTCACCATGACGAAGTTCTTTCTCATGTTGGTGCAGAACTTCCTGTGCTCCATTTTGTGGCCATTGCCCCTTGTCCTGTCCCCACAAACCACTGAAAAGAGGTTGGCCATATCCCGTTGTCTCCCACACTTCGTGTATTTATAAACATTGATAAGATTCCCCCTCAGTCTTCTTTCCTCAAGGCTGAACAGACCCAGGTCTCTCAGCCTTTCCTCATAGAGGAGACGCTCCAGGCTCCCTGTCATCTTTGTGGCCCTCTGCTGGACTCTTTCCAGGACATCCCTGTCTTTTTTTGTAGCGGGGAGCCCAGAACTGGACACAGTCCTCCAGGCGAGGCCTGACGAGGGCAGAATAGAGGGGGAGGATCACCTCCTTTGACCTGCTGGCCACACTCCTTTTAATGCATGCCAGGATCCCATTGGCCTTCTTGGCCACCAGGGCACACTGCTGACTCATGGCCAACCTGTTGTCCACCAGGACCCCCAGGTCCTTATCCTCAGAGCTCCTCTCCAGCAGGTCATCCCCCAGCCTGTACTGACGCATGCGGCTGTTCCTTCCCAGGTGCAGGATTCTACACTTGCTCTTGTTAAACTTCAATTGGTTTGGTTTCTTCCTGCCCAAAGTTTCTTCCTGCCCAAAATGCTGTTGATCCTCAAGATTTTGCAGAGATGGTCTTCTGCAATGCCCACCTTAACTGCAAAAAATGTTGCACAGCACTCTTGCCAACTGAATAATGCAGAAGAAGGTGCAGTGCTGGTGCAGATGAGAGAGAACCATAGCATGCTGCAGGTGCCCCAGTGGCAAGCCCCCATTCTCCTGCCATGTATCTGTGGCAGATCTCACATGTCCTGGAGAGCCACCCTACTCCTGTGCTGTGTGACTACAAATGCACAAGAAATTAATAGAAAATCAGCTATGGTACCAAAGTAACCTAATTAACACAATTCGTTTGACATTCCAGAAAACAAGTAGGATCTCAGGTGGCCCTGCTTTATGATAAACACAACTCAATTTAACCTACGTATTTTTATACAAATCATCAGTGTAAGACTACACTAAACGCAAAGACGCATTCGATTTCTTGTGATCCAATCTTCAGTGGTTTGTTAAAATCTCTATAAGTAACTCTGTTTTCACAGCTCATCTTTTAGTATCATTAGATAAGCCCTTTTTCATCTTCAACACGAATCTTACGACATTCTCTCAACTACCTGCTAGCACTTGCTATACATGAAACAACGCCCCCCCCCCCTTCTGGGCTACGGCAAAGTTGCACTTACTTGCGGAAAACCACTGCAGAAGAATGGAACAAACTCCTATTAATGTTTACTGAGAGTGTTCCGTAATTAAACTACCTGACCGGAACAAGAAGAGCCTTAAGGCCTTGTCCTGGTTCCAGTTAGGACAGAGTTAATTTTCCCTCATAGTAGCTGGTAGGGTGCTATGTTTTGGATTAGGATGAGAAGAGCGCTGATAACATGCTGATGTTTTAATTGTTGCAGAGCAGTGTTTACACCACGCCAAGGACTTTTCAGCTTCTCGCTCTGTCCTGCCAGCGAGCAGGCTGCGGGTGCAGCAAGAGCTGGGAGGGGACAGACCCAGGACAGCTGACCCAAACTGGCCAAAGGGGTATTCCATACCATCTGACGTCATGCTAAACAATATATAGGGGTGGCTGGCCGGGGTGGGGGGCCGGCTGCTCAGGGATAGGCTGGGCATCGGTCAGCGGGTGGTGAGCAATTGCATTGTGCATCACTTGTTTTCTTACACATTATTATTATTAATACTATTATCATTATCACTATTATTATTATTATTGTTATTATTATATTCCTGTCTTAATAAACTGTCTCTATCTCAACTCACCGGCTTCACTTTCCCGTTTCTCTCCCCCATCCCAGAGAGGGAGGGGGGAGGGTGAGCGAACGGCTGTGTGGTGTTTAGCTGCCAGCCGGGTTAAACCACAACAGGCCTATACACAAAGAAGACAAGCAAGTAAAGAAAGTGGGGTGGAGAAATCAATAAAGTATTGGACTGTGGGGCTTTGCATTCAATGTCAGCTAAGGGCACTGATAGCTACTACAACTGCAAGCAAGGATCTGTCACCATCTCAATAGTCAAATAGGAATGATCTGGACCTCACTGACTCCCAGACTCTCAGCGTTTCTTTGAAAATGTTCAATTCACTGAACTAGAAAGGCTGGAATGTGTATTTTAAAACAAGCGTTTAATTAAAGCTCTCGTGCTTTTGGACCCGAGCACAGATTCTATGACCAAAGACCAGATCTAGCAGTGGACGTACGTACAGAAAGGTTTCCGATAACCGACCACAAGTTTTAAGTAGAAGTGCACTCACAGATTTGTGTGAAATCTGCAAACTGTTAAGCATCCAATTAACTTGTATCTATTGCTTCAGTCACCTAAAATAGTTTTGACTGACCTCCAAAGTTCCCAAAAACTAAAGCTGCTACAGACTATATTCGAAACAACCACCCACCACAAACAAAAGCTCTCGGCAAAGGAAGCCAGTCAGAAAAACCTCCAGGGCCCGTATTTCGCAAAAGAAATCGGTGCCTCAAGGACACAATCCTGATAGCCACCCGCAGCAAAGCGTAAGGCTGCAAAGGAGAACCTCTATACAAGGCTGCCTTTTGGTCTTTTAGAAGTGCCAGACTTTTGCTTGGGAAATCCAGCCCAGAGGAGAAAAGCAGACCGCAATTAAGAGTAAAAACATTGGAAGGCACCTGCGGATGAAAAGCAATGGCAGAGAAAGAGGCAAATTTGCAAACAGATGGTATCCAATGTCCCCTCTGACATGACACATACAGGAGATTTGAAAAGCAAATACCTGTTCCCCTGAGCGGTGGCTGTGTTAGTAATAGAAGAAGAAATAATACAATATTGTTTAAGATGTTACATTTGCGATGTACTGTTCCGAGGCTGCGCTTGGAAGATACAAAATATATGTGCAAGGGTAACATGAGAATGCACCAATTCATGATGAGGAGTAAGGAGGATTAAAAGAATGCTCAATTTGCAAGACATCTAGACAACTGGGGCTTCTTGGACTCTGGGAACTGGATCAAACCAACCTTGTGGTTTGGACTGAGACCAAGGACTCAGAGAGCATGCGTGAGAAGGAAAGGTTAAAAAGTTCAACTCTGATGAAGACATCTTACTTCATCCCAACGACCACCCGGACGACCACCAGAGATTAGTACGCAAGCGCAGAAGGACTGATAAGATAATTAGCATAAGAAGCGAGGCTAGGCGGAGCTAGGAAATGAATATGCATAGATGAGTTGTGAAACCTAATGCATATGTAATATCTTAGGAGATAAAAGAGAACTAAGAGAACAAATCAGATGAAGTTAGATTTGGGCAGGCATGCCCCTAACTTCCGGCGCCTAATAAAGCACCTTCATATAATCACTTTGTGGATTATGTGTTTTCATGAACGCTAACAGCTGCAGAACATGTTCTCAGGAGTGCCTTGCAAACCTGACGGCCTTCACGGATCTCTCCTCAGGTCCTGCAAAAAGCTGGGGAGAGAAAGCCTGAGAGCTGACACCATGTCCGTAACGCTGCCTTGCCTCTGCCTGCTCTCCTGCAGCTGAGTGAGCTCCGAGAGGCCATGCGGGAGAGGGTACACTGGCAGAATCTATCCTTCAGACTCACAGAGATAGGGGCCCAAGTCTCAGCCTTGCAGAGGCCCACAAGGCATGGATAGGTTGTCCAGCCACAGCAGGACAAGCTCCCCAGATTGGCCAAGGAGCCAAGGGGCTCAACTCCCAAAAACAGCCCTTCCTCCCCCAGATGGCATAGCAGGGCTTTGGGATACACAGGTTTACGGGCTGGCCTCCCTCAGGGCTCCTGGGGATTCCAGCTCCCCACCAGTCCCACCAGCAGTCCCACAAAGGAGAAGATGAAGCCATCAAACACTGCTCCTCTGCAGGGATCTGTGCTGGAACAGCATGAACTGCTTCTGCACCCAAAGTAGCGCCCCCTCTATCTGCATAGTAGCCCAGATCTGTTTCCCATCTCAGCCCTGACCATGCTCTTCCTCTCCACACCTGTCTCTTACTTGAGTCAACACTTCCTACCCCCCTCCAACTGGGTGCCTTTTGTCTGTATCAGAAGTAGAGGCACCCCTGAGGACATTGCATATCTGTCTTTCGAAGTGGGAGAAGCCATTGGGTGCTGCAGGTGCCTGCTGCCAGGACAAGTACCCAACCATGCCTCATGGCTGAGCCTCCACCCAGCCCCGCTGGCAGGCCCTGTTGGCAGGAGGAGCTGCTCCCCTTTGCTTGGAGCTGGCGTGGCAGCAGTGTCTCTCCTGACAGGCTGGAGTGCAGCCCCATGGTGGTGGTCAGGAGCCAGCTGGAACTGCCTGTGACCGAGCCCCCTTGACCACCTTGCCTGCTCAGCCCCAAGCCTGCAAGAGGGCGTGAGGGGTTGGTGCTGCCACGACATGGCAGCACGCTCCTCCTGCTCTGCGGAACACAAAGGGCACTGATGTGGCTGGTGGCTCTTGGGAGCATGGCAACACTGACTGCAGTGACAAGCTGGCAACTGCCCCCCAGAAGGGAAAAGGATCCTTTTCCTGACAGAAGTGCAGATGTCCCCTCCTCAAAGACCTTGTGCACACGTGGAGCTTTTCAAGTGCTGTTGCAGTCGTGGCCCTCAGGTGCCTAGGTCTTCCTGTCACACAGCTGTATCCCTTCCTATGCCACACCACGAATTGTATAGCCGTGGCAGGCTCTGGGCATAACCTCACACACTCAGGAATGCCAACGTTGGCTGAGGACTGGTATGCAGCAAGTGTTACACCTGACCAAAAAGTCCCTCAAGAGAGACTGGTGAAAGCAGGCCATCTCCATGAAATAAAACTGCCACATTGACAGGAAATAGTGAGAATCTGAGGAGTTTCACCTAGACCTGAGAAGAGCGAAAGCTGTAAATCCAGGTCCAACACTAGATCCAGCAAAGCACAGTATTTCTTCAGTATCGGAAATTTTCACTTGTTGTTCTGTGAACTTTGATCACAGTGTGCTAGAAAACGTGCCCACAGACTGGACAGACTCCAGCACGTCTTTTGACCTAGGCAGGAACAAAAGACAGATACCCTTGTCTTCTGTTTTTTTGTTGTCCTTGTTTTGTTTTGCTTTGGTTTTGTTGTTTTGTTTTGTTTTTGTTTGTTTTTGTTTTGTTTTCTGAGTCTGATTGGTTTAATAACTGGCTATAGGGAAGAAAAAAAAAATGGTTTACCAAGGAAGGAACTAGCCCACACCATCCTTTTCTGCTCTGAAGACTCAAAGATGCAACTCCGGGAGATACGTACTACCAGAATGTGGAACCCTGCTCTCGGTGTTGGGTTATGTGATGAACGGCTCACCTACGCGCCCACAAAGGATCCTGGGGGTACAGCCACAGCCTACTTCTATTTTTGCTCCTTTCCAATTAATCATGAAAACAAAATTCAGATTTTCTCTATCCTGTATTCCTGGTACTGCCACTGACTGCGTCCAATGATTTTCATAGTGGCTTTTCTCAATTTCTTCAGCCAATCCTCCTATTTTCTGGAGACTTGCAAAGCTTCCCAAAGAAGGACCATGTCTCGCTGTCAACAAGGAAATGCTTCTTTTCCTTAAGACAGAACTCAATGAAAGAGTAAGGCATGAAGTGAATCCACAGACAAGCATGTAGCAGGCAGACAGTACTTTACAGACAATGAAGGCCCAAGCTCTCTCCTATTAAAGTCAATAAAAGTTATGCTAATTCTAGCTAGGGCTCTCAATATACCTCTCAAATATGTATCAGGTTTGTGTGGCAAGGGCTACCAGCAGGGGCCTGCAGGAGTGCCCCGTGTGAGCACAGCCCAGCAGCTGCCCCATGGCAGAGCAGAGCAAGCTCCAGCTGCTCCAAAAGGGACCCGCCGCTGGCCAGAGCCAAGCCAACAAGTGATGTTGTTTGCACCTCTCTGAGAGCATATTTAAGAAAGGGAAAAGAACTGCTACACCACAGCAGCTGAGAGAGTGTGGAATGAGATCCAGCCCTGCAGCCCCCGAGGGCAGTGCAGCAGGAGGGCAAGAGGTGCTCCAGGCATGCAGCACAAGTTCCCCTGCGGCCTGTGGAGAGGCCCCTGGTGGAGCAGGCTGCCCCCCTGCAGCCCATGGGTCCCACACGGAGCAGATCTCCACGCTGCAGCCCGTGGAGGAGCCCCCGGTGGAGCAGGTGGATGTGGCCTGGAGGAGGCTGCGGCCCATGGAGAGCCCCCGCAGGAGCAGGCCCCGGGCCGGAGCTGCAGCCCGTGGAGAGGAGCCCACGCAGGAGCAGGGGGTCTGGGGGGAGCTGCCGCCCGTGGGGGACCCGTGCTGGAGCAGTTTGCTCCTGGGGGGTGGACCCCGTGATACGGAGCCATGTGGGAGCAGTTCTTGAAGAGCTGCTGCCTGTGGGCTGCCCCCGCAGGCTCAGTTCGGGAAGGACGGCATCCCGTGGGAGGGACCCCATGTGAAGCAGGGGCAGAGAGGTGATAAGACAGCCTTCTGGAGTATCAACCATTCATTTCGTTTCTATGTCACTACTAGTCACTGGCCTCCCAAGAGATGTCCTGTGTCTGATCCCCACTCTCTTAGCATGCTTATTCAACCAATTTGCAACCCACTTAATGGTAAATCAAGGTGAAAAAAATTAAAGAAAAAACACACATCAAAACACCATCCCAACCCAACAGTATTTGTAATATGTGGGGCAAAGTGCTACAGGCCCTGTTGGGGCAGATGGCCCATGGTGACATCACTGAGCGATGGGCTGTGACCTCGCAGCCCTCGCTGCTTATCTTGGGGCGCCAGCAGAGGCCACGTCAGCCTAGCTCGTGGCTTGACTCCTGCTGAGCGTGTGTGCGAGGCTTGGAGCACCGAGCGAGGATTTGGTAGAGCCGTGCTGTGGGGCCGCTGGCAGCTGTTCTCAGTGCCCGTCCCCACAGTCATTGCCTGTGTTTTCCCGGCCCTGCCTGGCTCAGGCAGCCGGGGCCCCGCGGGACGCGCTCGCAGCAGCGCAGGTGAGCTGTGCGGGGACACGTGCCCCAGGGCAGCCTACAGGGGGCACGGGAAGGCCAGACATGGGTTTGGGGGGGTTCCTGCAGAGGTGCCAGGGGGGCATTGCCTCTGCTCACCCTGGCACAATGAGTGACCTTGGCCTCTCTCTCTTGTGCAGATTCAGACGTCCTTTGGCAGCTGCAGCGCCAGGGTAGGGGAGCAGCTTCTTCACCTCAGCTCTCCCCAGCCCACTGTAGAGCCCGGTGGCCATGGATGTGCCATCGGACTGGACCTGCCCAGCCTGTGGGGACAGTCGGGACGATGTCACCTACATGACCCCCTGTCTCCACCGGCTGTGCTATGGCTGTGCCCTGCGGTGGGCAATGAAGAATCCATGGTGCCCCTTCTGCAGGGAGACAATCAAGACCATCAAGTACTCGGTGAGGTCAGACGACGATTACCTGGAGTGTGCTGTCCCAGAGCCTGCAGAGCACTTGGCTGAGGACCAGCAGGAGGAGCAGGAGGCTGTGGAGCCAGTGCCCAGGGCTCCTGACCTCAGCTTCCCACCCGAGGTCTGGGCAGCCTTCTTCAGGGAGCACCCAGAAAACGTCGAGCCCCTGCTTGCGTGGCTGCAGCAGGAGCTGGAGACCATCTCTGGCTCCGAGTGGTGGGAGGTGGCTGCGGGCCTGAGCACGGTGATCGGCTACCTGTGCGTCTACGGTCTCGACGAGGAGGGCTTGGTGCGGGCGCTGCAGCCTTGCCTCAAAAACCAGACGCTGCCTTTCGTGGTGCGGCTCATCACTGCCGCTGTGGAGCTGTGCAGCACACAGATCCGCCGGCAGCGTGACCGCCAGGACGCCCATGCTGCAGGGAGCCAGGAGGACAGCCCCGCAGCTGCCCACAGCCACGCCACCTCTCCAGGGGGGACTCGTGCCCCTGCCACCACAGAAGAGGAGGAGGCACCTGAGGAGCCAGGGCAGGCGGCAGCAGGTCCCTCTGCCCAGGGCAGGGACTGCTTGCCTGGGGGGCGCCGGCGCGCCCCGAAGAGGAGGGCCAGCAGCAGCCTGCAGGACTCTCCCCAGCCCCGCAAGAGGCCGCCCCGACGGCGGCACTAGGCGGGCACCCCACACCTGGCAGCATAATTTATGAAAATAAAGAAATGTTACTGAAAGAGTCTCTCTCTTATTGACGGTGCAGACAGTGCTGCTGTCCATACCCATGTTGGTTTCACAGAATGACAGAATCACAGAATTGTAGGGGTGGAAGGGACCTCGAGAGGTCATCAGGTCCAACCCCTCTGCCAAAGCAGGTTCCCTAGAGCAAGTTCACACAATCACAGAATCACAGAATCATCTAGGTTGGAAGAGACCTCCAAGATCTCCTAGTCCAACCTCTGACCTAACACTAACGAGTCCTCCACTAAACCATATCACTAAGCTCTACATTTAAACGTCTTTTAAAGACCTTCAGGGATGGTAACTCAACCACTTCCCTGGGCAGCCTATTCCAATGCCTAACAACCCTTTCAGTAAAGAAGTTCTTCCTAATATCCAACCTAAACCTCCCCTGGTGCAACTTTAGCCTATTCCCCCTCGTCCTGTCACCAGGCACGTGGGAGAACAGACCAACCCCCACCTCGCTACAGCCTCCTTTAAGGTACCTGTAGAGTGCGATAAGGTCACCCCTGAGCCTCCTCTTTTCCAGACTGAACAATCCCAGCTCCCCCAGCCGTTCCTTGTAAGACTTGTTCTCCAGACTCCTCACCAGCTTCGTTGTCCTTCTCTGGACTCGCATGAGCACCTCGATGTCCTTCTTGTAGCGAGGGGCCCAAAACTGAACACAGTACTCGAGGTGCGGCCTCACCAGAGCCGAGTAAAGGGGGACAATCACTTCCCTAGCCCTGCTGGCCACACTGTTTCTTATGCAAGCCAGGATGCTGTTGGCCTTCTTGGCCACCTGAGCACACTGCTGGCTCATATTCAGCCGACTGTCAACCAATACTCCCAGGTCCTTCTCTGCCAGGCAGCTTTCCAACCACTCATCTCCCAGCCTGTAGCGCTGCTTGGGGTTGTTACGCCCCAGGTGCAGGACCCGGCACTTGGCCTTGTTGAACTTCATACAGTTGGCCTCAGCCCATCGCTCCAGCCTACCCAGATCCTCCTGCGGAGCCTTCCTACCCTCAAGCAGTTCAACACACGCACCTAACTTGGTGTCGTCTGCAAACTTACTGAGGGTGCACTCGATCCCCTCATCCAGATCATCAATAAAGATATTAAGGAGAACTGGCCCTAGTACTGAGCCCTGGGGGACTCCACTAGTGACCGGCCTCCAACTGGATTTGGCTCCTTTCACCACGACACTTTGGGCCTGGCTACCCAGCCAGTTTCTAACCCAACAAAGCGTACGCCAGTCCAAACCAAGAGCAGCCTGTTTCTTGAGGAGAATGCTGTGGGAAATGGTGTCAAAAGCCTTACTGAAGTCAAGGTAGACCACATCCACAGCCTTTCCCTCATCCACCAAGTGCATCACTTTGTCATAGAAGGAGATCAGGTTAGTCAAGCAGGACCTGCCTTTCATAAACCCATGCTGACTGAGCCTGATCTCCTGGTTGTCCTGCAAGTGCCACCTAATGACACGCAAGATAATCTGCTCCATGAGCTTTCCTAGCACCGAGGTCAAACTACCAGGCCTATAGTTTCCCGGGTCTACCTTCCAGCCCTTCTTGTAGATGGGCATCACGTTTGCTAGCCGCCAGTCAACTGGGACCTCCCCTGATAGCCAGGACTGCTGATAAATGACGGAAAGCGGCTTGGCCAGCTCTTCCACCAGTTCTCGCAGTACCCTCAGGTGGATCCCAGCTGGCCCCATCGACTTGCGTACATCTAAGTGCTGTAGCAGGTCGCCAACCATTTCCTCGTGGATTGTGAGGGCCACAATCTGTTCCCCATTCCCTTCCACCAGCTCAGGGTACTGGGTATCCAGATAACAACTAGTCTTGCGGTAAAGACTGAGGCAAAGAAGGCATTAAGCACCTCAGCCTTTTCCTCGTCGCTCGTCACTAAGTTTCCCCCCGCATCCAGTAAAGGATGGAGATTCCCCTTAGTCCTCCTTCTCATGTTAATGTATTTTTAAAAACATTTCCTGTTATCTTTAACAGCAGTAGCCAGATTGAGCTCCAGATGAGCTTTGGCCTTTCTAATTTTTTCTCTACACAGCCTTACAACATCCTTATAATCCTTCTGAGTGGCCTGCCCTCTTCTCCAAAGATCATAAACCCTCTTGTTTTTTACTAAGCTCTAGCCACAACTCTCTGTTCAGCCAGGCTGGTCTTCTTCCATGCTGGCTCGTCTTTGGGCACATGGGGACAGACTGCTCCTAAGCCTTTAAGATTTCCTTCTTGACGAGTGCCCAGCCTTCCTGGACTCCTCTGCCCTTCAGGCCTGCCTCCCAAGGGACTCTGCCAACCAGTGTCCTGAACAGCTCAAAGTCTGCCCTGCGGAAGTCCAGGACAGCAGTTTTACTGGTCCCCCTCCTGACTTCGCCAAGAATAGAGAACTCGACCATTTCGTGGTCACTCTGCCCAAGACAGCTCCCGACCACCACATCTCCCACCAGTCCTTCTCTGTTTGTGAACAGAACGTCCAGCTGGGCACTTCCCCTGGTAGGCTCACTAATCAGCTGCGTCAGGAAGCTATCTTCCACGCTCTCCAGAAACCTCCTAGACTGCTTCCTCTGCGCTGTATTGCATGTCCAGGATATGTCTGGGAAGTTGAAGTCCCCAACGAGGACAAGAGCCGATGATTTCACAACTTTTGCCAGCTGCCTGTAGAATTCCTCATCCGTCTCCTCATCCTGGTTTGGTGGTCTGTAACAGACCCCCACCAGGATGCTTGCCTTGTTGGCCTTCCCGCCGATCCTAACCTACAGGGACTCAACCTTATCATTCCCAGTCTTAGCCTCAAGATCTACAACATCAAAATACTCTCTAATATAGAGAGCCACACCACCACCCCTTTTGTGCTGCCTGTCCTTTCTGAAGAGCCTATAGCCAGTCATTGCAGAACTCGGGTCATGGGAGTGGTCCCACCACGTTTCAGTGATGGCAACCACGTCATAGCTAGCCTGCTGAACAATGGCTTCCAGCTCTTCCTGTTTGTTGCCCATGCTGCGTGCATTAGTGTAGATGCAGTTCAGCTGGGCCACTGCCTGCTCCCCAGACCCTGACACTGCTCACCCTGGCACACCTCTAACAAGCCTTATGCCCTCCCCGTCCCCCCTTCCTACCTAGTTTAAAGCCCTCTCAATGAGCCCTGCCAGCTCCTGTGCTAGTGTCTGTTTTCCCCTTAGAGACAGGTGGGACCCATCTGCAGTTAGCAGGCTGGGTGCCGAGTAAAGCACCCCGTGGTCAAAAAAAAAAAAAAAAATTTCTGCATTGGCACCAGCCTCTGAGCCACCTGTTTATCAGGTGGGCTTTCTGGGTCCTCTCTGTACCCCTCCCTGCCCAATAGAGGGGGAGGATCACCTCCCTTGACCTCTAGGATGTGGCCTGGAGGAGGCTGCAGCCCACGGAGAGCCCCCGCAGGAGCAGGCCCTGGGCCGGAGCTGCAGCCCGTGGAGAGGAGCCCACGCAGGAGCAGGGGTTCTGGGTGTACTGTCATTAGATGCATATGGATTCTGAAAAAAGTCATTCAGGATCATTGCTCCTCAACTTCTACGCTACAAGCTTATTTGGAAGAGCTTTCCTTGCTGACAGGAACATCCACAGTCACTTCCACGACATTAAGAGGAGCAGGATTTTAAGTGTGGTGGCTCTGGCCACATGAGCTAGGTCCCAGGCCCACCAGAGGCAATGAAGGAGAATTTGTGGGGTCACGGGAGCCATTCAAGACCACTTGATGGAAGAGGTGATATTGGTAGCAGACTGCTGCCTAGTACAAGGAATGGAAGACACTTATCGGCAAGATCTCATTTGTCATTTAGGGAGGTCTCTGCTTGCACGGGGCTCACATTCAGGATGTTGAGGCTACCAATGCTTATCCCGCCCTCCAGCTACTACTTGCAGGTGCTTTTCCATGGAGGCACCAACAATACTATCAGGACTAATGTGGGAAGTATCAAAGGTGACTGCAGGATTCTACAGGCAGCAGTCAAGTTTATGGGTGCCTGCATTGCGGTCTTCCTCATCCTAATGGTAGGGGGAAAGGGCCTGAGGAGGGCTCAGTAGATTCTCCAGGTTAACAGCTTTTTGTGCAGCAAGTGTTGATAGCACACCTGTGATTTCTGTGACCATGGAAGTCTCTTAGAAGGTCTACAGGCTCTTGGAAGAAAAAAAAATCCATTTGAGCAAAGGAGGTCAACATATCTTTCTGAGCACTGCCAGCCTGTCAAGGGAGGTCATCCTTCCTCTCTCCTCAGCACTGGTGAGGCTGCATGCGGAGCACAGGGTCCACTTCCAGGCACCCCGCATTCAACAGATTCTGGACGTGCTGCAATGATTCCAGCACAGGCTGAGAGAGCCTACTCTGAAATGCACCTGAGGAAAACACTGCAACTCACAGATACTCAGCTCCCAGGTAGCAGCAGGGTGCCAGCCCAGGGCAAAAAAGAGCAACCTCCTCTTCTCCCTGCAGGGCTAATGAGGGGACATTATCTCTATATTTAGCCATTCTCAGAACTCCTTGAGCACACCAATGGTACAGACCAATGAGGTGGTGAACAAAAGGATAAGGAATATTGTATAGGCACAACTCACTTTTATTTGCAGCTGGGAGCTGGCCTGGTTAGGGAAGTCTTCTCAACACTCTCATGACAGGCATATCCAGTTACCTGATAGAAGAATATATCCATATATGTTGGGGTGTCCGCTTGGTTTTGGGTTGGTTGCTTCACTGCAAGCCTTGCTTCACAAATCTCCATGGAACTTCCTTTGGAAGGTGGCTGCAGAACATGCTCTCTAGAGAGCCTGGGAAACCTGATGGCCTTCATGGATCTCTTCTCTGGCCCTAGGAAAAGCCAATATACAGAGGGCATGAGAGTAATCTCTGCCCGTCATTGAGCCTTGCTTCTGCCTGAGCTCCAGCTGAGCAAGCTGTGAGAAGCCATGCAGGAGAAGGTGATCTAGTGGAACCCGCCCCAGTGCAGAGGTCAAGCATCTGGACCCATGGGAAAGAACAGCCAGGAGCTGAAAGGCCTTTAAGTGGTCCCCAAGGCAGAGGCAGGTGGTCCAGCCACAGTGAGGCAGGCTCTCCAGCTGGGCCATGTGGTGAAGGGGCTCTGTTCCCCAATGACCCTTCCTCCCACCAACAAAAGCACAGTGACGAGTCTTGCACGGGTATAACTCGGGTTTATTTGCAGGTGAGAGCTGGCCTGGTTGAAGAGGCTTCTCAACACCCCGTGCAAGGCATCTCCAGTTCCCTCCCTGATGTGTCCACATATGTTGGGGCATCTGCTTGGTTTGGCATGGTTCCTTCACTGCAACTTTTGCAGTGTTCTCTGAAGAGCTTGGGAAATAAAAGAGCTTGCATGGAAGTTTCCTCAGGCCCTGGGAAAAGCCAAGAAAAAGGAGGCATGAGAAATTCTGCCATGCCCATTGTGCAGCCTTGACGCAGACTAAGCTCCGGCTCGGCAAGCTGTGAGAGGCCACTCTGGAGAAGTTGCTCTGGCAGAGGCTACCCAAGTACAGAGGCCAAGCGTCCAGACCCCAGGAGAGAAGCAGACCAGGAACACAACAGCCTCAACCTTGCAGTGGCCCCCAAGGCAGGGTTGGACTGTCCAGCCACACTGGGGCAGGCTCTCCAGATGGGCCAGGGGCTGAAGAGGCTCTGCTCCCCAGACAGCCTGGCCTCCCAGAGGGCTCCTGGGGACTCTGGCTTCCTGACCAGTCCCACCAGCAGTCCTGCAAAGGAGAAGGGGAGGCTGTCAGACACCACTCCTCTGCTGACATTCATGGTGACCCACAGCATGGCGCCTGCACCCAAAGCAGAATCCCCACTTGCATGGGGAAACCATGCAAGCCCACCCCCTCTCCTTGCCCTCCTGGGCCCTGACCACAGTCCTCCTCCACACACAATGCCCTTGATTACCCAAGGCAGCAGTTCCTACCTGCTCCAACTGGGTGCATCTCATCAGGAAAACAGGTACTCCCCTGCAAAATCACAGAATCACAGAATTGTACGGGTTGGAAGGGACCTTGAGAGGTCATTGGGCCCAACCCCCCAGCCAAAGTAGGTTCCCTAGAGCAGGTTGCCCACGTAGACGTCCAGACGGGCCTTGAATATCTCCAGAGAAGGAGACTCCACAACCTCCCTGGGCAGCCTGTTCCAGTGCTCCGTCACCCTCACCATGACGAAGTTCTTTCTCATGTTGGTGCAGAACTTCCTGTGCTCCATTTTGTGGCCATTGCCCCTTGTCCTGTCCCCACAAACCACTGAAAAGAGGTTGGCCATATCCCGTTGTCTCCCACACTTCGTGTATTTATAAACATTGATAAGATTCCCCCTCAGTCTTCTTTCCTCAAGGCTGAACAGACCCAGGTCTCTCAGCCTTTCCTCATAGAGGAGACGCTCCAGGCTCCCTGTCATCTTTGTGGCCCTCTGCTGGACTCTTTCCAGGACATCCCTGTCTTTTTTTGTAGGGGGGAGCCCAGAACTGGACACAGTCCTCCAGGCGAGGCCTGACGAGGGCAGAATAGAGGGGGAGGATCACCTCCTTTGACCTGCTGGCCACACTCCTTTTAATGCATGCCAGGATCCCATTGGCCTTCTTGGCCACCAGGGCACACTGCTGACTCATGGCCAACCTGTTGTCCACCAGGACCCCCAGGTCCTTATCCTCAGAGCTCCTCTCCAGCAGGTCATCCCCCAGCCTGTACTGACGCATGCGGCTGTTCCTTCCCAGGTGCAGGATTCTACACTTGCTCTTGTTAAACTTCAGTTGGTTTGGTTTCTTCCTGCCCAAAGTTTCTTCCTGCCCAAAATGCTGTTGATCCTCAAGATTTTGCAGAGATGGTCTTCTGCAATGCCCACCTTAACTGCAAAAAATGTTGCACAGCACTCTTGCCAACTGAATAATGCAGAAGAAGGTGCAGTGCTGGTGCAGATGAGAGAGAACCATAGCATGCTGCAGGTGCCCCAGTGGCAAGCCCCCATTCTCCTGCCATGTATCTGTGGCAGATCTCACATGTCCTGGAGAGCCACCCTACTCCTGTGCTGTGTGACTACAAATGCACAAGAAATTAATAGAAAATCAGCTATGGTACCAAAGTAACCTAATTAACACAATTCGTTTGACATTCCAGAAAACAAGTAGGATCTCAGGTGGCCCTGCTTTATGATAAACACAACTCAATTTAACCTACGTATTTTTATACAAATCATCAGTGTAAGACTACACTAAACGCAAAGACACATTCGATTTCTTGTGATCCAATCTTCAGTGGTTTGTTAAAATCTCTATAAATAACTCTGTTTTCACAGCTCATCTTTTCGTATCATAGATAAGCCCTTTTTCATCTTCAACACGAATCTTACAACATTCTCTCAACTACCTGCTAGCACTTGCTATACATGAAACAACGCCCCCCCTTCTGGGCTACGGCAAAGTTGCACTTACTTGCGGAAAACCACTGCAGAAGAATGGAACAAACTCCTATTAATGTTTACTGAGAGTGTTCCGTAATTAAACTACCTGACCGGAACAAGAAGAGCCTTAAGGCCTTGTCCTGGTTCCAGTTAGGACAGAGTTAATTTTCCCTCATAGTAGCTGGTAGGGTGCTATGTTTTGGATTAGGATGAGAAGAGCGCTGATAACATGCTGATGTTTTAATTGTTGCAGAGCAGTGTTTACACCACGCCAAGGACTTTTCAGCTTCTCGCTCTGTCCTGCCAGCGAGCAGGCTGGGGGTGCAGCAAGAGCTGGGAGGGGACAGACCCAGGACAGCTGACCCAAACTGGCCAAAGGGGTATTCCATGCCACCTGACGTCATGCTAAACAATATATAGGGGTGGCTGGCCGGGGTGGGGGGCCGGCTGCTCAGGGATAGGCTGGGCATCGGTCAGCGGGTGGTGAGCAATTGCATTGTGCATCACTTGTTTTCTTACACATTATTATTATTAATACTATTATCATTATCACTATTATTATTATTATTGTTATTATTATATTCCTGTCTTAATAAACTGTCTCTATCTCAACTCACCGGCTTCACTTTCCCGTTTCTCTCCCCCATCCCAGAGAGGGAGGGGGGAGGGTGAGCAAACGGCTGTGTGGTGTTTAGCTGCCAGCCAGGTTAAACCACAACAGCCCTTTTTGGCGCCCAACGTGGGGCTCGAAGGGTTGAGATATCGACAAATTTGACCAGAGTGTGTTAAACTAAAATTGGTATAAGTATTGGACCTGCTTAATAGAAGCTAGTCACGATGTTGATTGCCTTAATCTCCAGTCTGCTGTACCTGTAATCCAAATTGAGTTTTATAGCGCGTTACTTTCTGTATGTGCTCCCTGTTGCACTGTTTATCCTTTCCGGGCCCTGGTTTAAGATTGTTATGGTACTGTGCGGTGTAACAATGGCTTATGAAATGATGAAATATCTGGTCACGACTTTAACCTGGTATTTGTACTCAGCACTGACGTCGACTCTATACTTTGGAACCCATATCTCGGAAACTATTAGCAATTACACCTATTGCCTGTTTTCGTTAGGGAGCCAATCTGTGAAGGGGACAGGGGAAGACATGTTTCCCTACCTGTTCACTCTCCCTTTCTCCTTCACCACCACCCTCTTCTCCCCCGAGCTAGTTACGGTGGTTCTCCGAGATGTTGAATATCCTTGGGATACTCAGACCAGCCTGCTCTTGTTGTTATGTCTCCTGAATGCACTTCAGGTTTTGTTGAGGGTTAAACAACTACTTAGGAATCTCATCCGGAGATCTGTCTTGAGGCGGGATAGTTGCGAGTGGCAGGGAGTGTGGGAGGATATGGGCAGGTTTCTAGAGCAGTGGTCACCTCCAGTGTTTTGGACATTCACCCCTGAACAACTGCAAAATCCTAAAAAGCTGGCAGAATGCTTGAAAAAAAGGTGTCATGACTCTGGCAGTTCCAAAGTGACACAAATCACTGTAGCGTGCTGGGGTCTGGCTTGTGCCTATCGAGCTGCAATTGATGCTACTAGCAACCTAGCTCCCGTTCCTGCAGCCATTCCAGTTCCAGCCCCTGCAGCCACTCCAGCTCCTACAGCCACTCCAGCTCCAGCTCCTGCAGCCGCTCCAGCTCCTGCAGCCGCTCCAGCTCCTGCAGCCGCTCCAGCTCCAGCTCCTGCAGCCGCTCCAGCTCCAGCTCCCACAGAAACTCCAGCCCCTGCAGCAGCTCCAGCTCCTGCAGCTGCTCCCACTCCTGTGTCTGGGTCAGAGAAACGAGCTGTAGCAGTGCAAGTTGACCCCGCAGAGGGTATTCCAACCCCTGTGGCAGACCCTGTGTCTGGGTTAGAGAAACGAGCTGTAGCAGTGCAAGTTGCCCCTGTAGACAAGGTGAAAAAATGGTATAGAGGCTCAGGTCGTTTAGAACGCAGACAGTCTTCTGCTAAGTCTGGGCATAGTGAAGACGAGGCTGGGCCATCAAAGGTGCAGGAGACTGAAGAGGAGGATGAGGATGTCGAAAAATCAACAGTAACTACCCGGACTCTATACCAGCGTGAGCTACGAGATGTGCGAAAAGATTTTGGTCGCTGTATAGGTGAGCAGCTTGTCACCTGGCTGCTCCGGTGCTGGGACACGGGAGCCAATTATGTGGAATTAGAGGGCAAGGAAGCCAGGCGGCTGGGATCCCTTGCTAGGGACGCATGCATTGACAAAGCAATTGGAGATGGAGCACGATCTCGCAGCCTCTGGAGGCGTCTCCTGTCAGCTGTGCAGGAAAGGTATCCCTTCAAGGAAGAACTTGTATGTCTACCAGGCAAATGGACCACCATGGAGAAGGGAATTCAGTACCTGAGGGAATTGGCCGTACGGGAAGGAATTTATAAGGACCTAGACGACGCACAAACATCCGCAGATCCAGATGCAGTCCGGTGTACACCACCCATGTGGCGGAAGTTTGTATGGAGTGCACCATCATCATATGCCAGCTCATTGGCAATACTAGCCTGGAAAGCGGAGGAGAATCCCACAGCGAATGAAGTGACTAAAATACTCCGGCAGTACGAAGGAAATCTCTCCAATTCCCTACAGGCCTGTGTCTCGGCTGTGGAGAAACTCTCTGAAGAGGTCCACCAACTTAAAGAGAATTTATCTTCCCCTCCACCTGAACGAACCAGTGTCCACCAGCTAAAAGAGAATGCTTTGGAGAAACTTTCTGAAAAGATCCACCAACTTGAAGAAAGATTATCTTCCCCTCCACCTGAACGAACCAGTGTCCACCAGCTAAAAGAGAATACTTTGGAGAAACTTTCTGAAAAGATCCACCAACTTGAAGAGAGATTATTTTCCTCCCCACCTGTACAAACCAGTGTCTCAGCTATTAGGGGTAAACATTCATCTATGCAAGGAAGACAATATGGTGGGCACACACACCGCGCCACCCTGTGGTTTTACCTACGTGACCATGGAGAGGACATGAGAAAACGGGATGGAAAATCTACTGCGACCCTAGAGGCACGGGTACGTGAATTGCAAAGGAAAACAATTGGGAAAAAGGAGTTCTCTGAAAAGTTTGCTGCTCCAACTTCCAGCAGGCAGTCCTTTAAACACAGAAACGAAGATTCTGACCAGGACTAGAGGGGCCCTGCCTCCAGCCAGGGGGAGGAAAGGGACAATCGAGTTTATTGGACTGTGTGGATTCGATGGCCTGGCACGTCAGACGCACAGAAGTATAAGGCTTTGGTAGACACCGGTGCACAAGGTACTCTAATGCCATCAAGCTATAAAGGGCCAGAGCCCATCTGTATTTATGGTGTGACGGGGGGATCCCAGCAGTTAACTGTATTGGAGGCTGAAGTGAGTCTAACCGGTAATGAGTGGCAAAAGCACCGTATTGTGACTGGCCCAGATGCTCCGTGCATCCTTGGCATAGACTATCTTAGAAGAGGATATTTCAAGGACCCAAAAGGGTTCCGCTGGGCTTTTGGCATAGCTGCTTTGGAGACAGAGGACATTAAACAGTTGTCTACCTTGCCTGGTCTCTCAGAGGACCCTTCTGTTGTGGGGTTGCTGAGGGTTGAAGAACAGCAAGTGCCGATCGCTACCACAACTGTGCACCGGCGGCAATATCGCACCAACCGAGACTCCCTGAGTCCCATCCATAAGCTAATTCGTCAACTGGAGAGCCAAGGAGTGATCAGCAAGACTCATTCACCTTTTAATAGTCCTATATGGCCACTGCGAAAGTCTAATGGTGAGTGGAGACTAACAGTGGACTATCGTGGCCTGAACGAAGTCACGCCACCACTGAGTGCTGCAGTGCCGGACATGCCAGAACTCCAGTAGGAACTGGAATCAAAGGCAGCCAAGTGGTATGCCACAATTGATATCGCTAATGCATTTTTCTCCATCCCTCTAGCAGCACAGTGCAGGCCACAGTTTGCTTTCACTTGGAGGGGAGTCCAATATACTTGGAATCGGCTGCCCCAGGGGTGGAAACACAGCCCTACCATTTGCCATGGACTGATCCAGTCTACGCTGGAGCAGGGGGAAGCTCCTGAACACCTGCAGTACATCGATGACATCATTGTATGGGGTGACACTGCAGAAGAAGTTTTCGAGAAAGGGAAGAAAATAGTCCAAATCCTTCTGAAGGCCGGTTTTGCCATAAAACAGAATAAAGTTAAAGGACCTGCACGAGAGATCCAGTTTTTAGGAATAAAATGGCAAGATGGACGTCGTCAAATCCCAATGGATGTGATCAACAAAATAACAGCTATGTCTCCACCAACTAGCAAAAAAGAAACACAAACTTTCCTAGGTGTCATGGGGTTTTGGAGAATGCATATTCCAAATTACAGTCTGATTGTAAACCCGCTCTACCAAGTAACCCGTAAGAAGAATGCTTTTGAATGGGGCCCTGAGCAACGACAAGCCTTTGAACAAATTAAGCAGGAAATAGTTCATGCAGTAGCCCTCGGGCCAGTCCGAACAGGACCAGATGTAAAGAATGTGCTCTACACCGCAGCCGGGGAGAATGGTCCCACCTGGAGCCTCTGGCAGAAAGAACCTGGGGAAACTCGAGGTCGACCCCTGGGGTTTTGGAGTCGGGGATACAGAGGATCTGAAGCCCGCTATACTCCAACTGAAAAGGAGATATTGGCAGCATATGAAGGAGTTCGATCTGCTTCGGAAGTGGTCGGTACTGAAGCGCAGCTCCTCCTGGCACCCCGACTGCCGGTACTAGGCTGGATGTTCAAAGGAAGGGTCCCCTCTACACATCATGCAACTGATGCTACATGGAGCAAGTGGGTTGCACTGATTACTCAGCGGGCTCGAATAGGAAACCCCAGTCGCCCAGGAATCTTGGAGGTGATTATGGACTGGCCAGAAGGCAAATACTTTGGGATATCATCAGAGGAGGAGGTGGTTCGTGCTGAAGAAGCCCCACTGTACAACAAGCTACTGGAAAATGAGAAGAAATATGCCTTGTTCACTGACGGGTCCTGTCGTATTGTGGGAAAGCATCGGAGATGGAAAGCTGCTGTATGGAGTCCTACACGACGAGTTGCAGAAGCTGCTGAGGGAGAAGGTGAATCGAGTCAGTTGGCAGAAGTGAAAGCCATTCAGCTGGCTTTAGATATTGCTGAACGAGAAAAGTGGCCAGTTCTCTATCTCTCTACTGATTCATGGATGGTAGCAAATGCCCTGTGGGGGTGGTTACAGCAACGGAAGCAGAACAACTGGCAGCGCAGGGGCAAGCCCATCTGGGCTGTGGCATTGTGGCAAGATATTGCTGCCCGGGTAGAGAACCTGGTTGTAAAGGTACGCCATGTAGATGCTCATGTGCCCAAGAATCGGGCTACTGAAGAACATCAAAACAACCAGCAGGTGGATCAGGCTGCTAAGATTGAAGTGGCTCAGGTGGACCTGGACTGGCAACATAAAGGTGAATTATTTGTAGCCCGATGGGCCCATGACACCTCAGGCCATCAAGGTAGAGATGCAACCTACAGATGGGCTCGTGATCGAGGGGTGGACCTGACCATGGACACTATAGCACAGGTTATTCATGACTGTGAAACATGTGCTGCAATCAAGCAAGCCAAACGGTCAAAACCTCTTTGGTATGGAGGACGATGGCTGAAATATAAATATGGAGAGGCCTGGCAGATTGATTACATCACACTCCCTCAAACCCGCAACGGCAAGCGCCACGTACTTACAATGGTGGAAGCAACCACCGGATGGCTGGAAACATATCCTGTGCCCCATGCCACCGCCCGGAACACTATCCTGGGCCTTGAAAAGCAAGTCCTATGGCGACATGGCACCCCAGAGAGAATTGAGTCAGACAACGGGACTCATTTCCGAAACAACCTTATAGACACTTGGGCCAAAGAACATGGTATTGAGTGGGTGTATCACATCCCCTATCATGCACCAGCCTCTGGAAAAGTTGAACGATACAATGGACTGTTGAAGACTATACTGAAAGCAATGGGTGCGGGGACATTCAAAAATTGGGATACGCATTTGGCAAAGGCCACCTGGTTAGTCAATACCAGGGGATCTGCCAACCGAGCTGGACCTGCCCAATCAAACCTGTTACGCACTGTAGAAGGGGATAAAGTTCCTGTAGTGCACGTAAGAAACATGCTGGGTAAAACAGTCTGGGCTACTCCTGCCTCAGGAAAAGGCAAACCCATTCGTGGAATTGCTTTTGCTCAGGAACCTGGATGCACTTGGTGGGTAATGCAAAAGAATGGGGAGGTCCGGTGTGTACCTCAAGGGGATTTGATACTGGGTGAGAATAGCCCATGAGTTGAATTGTAGTATGTTAATTATTATATAATACTGTATGTCATCACTACCATGATTGCTATATATCATAGATGAAAATGGTGATTAATTAGAATGTATTGGAAAGAGTGTAACCTGAGCATGACATAAATGGTATGGAATAAGGGGTGGATATCTGTCCTGGTTCCAGTTAGGACAGAGTTAATTTTCCCTCATAGTAGCTGGTAGGGTGCTATGTTTTGGATTAGGATGAGAAGAGCGCTGATAACATGCTGATGTTTTAATTGTTGCAGAGCAGTGTTTACACCACGCCAAGGACTTTTCGGCTTCTCGCTCTGTCCTGCCAGCGAGCAGGCTGGGGGTGCAGCAAGAGCTGGGAGGGGACAGACCCAGGACAGCTGACCCAAACTGGCCAAAGGGGTATTCCATACCATCTGACGTCATGCTAAACAATATATAGGGGTGGCTGGCCGGGGTGGGGGGCCGGCTGCTCAGGGATAGGCTGGGCATCGGTCAGCGGGTGGTGAGCAATTGCATTGTGCATCACTTGTTTTCTTACACATTATTATTATTAATACTATTATCATTATCACTATTATTATTATTATTGTTATTATTATATTCCTGTCTTAATAAACTGTCTCTATCTCAACTCACCGGCTTCACTTTCCCGTTTCTCTCCCCCATCCCAGAGAGGGAGGGGGGAGGGTGAGCGAACGGCTGTGTGGTGTTTAGCTGCCAGCCGGGTTAAACCACAACAGGCCTATACACAAAGAAGACAAGCAAGTAAAGAAAGTGGGGTGGAGAAATCAATAAAGTATTGGACTGTGGGGCTTTGCATTCAATGTCAGCTAAGGGCACTGATAGCTACTACAACTGCAAGCAAGGATCTGTCACCATCTCAATAGTCAAATAGGAATGATCTGGACCTCACTGACTCCCAGACTCTCAGCGTTTCTTTAAAAATGTTCAATTCACTGAACTAGAAAGGCTGGAATGTGTATTTTAAAACAAGCGTTTAAATAAAGCTCTCGTGCTTTTGGACCCGAGCACAGATTCTATGACCAAAGACCAGATCTAGCAGTGGACGTACGTACAGAAAGGTTTCCGATAACCGACCACAAGTTTTAAGTAGAAGTGCACTCACAGATTTGTGTGAAATCTGCAAACTGTTAAGCATCCAATTAACTTGTATCTATTGCTTCAGTCACCTAAAATAGTTTTGACTGACCTCCAAAGTTCCCAAAAACTAAAGCTGCTACAGACTATATTCGAAACAACCACCCACCACAAACAAAAGCTCTCGGCAAAGGAAGCCAGTCAGAAAAACCTCCAGGGCCCGTATTTCGCAAAAGAAATCGGTGCCTCAAGGACACAATCCTGATAGCCACCCGCAGCAAAGCGTAAGGCTGCAAAGGAGAACCTCTATACGAGGCTGCCTTTTGGTCTTTTAGAAGTGCCAGACTTTTGCTTGGGAAATCCAGCCCAGAGGAGAAAAGCAGACCGCAATTAAGAGTAAAAACATTGGAAGGCACCTGCGGATGAAAAGCAATGGCAGAGAAAGAGGCAAATTTGCAAACAGATGGTATCCAATGTCCCCTCTGACATGACACATACAGGAGATTTGAAAAGCAAATACCTGTTCCCCTGAGCGGTGGCTGTGTATGTAATAGAAGAAGAAATAATACAATATTGTTTAAGATGTTACATTTGCGATGTACTGTTCCGAGGCTGCGCTTGGAAGATACAAAATATATGTGCAAGGGTAACATGAGAATGCACCAATTCATGATGAGGAGTAAGGAGGATTAAAAGAATGCTCAATTTGCAAGACATCTAGACAACTGGGGCTTCTTGGACTCTGGGAACTGGATCAAACCAACCTTGTGGTTTGGGCTGAGACCAAGGACTCAGAGAGCATGCGTGAGAAGGAAAGGTTAAAAAGTTCAACTCTGATGAAGACATCTTACTTCATCCCAACGACCACCCGGACGACCACCAGAGATTAGTACGCAAGCGCAGAAGGACTGATAAGATAATTAGCATAAGAAGCGAGGCTAGGCGGAGCTAGGAAATGAATATGCATAGATGAGTTGTGAAACCTAATGCATATGTAATATCTTAGGAGATAAAAGAGAACTAAGAGAACAAATCAGACGAAGTTAGATTTGGGCAGGCATGCCCCTAACTTCCGGCGCCTAATAAAGCACCTTCATATAATCACTTTGTGGATTATGTGTTTTCATGAACGCTAACAGCTGCAGAACATGTTCTCAGGAGTGCCTTGCAAACCTGACGGCCTTCACGGATCTCTCCTCAGGTCCTGCAAAAAGCTGGGGAGAGAAAGCCTGAGAGCTGACACCATGTCCGTAACGCTGCCTTGCCTCTGCCTGCTCTCCTGCAGCTGAGTGAGCTCCGAGAGGCCATGCGGGAGAGGGTACACTGGCAGAATCTATCCTTCAGACTCACAGAGATAGGGGCCCAAGTCTCAGCCTTGCAGAGGCCCACAAGGCATGGATAGGTTGTCCAGCCACAGCAGGACAAGCTCCCCAGATTGGCCAAGGAGCCAAGGGGCTCAACTCCCAAAAACAGCCCGTCCTCCCCCAGATGGCATAGCAGGGCTTTGGGATACACAGGTTTACGGGCTGGCCTCCCTCAGGGCTCCTGGGGATTCCAGCTCCCCACCAGTCCCACCAGCAGTCCCACAAAGGAGAAGATGAAGCCATCAAACACTGCTCCTCTGCAGGGATCTGTGCTGGAACGGTATGAACTGCTTCTGCACCCAAAGTAGCGCCCCCTCTATCTGCATAGTAGCCCAGATCTGTTTCCCATCTCAGCCCTGACCATGCTCTTCCTCTCCACACCTGTCTCTTACTTGAGTCAACACTTCCTACCCCCCTCCAACTGGGTGCCTTTTGTCTGTATCAGAAGTAGAGGCACCCCTGAGGACATTGCATATCTGTCTTTCGAAGTGGGAGAAGCCATTGGGTGCTGCAGGTGCCTGCTGCCAGGACAAGTACCCAACCATGCCTCATGGCTGAGCCTCCACCCAGTCCCGCTGGCAGGCCCTGTTGGCAGGAGGAGCTGCTCCCCTTTGCTTGGAGCTGGCGTGGCAGCAGTGTCTCTCCTGACAGGCTGGAGTGCAGCCCCATGGTGGTGGTCAGGAGCCAGCTGGAACTGCCTGTGACCGAGCCCCCTTGACCACCTTGCCTGCTCAGCCCCAAGCCTGCAAGAGGGCGTGAGGGGTTGGTGCTGCCACGACATGGCAGCACGCTCCTCCTGCTCTGCGGAACACAAAGGGCACTGATGTGGCTGGTGGCTCTTGGGAGCATGGCAACACTGACTGCAGTGACAAGCTGGCAACTGCCCCCCAGAAGGGAAAAGGATCCTTTTCCTGACAGAAGTGCAGATGTCCCCTCCTCAAAGACCTTGTGCACACGTGGAGCTTTTCAAGTGCTGTTGCAGTCGTGGCCCTCAGGTGCCTAGGTCTTCCTGTCACACAGCTGTATCCCTTCCTATGCCACACCACGAATTGTATAGCCGTGGCAGGCTCTGGGCATAACCTCACACACTCAGGAATGCCAACGTTGGCTGAGGACTGGTATGCAGCAAGTGTTACACCTGACCAAAAAGTCCCTCAAGAGAGACTGGTGAAAGCAGGCCATCTCCATGAAATAAAACTGCCACATTGACAGGAAATAGTGAGAATCTGAGGAGTTTCACCTAGACCTGAGAAGAGCGAAAGCTGTAAATCCAGGTCCAACACTAGATCCAGCAAAGCACAGTATTTCTTCAGTATCGGAAATTTTCACTTGTTGTTCTGTGAACTTTGATCACAGTGTGCTAGAAAACGTGCCCACAGACTGGACAGACTCCAGCACGTCTTTTGACCTAGGCAGGAACAAAAGACAGATACCCTTGTCTTCTGTTTTTTTGTTGTCCTTGTTTTGTTTTGCTTTGGTTTTGTTGTTTTGTTTTGTTTTTGTTTGTTTTTGTTTTGTTTTCTGAGTCTGATTGGTTTAATAACTGGCTATAGGGAAGAAAAAAAAAATGGTTTACCAAGGAAGGAACTAGCCCACACCATCCTTTTCTGCTCTGAAGACTCAAAGATGCAACTCCGGGAGATACGTACTACCAGAATGTGGAACCCTGCTCTCGGTGTTGGGTTATGTGATGAACGGCTCACCTATGCGCCCACAAAGGATCCTGGGGGTACAGCCACAGCCTACTTCTATTTTTGCTCCTTTCCAATTAATCATGAAAACAAAATTCAGATTTTCTCTATCCTGTATTCCTGGTACTGCCACTGACTGCGTCCAATGATTTTCATAGTGGCTTTTCTCAATTTCTTCAGCCAATCCTCCTATTTTCTGGAGACTTGCAAAGCTTCCCAAAGAAGGACCATGTCTCGCTGTCAACAAGGAAATGCTTCTTTTCCTTAAGACAGAACTCAATGAAAGAGTAAGGCATGAAGTGAATCCACAGACAAGCATGTAGCAGGCAGACAGTACTTTACAGACAATGAAGGCCCAAGCTCTCTCCTATTAAAGTCAATAAAATTTATGCTAATTCTAGCTAGGGCTCTCAATATACCTCTCAAATATGTATCAGGTTTGTGTGGCAAGGGCTACCAGCAGGGGCCTGCAGGAGTGCCCCGTGTGAGCACAGCCCAGCAGCTGCCCCATGGCAGAGCAGAGCAAGCTCCAGCTGCTCCAAAAGGGACCCGCCGCTGGCCAGAGCCAAGCCAACAAGTGATGTTGTTTGCACCTCTCTGAGAGCATATTTAAGAAAAGGAAAAGAACTGCTACACCACAGCAGCTGAGAGAGTGTGGAATGAGATCCAGCCCTGCAGCCCCCGAGGGCAGTGCAGCAGGAGGGCAAGAGGTGCTCCAGGCATGCAGCACAAGTTCCCCTGCGGCCTGTGGAGAGGCCCCTGGTGGAGCAGGCTGCCCCCCTGCAGCCCATGGGTCCCACACGGAGCAGATCTCCACGCTGCAGCACGTGGAGGAGCCCCCGGTGGAGCAGGTGGATGTGGCCTGGAGGAGGCTGCGGCCCATGGAGAGCCCCCGCAGGAGCAGGCCCCGGGCCGGAGCTGCAGCCCGTGGAGAGGAGCCCACGCAGGAGCAGGGGGTCTGGGGGGAGCTGCCGCCCGTGGGGGACCCGTGCTGGAGCAGTTTGCTCCTGGGGGGTGGACCCCGTGATACGGAGCCATGTGGGAGCAGTTCTTGAAGAGCTGCTGCCTGTGGGCTGCCCCCGCAGGCTCAGTTCGGGAAGGACGGCATCCCGTGGGAGGGACCCCATGTGAAGCAGGGGCAGAGAGGTGATAAGACAGCCTTCTGGAGTATCAACCATTCATTTCGTTTCTATGTCACTACTAGTCACTGGCCTCCCAAGAGATGTCCTGTGTCTGATCCCCACTCTCTTAGCATGCTTATTCAACCAATTTGCAACCCACTTAATGGTAAATCAAGATGAAAAAAATTAAAGAAAAAACACACATCAAAACACCATCCCAACCCAACAGTATTTGTAATATGTGGGGCAAAGTGCTACAGGCCCTGTTGGGGCAGATGGCCCATGGTGACATCACTGAGCGATGGGCTGTGACCTCGCAGCCCTCGCTGCTTATCTTGGGGCGCCAGCAGAGGCCACGTCAGCCTAGCTCGTGGCTTGACTCCTGCTGAGCGTGTGTGCGAGGCTTGGAGCACCGAGCGAGGATTTGGTAGAGCCGTGCTGTGGGGCCGCTGGCAGCTGTTCTCAGTGCCCGTCCCCACAGTCATTGCCTGTGTTTCCCCGGCCCTGCCTGGCTCAGGCAGCCGGGGCCCCGCGGGACGCGCTCGCAGCAGCGCAGGTGAGCTGTGCGGGGACACGTGCCCCAGGGCAGCCTACAGGGGGCACGGGAAGGCCAGACATGGGTTTGGGGGGGTTCCTGCAGAGGTGCCAGGGGGGCATTGCCTCTGCTCACCCTGGCACAATGAGTGACCTTGGCCTCTCTCTCTTGTGCAGATTCAGACGTCCTTTGGCAGCTGCAGCGCCAGGGTAGGGGAGCAGCTTCTTCACCTCAGCTCTCCCCAGCCCACTGTAGAGCCCGGTGGCCATGGATGTGCCATCGGACTGGACCTGCCCAGCCTGTGGGGACAGTCGGGACGATGTCACCTACATGACCCCCTGTCTCCACCGGCTGTGCTATGGCTGTGCCCTGCGGTGGGCAATGAAGAATCCATGGTGCCCCTTCTGCAGGGAGACAATCAAGACCATCAAGTACTCGGTGAGGTCAGATGACGATTACCTGGAGTGTGCTGTCCCAGAGCCTGCAGAGCACTTGGCTGAGGACCAGCAGGAGGAGCAGGAGGCTGTGGAGCCAGTGCCCAGGGCTCCTGACCTCAGCTTCCCACCCGAGGTCTGGGCAGCCTTCTTCAGGGAGCACCCAGAAAACGTCGAGCCCCTGCTTGCGTGGCTGCAGCAGGAGCTGGAGACCATCTCTGGCTCCGAGTGGTGGGAGGTGGCTGCGGGCCTGAGCATGGTGATCGGCTACCTGTGCGTCTACGGTCTCGACGAGGAGGGCTTGGTGCGGGCGCTGCAGCCTTGCCTCAAAAACCAGACGCTGCCGTTCGTGGTGCGGCTCATCACTGCCGCTGTGGAGCTGTGCAGCACACAGATCCGCCGGCAGCGTGACCGCCAGGACGCCCACGCTGCAGGGAGCCAGGAGGACAGCCCCGCAGCTGCCCACAGCCACGCCACCTCTCCAGGGGGGACTCGTGCCCCTGCCACCACAGAAGAGGAGGAGGCACCTGAGGAGCCAGGGCAGGCGGCAGCAGGTCCCTCTGCCCAGGGCAGGGACTGCTTGCCTGGGGGGCGCCGGTGCGCCCCGAAGAGGAGGGCCAGCAGCAGCCTGCAGGACTCTCCCCAGCCCCGCAAGAGGCCGCCCCGACGGCGGCACTAGGCGGGCACCCCACACCTGGCAGCATAATTTATGAAAATAAAGAAATGTTACTGAAAGAGTCTCTCTCTTATTGACGGTGCAGACAGTGCTGCTGTCCATACCCATGTTGGTTTCACAGAATGACAGAATCACAGAATTGTAGGGGTGGAAGGGACCTCGAGAGGTCATCAGGTCCAACCCCTCTGCCAAAGCAGGTTCCCTAGAGCAAGTTCACACAATCACAGAATCACAGAATCATCTAGGTTGGAAGAGACCTCCAAGATCTCCTAGTCCAACCTCTGACCTAACACTAACGAGTCCTCCACTAAACCATATCACTAAGCTCTACATTTAAACGTCTTTTAAAGACCTTCAGGGATGGTAACTCAACCACTTCCCTGGGCAGCCTATTCCAATGCCTAACAACCCTTTCAGTAAAGAAGTTCTTCCTAATATCCAACCTAAACCTCCCCTGGTGCAACTTTAGCCTATTCCCCCTCGTCCTGTCACCAGGCACGTGGGAGAACAGACCAACCCCCACCTCGCTACAGCCTCCTTTAAGGTACCTGTAGAGTGCGATAAGGTCACCCCTGAGCCTCCTCTTTTCCAGACTGAACAATCCCAGCTCCCCCAGCCGTTCCTTGTAAGACTTGTTCTCCAGACTCCTCACCAGCTTCGTTGTCCTTCTCTGGACTCGCATGAGCACCTCGATGTCCTTCTTGTAGCGAGGGGCCCAAAACTGAACACAGTACTCGAGGTGCGGCCTCACCAGAGCCGAGTAAAGGGGGACAATCACTTCCCTAGCCCTGCTGGCCACACTGTTTCTTATGCAAGCCAGGATGCTGTTGGCCTTCTTGGCCACCTGAGCACACTGCTGGCTCATATTCAGCCGACTGTCAACCAATACTCCCAGGTCCTTCTCTGCCAGGCAGCTTTCCAACCACTCATCTCCCAGCCTGTAGCGCTGCTTGGGGTTGTTACGCCCCAGGTGCAGGACCCGGCACTTGGCCTTGTTGAACTTCATACAGTTGGCCTCAGCCCATCGCTCCAGCCTACCCAGATCCTCCTGCGGAGCCTTCCTACCCTCAAGCAGTTCAACACACGCACCTAACTTGGTGTCGTCTGCAAACTTACTGAGGGTGCACTCGATCCCCTCATCCAGATCATCAATAAAGATATTAAGGAGAACTGGCCCTAGTACTGAGCCCTGGGGGACTCCACTAGTGACCGGCCTCCAACTGGATTTGGCTCCTTTCACCACGACACTTTGGGCCTGGCTACCCAGCCAGTTTCTAACCCAACAAAGCGTACGCCAGTCCAAACCAAGAGCAGCCTGTTTCTTGAGGAGAATGCTGTGGGAAATGGTGTCAAAAGCCTTACTGAAGTCAAGGTAGACCACATCCACAGCCTTTCCCTCATCCACCAAGTGCATCACTTTGTCATAGAAGGAGATCAGGTTAGTCAAGCAGGACCTGCCTTTCATAAACCCATGCTGACTGAGCCTGATCTCCTGGTTGTCCTGCAAGTGCCACCTAATGACACGCAAGATAATCTGCTCCATGAGCTTTCCTAGCACCGAGGTCAAACTACCAGGCCTATAGTTTCCCGGGTCTACCTTCCAGCCCTTCTTGTAGATGGGCATCACGTTTGCTAGCCGCCAGTCAACTGGGACCTCCCCTGATAGCCAGGACTGCTGATAAATGACGGAAAGCGGCTTGGCCAGCTCTTCCACCAGTTCTCGCAGTACCCTCAGGTGGATCCCAGCTGGCCCCATCGACTTGCGTACATCTAAGTGCTGTAGCAGGTCGCCAACCATTTCCTCGTGGATTGTGAGGGCCACAATCTGTTCCCCATTCCCTTCCACCAGCTCAGGGTACTGGGTATCCAGATAACAACTAGTCTTGCGGTAAAGACTGAGGCAAAGAAGGCATTAAGCACCTCAGCCTTTTCCTCGTCGCTCGTCACTAAGTTTCCCCCCGCATCCAGTAAAGGATGGAGATTCCCCTTAGTCCTCCTTCTCATGTTAATGTATTTTTAAAAACATTTCCTGTTATCTTTAACAGCAGTAGCCAGATTGAGCTCCAGATGAGCTTTGGCCTTTCTAATTTTTTCTCTACACAGCCTTACAACATCCTTATAATCCTTCTGAGTGGCCTGCCCTCTTCTCCAAAGATCATAAACCCTCTTGTTTTTTACTAAGCTCTAGCCACAACTCTCTGTTCAGCCAGGCTGGTCTTCTTCCATGCTGGCTCGTCTTTGGGCACATGGGGACAGACTGCTCCTAAGCCTTTAAGATTTCCTTCTTGACGAGTGCCCAGCCTTCCTGGACTCCTCTGCCCTTCAGGCCTGCCTCCCAAGGGACTCTGCCAACCAGTGTCCTGAACAGCTCAAAGTCTGCCCTGCGGAAGTCCAGGACAGCAGTTTTACTGGTCCCCCTCCTGACTTCGCCAAGAATAGAGAACTCGACCATTTCGTGGTCACTCTGCCCAAGACAGCTCCCGACCACCACATCTCCCACCAGTCCTTCTCTGTTTGTGAACAGAACGTCCAGCTGGGCACTTCCCCTGGTAGGCTCACTAATCAGCTGCGTCAGGAAGCTATCTTCCACGCTCTCCAGAAACCTCCTAGACTGCTTCCTCTGCGCTGTATTGCATGTCCAGGATATGTCTGGGAAGTTGAAGTCCCCAACGAGGACAAGAGCCGATGATTTCACAACTTTTGCCAGCTGCCTGTAGAATTCCTCATCCGTCTCCTCATCCTGGTTTGGTGGTCTGTAACAGACCCCCACCAGGATGCTTGCCTTGTTGGCCTTCCCGCCGATCCTAACCTACAGGGACTCAACCTTATCATTCCCAGTCTTAGCCTCAAGATCTACAACATCAAAATACTCTCTAATATAGAGAGCCACACCACCACCCCTTTTGTGCTGCCTGTCCTTTCTGAAGAGCCTATAGCCAGTCATTGCAGAACTCGGGTCATGGGAGTGGTCCCACCACGTTTCAGTGATGGCAACCACGTCATAGCTAGCCTGCTGAACAATGGCTTCCAGCTCTTCCTGTTTGTTGCCCATGCTGCGTGCATTAGTGTAGATGCAGTTCAGCTGGGCCACTGCCTGCTCCCCAGACCCTGACACTGCTCACCCTGGCACACCTCTAACAAGCCTTATGCCCTCCCCGTCCCCCCTTCCTACCTAGTTTAAAGCCCTCTCAATGAGCCCTGCCAGCTCCTGTGCTAGTGTCTGTTTTCCCCTTAGAGACAGGTGGGACCCATCTGCAGTTAGCAGGCTGGGTGCCGAGTAAAGCACCCCGTGGTCAAAAAAAAAAAAAAAAATTTCTGCATTGGCACCAGCCTCTGAGCCACCTGTTTATCAGGTGGGCTTTCTGGGTCCTCTCTGTACCCCTCCCTGCCCAATAGAGGGGGAGGATCACCTCCCTTGACCTCTAGGATGTGGCCTGGAGGAGGCTGCAGCCCACGGAGAGCCCCCGCAGGAGCAGGCCCTGGGCCGGAGCTGCAGCCCGTGGAGAGGAGCCCACGCAGGAGCAGGGGTTCTGGGTGTACTGTCATTAGATGCATATGGATTCTGAAAAAAGTCATTCAGGATCATTGCTCCTCAACTTCTACGCTACAAGCTTATTTGGAAGAGCTTTCCTTGCTGACAGGAACATCCACAGTCACTTCCACGACATTAAGAGGAGCAGGATTTTAAGTGTGGTGGCTCTGGCCACATGAGCTAGGTCCCAGGCCCACCAGAGGCAATGAAGGAGAATTTGTGGGGTCACGGGAGCCATTCAAGACCACTTGATGGAAGAGGTGATATTGGTAGCAGACTGCTGCCTAGTACAAGGAATGGAAGACACTTATCGGCAAGATCTCATTTGTCATTTAGGGAGGTCTCTGCTTGCACGGGGCTCACATTCAGGATGTTGAGGCTACCAATGCTTATCCCGCCCTCCAGCTACTACTTGCAGGTGCTTTTCCATGGAGGCACCAACAATACTATCAGGACTAATGTGGGAAGTATCAAAGGTGACTGCAGGATTCTACAGGCAGCAGTCAAGTTTATGGGTGCCTGCATTGCGGTCTTCCTCATCCTAATGGTAGGGGGAAAGGGCCTGAGGAGGGCTCAGTAGATTCTCCAGGTTAACAGCTTTTTGTGCAGCAAGTGTTGATAGCACACCTGTGATTTCTGTGACCATGGAAGTCTCTTAGAAGGTCTACAGGCTCTTGGAAGAAAAAAAAATCCATTTGAGCAAAGGAGGTCAACATATCTTTCTGAGCACTGCCAGCCTGTCAAGGGAGGTCATCCTTCCTCTCTCCTCAGCACTGGTGAGGCTGCATGCGGAGCACAGGGTCCACTTCCAGGCACCCCGCATTCAACAGATTCTGGACGTGCTGCAATGGTTCCAGCACAGGCTGAGAGAGCCTACTCTGAAATGCACCTGAGGAAAACACTGCAACTCACAGATACTCAGCTCCCAGGTAGCAGCAGGGTGCCAGCCCAGGGCAAAAAAGAGCAACCTCCTCTTCTCCCTGCAGGGCTAATGAGGGGACATTATCTCTATATTTAGCCATTCTCAGAACTCCTTGAGCACACCAATGGTACAGACCAATGAGGTGGTGAACAAAAGGATAAGGAATATTGTATAGGCACAACTCACTTTTATTTGCAGCTGGGAGCTGGCCTGGTTAGGGAAGTCTTCTCAACACTCTCATGACAGGCATATCCAGTTACCTGATAGAAGAATATATCCATATATGTTGGGGTGTCCGCTTGGTTTTGGGTTGGTTGCTTCACTGCAAGCCTTGCTTCACAAATCTCCATGGAACTTCCTTTGGAAGGTGGCTGCAGAACATGCTCTCTAGAGAGCCTGGGAAACCTGATGGCCTTCATGGATCTCTTCTCTGGCCCTAGGAAAAGCCAATATACAGAGGGCATGAGAGTAATCTCTGCCCGTCATTGAGCCTTGCTTCTGCCTGAGCTCCAGCTGAGCAAGCTGTGAGAAGCCATGCAGGAGAAGGTGATCTAGTGGAACCCGCCCCAGTGCAGAGGTCAAGCATCTGGACCCATGGGAAAGAACAGCCAGGAGCTGAAAGGCCTTTAAGTGGTCCCCAAGGCAGAGGCAGGTGGTCCAGCCACAGTGAGGCAGGCTCTCCAGCTGGGCCATGTGGTGAAGGGGCTCTGTTCCCCAATGACCCTTCCTCCCACCAACAAAAGCACAGTGACGAGTATTGCACGGGTATAACTCGGGTTTATTTGCAGGTGAGAGCTGGCCTGGTTGAAGAGGCTTCTCAACACCCCGTGCAAGGCACCTCCAGTTCCCTGACTGAAATATGTGTCCACATATGTTGGGGCATCTGCTTGGTTTGGCATGGTTCCTTCACTGCAACTTTTGCAGTGTTCTCTGAAGAGCTTGGGAAATAAAAGAGCTTGCATGGAAGTTTCCTCAGGCCCTGGGAAAAGCCAAGAAAAAGGAGGCATGAGAAATGCTGCCATGCCCATTGTGCAGCCTTGACGCAGACTAAGCTCCGGCTCGGCAAGCTGTGAGAGGCCACTCTGGAGAAGTTGCTCTGGCAGAGGCTACCCAAGTACAGAGGCCAAGCGTCCAGACCCCAGGAGAGAAGCAGACCAGGAACACAACAGCCTCAACCTTGCAGTGGCCCCCAAGGCAGGGTTGGACTGTCCAGCCACACTGGGGCAGGCTCTCCAGATGGGCCAGGGGCTGAAGAGGCTCTGCTCCCCAGACAGCCTGGCCTCCCAGAGGGCTCCTGGGGACTCTGGCTTCCTGACCAGTCCCACCAGCAGTCCTGCAAAGGAGAAGGGGAGGCTGTCAGACACCACTCCTCTGCTGACATTCATGGTGACCCACAGCATGGCGCCTGCACCCAAAGCAGAATCCCCACTTGCATGGGGAAACCATGCAAGCCCACCCCCTCTCCTTGCCCTCCTGGGCCCTGACCACAGTCCTCCTCCACACACAATGCCCTTGATTACCCGAGGCAGCAGTTCCTACCTGCTCCAACTGGGTGCATCTCATCAGGAAAACAGGTACTCCCCTGCAAAATCACAGAATCACAGAATTGTACGGGTTGGAAGGGACCTTGAGAGGTCATTGGGCCCAACCCCCCAGCCAAAGTAGGTTCCCTAGAGCAGGTTGCCCACGTAGACGTCCAGACGGGCCTTGAATATCTCCAGAGAAGGAGACTCCACAACCTCCCTGGGCAGCCTGTTCCAGTGCTCCGTCACCCTCACCATGACGAAGTTCTTTCTCATGTTGGTGCAGAACTTCCTGTGCTCCATTTTGTGGCCATTGCCCCTTGTCCTGTCCCCACAAACCACTGAAAAGAGGTTGGCCATATCCCGTTGTCTCCCACACTTCGTGTATTTATAAACATTGATAAGATTCCCCCTCAGTCTTCTTTCCTCAAGGCTGAACAGACCCAGGTCTCTCAGCCTTTCCTCATAGAGGAGACGCTCCAGGCTCCCTGTCATCTTTGTGGCCCTCTGCTGGACTCTTTCCAGGACATCCCTGTCTTTTTTTGTAGGGGGGAGCCCAGAACTGGACACAGTCCTCCAGGCGAGGCCTGACGAGGGCAGAATAGAGGGGGAGGATCACCTCCTTTGACCTGCTGGCCACACTCCTTTTAATGCATGCCAGGATCCCATTGGCCTTCTTGGCCACCAGGGCACACTGCTGACTCATGGCCAACCTGTTGTCCACCAGGACCCCCAGGTCCTTATCCTCAGAGCTCCTCTCCAGCAGGTCATCCCCCAGCCTGTACTGACGCATGCGGCTGTTCCTTCCCAGGTGCAGGATTCTACACTTGCTCTTGTTAAACTTCAGTTGGTTTGGTTTCTTCCTGCCCAAAGTTTCTTCCTGCCCAAAATGCTGTTGATCCTCAAGATTTTGCAGAGATGGTCTTCTGCAATGCCCACCTTAACTGCAAAAAATGTTGCACAGCACTCTTGCCAACTGAATAATGCAGAAGAAGGTGCAGTGCTGGTGCAGATGAGAGAGAACCATAGCATGCTGCAGGTGCCCCAGTGGCAAGCCCCCATTCTCCTGCCATGTATCTGTGGCAGATCTCACATGTCCTGGAGAGCCACCCTACTCCTGTGCTGTGTGACTACAAATGCACAAGAAATTAATAGAAAATCAGCTATGGTACCAAAGTAACCTAATTAACACAATTCGTTTGACATTCCAGAAAACAAGTAGGATCTCAGGTGGCCCTGCTTTATGATAAACACAACTCAATTTAACCTACGTATTTTTATACAAATCATCAGTGTAAGACTACACTAAACGCAAAGACACATTCGATTTCTTGTGATCCAATCTTCAGTGGTTTGTTAAAATCTCTATAAATAACTCTGTTTTCACAGCTCATCTTTTCGTATCATAGATAAGCCCTTTTTCATCTTCAACACGAATCTTACAACATTCTCTCAACTACCTGCTAGCACTTGCTATACATGAAACAACGCCCCCCCTTCTGGGCTACGGCAAAGTTGCACTTACTTGCGGAAAACCACTGCAGAAGAATGGAACAAACTCCTATTAATGTTTACTGAGAGTGTTCCGTAATTAAACTACCTGACCGGAACAAGAAGAGCCTTAAGGCCTTGTCCTGGTTCCAGTTAGGACAGAGTTAATTTTCCCTCATAGTAGCTGGTAGGGTGCTATGTTTTGGATTAGGATGAGAAGAGCGCTGATAACATGCTGATGTTTTAATTGTTGCAGAGCAGTGTTTACACCACGCCAAGGACTTTTCGGCTTCTCGCTCTGTCCTGCCAGCGAGCAGGCTGGGGGTGCAGCAAGAGCTGGGAGGGGACAGACCCAGGACAGCTGACCCAAACTGGCCAAAGGGGTATTCCATACCATCTGACGTCATGCTAAACAATATATAGGGGTGGCTGGCCGGGGTGGGGGGCCGGCTGCTCAGGGATAGGCTGGGCATCGGTCAGCGGGTGGTGAGCAATTGCATTGTGCATCACTTGTTTTCTTACACATTATTATTATTAATACTATTATCATTATCACTATTATTATTATTATTGTTATTATTATATTCCTGTCTTAATAAACTGTCTCTATCTCAACTCACCGGCTTCACTTTCCCGTTTCTCTCCCCCATCCCAGAGAGGGAGGGGGGAGGGTGAGCGAACGGCTGTGTGGTGTTTAGCTGCCAGCCGGGTTAAACCACAACAGGCCTATACACAAAGAAGACAAGCAAGTAAAGAAAGTGGGGTGGAGAAATCAATAAAGTATTGGACTGTGGGGCTTTGCATTCAATGTCAGCTAAGGGCACTGATAGCTACTACAACTGCAAGCAAGGATCTGTCACCATCTCAATAGTCAAATAGGAATGATCTGGACCTCACTGACTCCCAGACTCTCAGCGTTTCTTTGAAAATGTTCAATTCACTGAACTAGAAAGGCTGGAATGTGTATTTTAAAACAAGCGTTTAATTAAAGCTCTCGTGCTTTTGGACCCGAGCACAGATTCTATGACCAAAGACCAGATCTAGCAGTGGACGTACGTACAGAAAGGTTTCCGATAACCGACCACAAGTTTTAAGTAGAAGTGCACTCACAGATTTGTGTGAAATCTGCAAACTGTTAAGCATCCAATTAACTTGTATCTATTGCTTCAGTCACCTAAAATAGTTTTGACTGACCTCCAAAGTTCCCGAAAACTAAAGCTGCTACAGACTATATTCGAAACAACCACCCACCACAAACAAAAGCTCTCGGCAAAGGAAGCCAGTCAGAAAAACCTCCAGGGCCCGTATTTCGCAAAAGAAATCGGTGCCTCAAGGACACAATCCTGATAGCCACCCGCAGCAAAGCGTAAGGCTGCAAAGGAGAACCTCTATACGAGGCTGCCTTTTGGTCTTTTAGAAGTGCCAGACTTTTGCTTGGGAAATCCAGCCCAGAGGAGAAAAGCAGACCGCAATTAAGAGTAAAAACATTGGAAGGCACCTGCGGATGAAAAGCAATGGCAGAGAAAGAGGCAAATTTGCAAACAGATGGTATCCAATGTCCCCTCTGACATGACACATACAGGAGATTTGAAAAGCAAATACCTGTTCCCCTGAGCGGTGGCTGTGTATGTAATAGAAGAAGAAATAATACAATGTTGTTTAAGATGTTACATTTGCGATGTACTGTTCCGAGGCTGCGCTTGGAAGATACAAAATATATGTGCAAGGGTAACATGAGAATGCACCAATTCATGATGAGGAGTAAGGAGGATTAAAAGAATGCTCAATTTGCAAGACATCTAGACAACTGGGGCTTCTTGGACTCTGGGAACTGGATCAAACCAACCTTGTGGTTCGGACTGACACCAAGGGCTCAGAGAGCATGCGTGAGAAGGAAAGGTTAAAAAGTTCAACTCTGATGAAGACATCTTACTTCATCCCAACGACCACCCGGACGACCACCAGAGATTAGTACGCAAGCGCAGAAGGACTGATAAGATAATTAGCATAAGAAGCGAGGCTAGGCGGAGCTAGGAAATGAATATGCATAGATGAGTTGTGAAACCTAATGCATATGTAATATCTTAGGAGATAAAAGAGAACTAAGAGAACAAATCAGACGAAGTTAGATTTGGGCAGGCATGCCCCTAACTTCCGGCGCCTAATAAAGCACCTTCATATAATCACTTTGTGGATTATGTGTTTTCATGAACGCTAACAGCTGCAGAACATGTTCTCAGGAGTGCCTTGCAAACCTGACGGCCTTCACGGATCTCTCCTCAGGTCCTGCAAAAAGCTGGGGAGAGAAAGCCTGAGAGCTGACACCATGTCCGTAACGCTGCCTTGCCTCTGCCTGCTCTCCTGCAGCTGAGTGAGCTCCGAGAGGCCATGCGGGAGAGGGTACACTGGCAGAATCTATCCTTCAGACTCACAGAGATAGGGGCCCAAGTCTCAGCCTTGCAGAGGCCCACAAGGCATGGATAGGTTGTCCAGCCACAGCAGGACAAGCTCCCCAGATTGGCCAAGGAGCCAAGGGGCTCAACTCCCAAAAACAGCCCGTCCTCCCCCAGATGGCATAGCAGGGCTTTGGGATACACAGGTTTACGGGCTGGCCTCCCTCAGGGCTCCTGGGGATTCCAGCTCCCCACCAGTCCCACCAGCAGTCCCACAAAGGAGAAGATGAAGCCATCAAACACTGCTCCTCTGCAGGGATCTGTGCTGGAACGGTATGAACTGCTTCTGCACCCAAAGTAGCGCCCCCTCTATCTGCATAGTAGCCCAGATCTGTTTCCCATCTCAGCCCTGACCATGCTCTTCCTCTCCACACCTGTCTCTTACTTGAGTCAACACTTCCTACCCCCCTCCAACTGGGTGCCTTTTGTCTGTATCAGAAGTAGAGGCACCCCTGAGGACATTGCATATCTGTCTTTCGAAGTGGGAGAAGCCATTGGGTGCTGCAGGTGCCTGCTGCCAGGACAAGTACCCAACCATGCCTCATGGCTGAGCCTCCACCCAGTCCCGCTGGCAGGCCCTGTTGGCAGGAGGAGCTGCTCCCCTTTGCTTGGAGCTGGCGTGGCAGCAGTGTCTCTCCTGACAGGCTGGAGTGCAGCCCCATGGTGGTGGTCAGGAGCCAGCTGGAACTGCCTGTGACCGAGCCCCCTTGACCACCTTGCCTGCTCAGCCCCAAGCCTGCAAGAGGGCGTGAGGGGTTGGTGCTGCCACGACATGGCAGCACGCTCCTCCTGCTCTGCGGAACACAAAGGGCACTGATGTGGCTGGTGGCTCTTGGGAGCATGGCAACACCGACTGCAGTGACAAGCTGGCAACTGCCCCCCAGAAGGGAAAAGGATCCTTTTCCTGACAGAAGTGCAGATGTCCCCTCCTCAAAGACCTTGTGCACACGTGGAGCTTTTCAAGTGCTGTTGCAGTCGTGGCCCTCAGGTGCCTAGGTCTTCCTGTCACACAGCTGTATCCCTTCCTATGCCACACCACGAATTGTATAGCCGTGGCAGGCTCTGGGCATAACCTCACACACTCAGGAATGCCAACGTTGGCTGAGGACTGGTATGCAGCAAGTGTTACACCTGACCAAAAAGTCCCTCAAGAGAGACTGGTGAAAGCAGGCCATCTCCATGAAATAAAACTGCCACATTGACAGGAAATAGTGAGAATCTGAGGAGTTTCACCTAGACCTGAGAAGAGCGAAAGCTGTAAATCCAGGTCCAACACTAGATCCAGCAAAGCACAGTATTTCTTCAGTATCGGAAATTTTCACTTGTTGTTCTGTGAACTTTGATCACAGTGTGCTAGAAAACGTGCCCACAGACTGGACAGACTCCAGCACGTCTTTTGACCTAGGCAGGAACAAAAGACAGATACCCTTGTCTTCTGTTTTTTTGTTGTCCTTGTTTTGTTTTGCTTTGGTTTTGTTGTTTTGTTTTGTTTTTGTTTGTTTTTGTTTTGTTTTCTGAGTCTGATTGGTTTAATAACTGGCTATAGGGAAGAAAAAAAAATGGTTTACCAAGGAAGGAACTAGCCCACACCATCCTTTTCTGCTCTGAAGACTCAAAGATGCAACTCCGGGAGATACGTACTACCAGAATGTGGAACCCTGCTCTCGGTGTTGGGTTATGTGATGAACGGCTCACCTACGCACCCACAAAGGATCCTGGGGGTACAGCCACAGCCTACTTCTATTTTTGCTCCTTTCCAATTAATCATGAAAACAAAATTCAGATTTTCTCTATCCTGTATTCCTGGTACTGCCACTGACTGCGTCCAATGATTTTCATAGTGGCTTTTCTCAATTTCTTCAGCCAATCCTCCTATTTTCTGGAGACTTGCAAAGCTTCCCAAAGAAGGACCATGTCTCGCTGTCAACAAGGAAATGCTTCTTTTCCTTAAGACAGAACTCAATGAAAGAGTAAGGCATGAAGTGAATCCACAGACAAGCATGTAGCAGGCAGACAGTACTTTACAGACAATGAAGGCCCAAGCTCTCTCCTATTAAAGTCAATAAAAGTTATGCTAATTCTAGCTAGGGCTGTAATACCTCTCAAATATGTATCAGGTTTGTGTGGCAAGGGCTACCAGCAGGGGCCTGCAGGGGTGCCCTGTGTGAGCACAGCCCAGCAGCTGCCCCATGGCAGAGCAGAGCAAGCTCCAGCTGCTCCAAAAGGGACCCGCCGCTGGCCAGAGCCAAGCCAACAAGTGATGTTGTTTGCACCTCTCTGAGAGCATATTTAAGAAAGGGAAAAGAACTGCTACACCACAGCAGCTGAGAGAGTGTGGAATGAGATCCAGCCCTGCAGCCCCCGAGGGCAGTGCAGCAGGAGGGCAAGAGGTGCTCCAGGCATGCAGCACAAGTTCCCCTGCGGCCTGTGGAGAGGCCCCTGGTGGAGCAGGCTGTCCCCCTGCAGCCCATGGGTCCCACACGGAGCAGATCTCCACGCTGCAGCCCGTGGAGGAGCCCCCGGTGGAGCAGGTGGATGTGGCCTGGAGGAGGCTGCGGCCCATGGAGAGCCCCCGCAGGAGCAGGCCCCGGGCCGGAGCTGCAGCCCGTGGAGAGGAGCCCACGCAGGAGCAGGGGGTCTGGGGGGAGCTGCCGCCCGTGGGGGACCCATGCTGGAGCAGTTTGCTCCTTGGGGATGGATGGACCCCGTGATACGGAGCCATGTGGGAGCAGTTCTTGAAGAGCTGCTGCCTGTGGGCTGCCCCCGCAGGCTCAGTTCGGGAAGGACGGCATCCCGTGGGAGGGACCCCATGTGAAGCAGGGGCAGAGAGGTGATAAGACAGCCTTCTGGAGTATCAACCATTCATTTCGTTTCTATGTCACTACTAGTCACTGGCCTCCCAAGAGATGTCCTGTGTCTGATCCCCACTCTCTTAGCATGCTTATTCAACCAATTTGCAACCCACTTAATGGTAAATCAAGGTGAAAAACATTAAAGAAAAAACACACATCAAAACACCATCCCAACCCAACAGTATTTGTAATATGTGGGGCAAAGTGCTACAGGCCCTGTTGGGGCAGATGGCCCATGGTGACATCACTGAGCGATGGGCTGTGACCTCGCAGCCCTCGCTGCTTATCTTGGGGCGCCAGCAGAGGCCACGTCAGCCTAGCTCGTGGCTTGACTCCTGCTGAGCGTGTGTGCGAGGCTTGGAGCACCGAGCGAGGATTTGGTAGAGCCGTGCTGTGGGGCCGCTGGCAGCTGTTCTCAGTGCCCGTCCCCACAGTCATTGCCTGTGTTTCCCCGGCCCTGCCTGGCTCAGGCAGCCGGGGCCCCGCGGGACGCGCTCGCAGCAGCGCAGGTGAGCTGTGCGGGGACACGTGCCCCAGGGCAGCCTACAGGGGGCACGGGAAGGCCAGACATGGGTTTGGGGGGGTTCCTGCAGAGGTGCCAGGGGGGCATTGCCTCTGCTCACCCTGGCACAATGAGTGACCTTGGCCTCTCTCTCTTGTGCAGATTCAGACGTCCTTTGGCAGCTGCAGCGCCAGGGTAGGGGAGCAGCTTCTTCACCTCAGCTCTCCCCAGCCCACTGTAGAGCCCGGTGGCCATGGATGTGCCATCGGACTGGACCTGCCCAGCCTGTGGGGACAGTCGGGACGATGTCACCTACATGACCCCCTGTCTCCACCGGCTGTGCTATGGCTGTGCCCTGCGGTGGGCAATGAAGAATCCATGGTGCCCCTTCTGCAGGGAGACAATCAAGACCATCAAGTACTCGGTGAGGTCAGATGACGATTACCTGGAGTGTGCTGTCCCAGAGCCTGCAGAGCACTTGGCTGAGGACCAGCAGGAGGAGCAGGAGGCTGTGGAGCCAGTGCCCAGGGCTCCTGACCTCAGCTTCCCACCCGAGGTCTGGGCAGCCTTCTTCAGGGAGCACCCAGAAAACGTCGAGCCCCTGCTTGCGTGGCTGCAGCAGGAGCTGGAGACCATCTCTGGCTCCGAGTGGTGGGAGGTGGCTGCGGGCCTGAGCACGGTGATCGGCTACCTGTGCGTCTACGGTCTCGACGAGGAGGGCTTGGTGCGGGCGCTGCAGCCTTGCCTCAAAAACCAGACGCTGCCTTTCGTGGTGCGGCTCATCACTGCCGCTGTGGAGCTGTGCAGCACACAGATCCGCCGGCAGCGTGACCGCCAGGACGCCCACGCTGCAGGGAGCCAGGAGGACAGCCCCGCAGCTGCCCACAGCCACGCCACCTCTCCAGGGGGGACTCGTGCCCCTGCCACCACAGAAGAGGAGGAGGCACCTGAGGAGCCAGGGCAGGCGGCAGCAGGTCCCTCTGCCCAGGGCAGGGACTGCTTGCCTGGGGGGCGCCGGCGCGCCCCGAAGAGGAGGGCCAGCAGCAGCCTGCAGGACTCTCCCCAGCCCCGCAAGAGGCCGCCCCGACGGCGGCACTAGGCGGGCACCCCACACCTGGCAGCATAACTTCTGAAAATAAAGAAATGTTACTGAAAGAGTCTCTCTCTTATTGACGGTGCAGACAGTGCTGCTGTCCATACCCATGTTGGTTTCACAGAATGACAGAATCACAGAATTGTAGGGGTGGAAGGGACCTCGAGAGGTCATCAAGTCCAACCCCTCTGCCAAAGCAGGTTCCCTAGAGCAAGTTCACACAATCACAGAATCACAGAATCATCTAGGTTGGAAGAGACCTCCAAGATCTCCTAGTCCAACCTCTGACCTAACACTAACGAGTCCTCCACTAAACCATATCACTAAGCTCTACATTTAAACGTCTTTTAAAGACCTTCAGGGATGGTAACTCAACCACTTCCCTGGGCAGCCTATTCCAATGCCTAACAACCCTTTCAGTAAAGAAGTTCTTCCTAATATCCAACCTAAACCTCCCCTGGTGCAACTTTAGCCTATTCCCCCTCGTCCTGTCACCAGGCACGTGGGAGAATAGACCAACCCCCACCTCGCTACAGCCTCCTTTAAGGTACCTGTAGAGTGCGATAAGGTCACCCCGAGCCTCCTCTTTTCCAGACTGAACAATCCCAGCTCCCCCAGCCGTTCCTTGTAAGACTTGTTCTCCAGACTCCTCACCAGCTTCGTTGTCCTTCTCTGGACTCGCATGAGCACCTCGATGTCCTTCTTGTAGCGAGGGGCCCAAAACTGAACACAGTACTCGAGGTGCGGCCTCACCAGAGCCAAGTAAAGGGGGACAATCACTTCCCTAGCCCTGCTGGCCACACTGTTTCTTATGCAAGCCAGGATGCTGTTGGCCTTCTTGGCCACCTGAGCACACTGCTGGCTCATATTCAGCCGACTGTCAACCAATACTCCCAGGTCCTTCTCGGCCAGGCAGCTTTCCAGCCACTCATCTCCCAGCCTGTAGCGCTGCTTGGGGTTGTTACGCCCCAGGTGCAGGACCCGGCACTTGGCCTTGTTGAACTTCATACAGTTGGCCTCAGCCCATCGCTCCAGCCTACCCAGATCCTCCTGCGGAGCCTTCCTACCCTCAAGCAGTTCAACACACGCACCTAACTTGGTGTCGTCTGCAAACTTACTGAGGGTGCACTCGATCCCCTCATCCAGATCATCAATAAAGATATTAAGGAGAACTGGCCCTAGTACTGAGCCCTGGGGGACTCCACTAGTGACCGGCCTCCAACTGGATTTGGCTCCTTTCACCACGACACTTTGGGCCTGGCTACCCAGCCAGTTTCTAACCCAACAAAGCGTACGCCAGTCCAAACCAAGAGCAGCCTGTTTCTTGAGGAGAATGCTGTGGGAAATGGTGTCAAAAGCCTTACTGAAGTCAAGGTAGACCACATCCACAGCCTTTCCCTCATCCACCAAGTGCATCACTTTGTCATAGAAGGAGATCAGGTTAGTCAAGCAGGACCTGCCTTTCATAAACCCATGCTGACTGAGCCTGATCTCCTGGTTGTCCTGCAAGTGCCACCTAATGACACGCAAGATAATCTGCTCCATGAGCTTTCCTAGCACCGAGGTCAAACTACCAGGCCTATAGTTTCCCGGGTCTACCTTCCAGCCCTTCTTGTAGATGGGCATCACGTTTGCTAGCCGCCAGTCAACTGGGACCTCCCCTGATAGCCAGGACTGCTGATAAATGACGGAAAGCGGCTTGGCCAGCTCTTCCACCAGTTCTCGCAGTACCCTCAGGTGGATCCCAGCTGGCCCCATCGACTTGCGTACATCTAAGTGCTGTAGCAGGTCGCCAACCATTTCCTCGTGGATTGTGAGGGCCACAATCTGTTCCCCATTCCCTTCCACCAGCTCAGGGTACTGGGTATCCAGATAACAACTAGTCTTGCGGTAAAGACTGAGGCAAAGAAGGCATTAAGCACCTCAGCCTTTTCCTCGTCGCTCGTCACTAAGTTTCCCCCCGCATCCAGTAAAGGATGGAGATTCCCCTTAGTCCTCCTTCTCATGTTAATGTATTTTTAAAAACATTTCCTGTTATCTTTAACAGCAGTAGCCAGATTGAGCTCCAGATGAGCTTTGGCCTTTCTAATTTTTTCTCTACACAGCCTTACAACATCCTTATAATCCTTCTGAGTGGCCTGCCCTCTTCTCCAAAGATCATAAACCCTCTTGTTTTTTACTAAGCTCTAGCCACAACTCTCTGTTCAGCCAGGCTGGTCTTCTTCCATGCTGGCTCGTCTTTGGGCACATGGGGACAGACTGCTCCTAAGCCTTTAAGATTTCCTTCTTGACGAGTGCCCAGCCTTCCTGGACTCCTCTGCCCTTCAGGCCTGCCTCCCAAGGGACTCTGCCAACCAGTGTCCTGAACAGCTCAAAGTCTGCCCTGCGGAAGTCCAGGACAGCAGTTTTACTGGTCCCCCTCCTGACTTCGCCAAGAATAGAGAACTCGACCATTTCGTGGTCACTCTGCCCAAGACAGCTCCCGACCACCACATCTCCCACCAGTCCTTCTCTGTTTGTGAACAGAAGGTCCAGCTGGGCACTTCCCCTGGTAGGCTCACTAATCAGCTGCGTCAGGAAGCTATCTTCCACGCTCTCCAGAAACCTCCTAGACTGCTTCCTGTGCGCTGTATTGCATGTCCAGGATATGTCTGGGAAGTTGAAGTCCCCAACGAGGACAAGAGCCGATGATTTCACAACTTTTGCCAGCTGCCTGTAGAATTCCTCATCCGTCTCCTCATCCTGGTTTGGTGGTCTGTAACAGACCCCCACCAGGATGCTTGCCTTGTTGGCCTTCCCGCCGATCCTAACCTACAGGGACTCAACCTTATCATTCCCAGTCTTAGCCTCAAGATCTACAACATCAAAATACTCTCTAATATAGAGAGCCACACCACCACCCCTTTTGTGCTGCCTGTCCTTTCTGAAGAGCCTATAGCCAGTCATTGCAGAACTCGGGTCATGGGAGTGGTCCCACCACGTTTCAGTGATGGCAACCACGTCATAGCTAGCCTGCTGAACAATGGCTTCCAGCTCTTCCTGTTTGTTGCCCATGCTGCGTGCATTAGTGTAGATGCAGTTCAGCTGGGCCATTGCCTGCTCCCCAGACCCTGACACTGCTCACCCTGGCACACCTCTAACAAGCCTTATGCCCTCCCCGTCCCCCCTTCCTACCTAGTTTAAAGCCCTCTCAATGAGCCCTGCCAGCTCCTGTGCTAGTGTCTGTTTTCCCCTTAGAGACAGGTGGGACCCATCTGCAGTTAGCAGGCTGGGTGCCGAGTAAAGCACCCCGTGGTCAAAAAAAAAAAAAAAAATTTCTGCATTGGCACCAGCCTCTGAGCCACCTGTTTATCAGGTGGGCTTTCTGGGTCCTCTCTGTACCCCTCCCTGCCCAATAGAGGGGGAGGATCACCTCCCTTGACCTCTAGGATGTGGCCTGGAGGAGGCTGCAGCCCACGGAGAGCCCCCGCAGGAGCAGGCCCTGGGCCGGAGCTGCAGCCCGTGGAGAGGAGCCCACGCAGGAGCAGGGGTTCTGGGTGTACTGTCATTAGATGCATATGGATTCTGAAAAAAGTCATTCAGGAACATTGCTCCTCAACTTCTACGCTACAAGCTTATTTGGAAGAGCTTTCCTTGCTGACAGGAACATCCACAGTCACTTCCATGACATTAAGAGGAGCAGGATTTTAAGTGTGGTGGCTCTGGCCACATGAGCTAGGTCCCAGGCCCACCAGAGGCAATGAAGGAGAATTTGTGGGGTCACGGGAGCCATTCAAGACCACTTGATGGAAGAGGTGATATTGGTAGCAGACTGCTGCCTAGTACAAGGAATGGAAGACACTTATCGGCAAGATCTCATTTGTCATTTAGGGAGGTCTCTGCTTGCACGGGGCTCACATTCAGGATGTTGAGGCTACCAATGCTTATCCCGCCCTCCAGCTACTACTTGCAGGTGCTTTTCCATGGAGGCACCAACAATACTATCAGGACTAATGTGGGAAGTATCAAAGGTGACTGCAGGATTCTACAGGCAGCAGTCAAGTTTATGGGTGCCTGCATTGCGGTCTTCCTCATCCTAATGGTAGGGGGAAAGGGCCTGAGGAGGGCTCAGTAGATTCTCCAGGTTAACAGCTTTTTGTGCAGCAAGTGTTGATAGCACACCTGTGATTTCTGTGACCATGGAAGTCTCTTAGAAGGTCTACAGGCTCTTGGAAGAAAAAAAAATCCATTTGAGCAAAGGAGGTCAACATATCTTTCTGAGCACTGCCAGCCTGTCAAGGGAGGTCATCCTTCCTCTCTCCTCAGCACTGGTGAGGCTGCATGCGGAGCACAGGGTCCACTTCCAGGCACCCCGCATTCAACAGATTCTGGACGTGCTGCAATGGTTCCAGCACAGGCTGAGAGAGCCTACTCTGAAATGCACCTGAGGAAAACACTGCAACTCACAGATACTCAGCTCCCAGGTAGCAGCAGGGTGCCAGCCCAGGGCAAAAAAGAGCAACCTCCTCTTCTCCCTGCAGGGCTAATGAGGGGACATTATCTCTATATTTAGCCATTCTCAGAACTCCTTGAGCACACCAATGGTACAGACCAATGAGGTGGTGAACAAAAGGATAAGGAATATTGTATAGGCACAACTCACTTTTATTTGCAGCTGGGAGCTGGCCTGGTTAGGGAAGTCTTCTCAACACTCTCATGACAGGCATATCCAGTTACCTGATAGAAGAATATATCCATATATGTTGGGGTGTCCGCTTGGTTTTGGGTTGGTTGCTTCACTGCAAGCCTTGCTTCACAAATCTCCATGGAACTTCCTTTGGAAGGTGGCTGCAGAACATGCTCTCTAGAGAGCCTGGGAAACCTGATGGCCTTCATGGATCTCTTCTCTGGCCCTAGGAAAAGCCAATATACAGAGGGCATGAGAGTAATCTCTGCCCGTCATTGAGCCTTGCTTCTGCCTGAGCTCCAGCTGAGCAAGCTGTGAGAAGCCATGCAGGAGAAGGTGATCTAGTGGAACCCGCCCCAGTGCAGAGGTCAAGCATCTGGACCCATGGGAAAGAACAGCCAGGAGCTGAAAGGCCTTTAAGTGGTCCCCAAGGCAGAGGCAGGTGGTCCAGCCACAGTGAGGCAGGCTCTCCAGCTGGGCCATGTGGTGAAGGGGCTCTGTTCCCCAATGACCCTTCCTCCCACCAACAAAAGCACAGTGACGAGTATTGCACGGGTATAACTCGGGTTTATTTGCAGGTGAGAGCTGGCCTGGTTGAAGAGGCTTCTCAACACCCCGTGCAAGGCATCTCCAGTTCCCTGACTGAAATATGTGTCCACATATGTTGGGGCATCTGCTTGGTTTGGCATGGTTCCTTCACTGCAACTTTTGCAGTGTTCTCTGAAGAGCTTGGGAAATAAAAGAGCTTGCATGGAAGTTTCCTCAGGCCCTGGGAAAAGCCAAGAAAAAGGAGGCATGAGAAAAAGGTGCCAGAGATATGGAGAGTTATGCCCTCGCTCTGATGCTCTCCAGCTACAGGCAGCCAGGAGGATACAGTCACTTCAGCTGCAGGCCTTGACACGTTCTCAGGTGTTCCATGCACTGTTTTCAAGCTGGCCATCTGCCCCAGGGAAAGGATTTGAAATGACCAAGCTCTTGCACCGGGTTTCCCTGGCTCCTCTAGAAACACCAGTTTTGAAACCCTCCCAGGACGTTTTCCCACCTCACAACCTGCCCTGATGTGATCATAAGTCATAACAAAGCAGAGTCTCTGTTAAAAATATATATTTTTATTATTATTATTATTATTATTTACTTTCCACAAATATGGGAGCCTGGCTGAAGGTCTACAGGTGTTTAGAAGAGAGAGGATCCATTTGAGTAGAGGAGATCAAAGTAACTTTGCTAAAAGGCTGTCCAGGCTGGCAGGGAGTGCTTGCAACTAGAAAAGTAGAGGGGAAGGAGGGGCTGGGAAAGGAGGCGGTGGTGAGCTAGGAAAGGGTCCTGACAACTGGCTACCAATCCTGTCTTCAAAAAGGGCAAGAAGGAAGATGTGGAGAACTATAGGCAGGTCAGCCTCCCTTAGTCCCTGGAAAGGTACTGGAGAAAAATCCTCCTGCAGAGCATTTCCAAACAAAGGGAGGACCAGAAAGTGCTCAGGAGTAGTTAGCCTGGATTTCTGAAGGGAAAATGCAAAGCTGTTTCCTGAGGGCTGGTCTTGATAGTAAAGACTGAAGCAAAAAAGGCATTCAGCAGCTCTGTCTGTTCCATGTCCTTTCTCACCAGGGCACCCACCCCGTTCAGCAGCAGGCTGACATTTTCCCCAGTCTTCCTTTTTCTACTGTGTATTTGAAGAAGCCCTTCTTGTTGTCCTTGACATCTGTGGTGGTTTTACTTGGGTGGGCAGCCGAGTTCCACCAAGGCCGCTCTCTCACTCCCCCTCCTCAAAGAGGAAAGGGGGAGAAAATACTACACAAAGAGCTCAAGGTTTGAGATAAGGACAGGGAGATCACTCAACAATTATCATAACGGGCAAAACAGACTCAGAGTAGGGAGAAAATAAGATTTATTGCCTATTACTAATAAGCTAGAGAAATGAGAAACAAAGGAAAGAAACCAAAAACACCTTCGCCCAATCCACCCTCTTCCACCGCCTCCCCCCAAGCAGCACAAGGGAAGGAGGGTATGGGGGTTGTGGTCAGTCTACAGCACTTTGTCTCCACTGCTCCTTCACAGTCACTCTCTGCCCCTGCTCCACGTGGGGTCCCTCCCACGGCATGCCATCCTTCCCGAACTGAGCCTGCGGGGGCTGCCCACAGGCAGCAGCTCTTCAAAAACTGCTCCCACATGGCTCTGTACCACGGGGTCCATCAGGGGCAGCCCACGGGCCTCACATGGAGCAAATCTCCACACTGCAGACCGTGGAGCAGGTGGATGTGGCCTGGAGGAGGCTGCAGCCCATGGAGAGCCCCCGCAGGAGCAGGCCCCGGGCCGGAGCTGCAGCCCGTGGAGAGGAGCCCACGCAGGAGCAGGGGGTCTGGGGGGAGCTGCCGCCCGTGGGGGACCCGTGCTGGAGCAGCTTGCTCCTGGGGGATGGATGGACCCCGTGGTACGGAGCCATGTGGGAGCAGTTCTTGAAGAGCTGCTGCCTGTGGGCAGCCCCCGCAGGCTCAGTTCAGGAAGAACGGCATCCTGTGGGAGGGACCTCACGTGGAGCAGGGGCAGAGAGTGACTGTGAAGGAGCGGCAGAGCCAAAGCATTAGTGACTGACCACAGCCCCCATTCCCTGTTCCCGTGCGCTGTTCAGGGAGAGGAGGTAGAGGAGGGTGGATGGGGGGAAGGTCTTTGTACTTTCTTTTCTTTGTTTCTCACTATTCTAGCTTGTCAGTAATAGGTAATAAATTTCTATAATCTCTCTGAGTCTGTTTTGCCAATGGAGATAACTGTTGAGCGATCTCCCTGTCCTTATCTCTACCCTTGAGCCCTTTACATCACATTTTGTCCCCTTTCCCTTTGAGGAGGAGGCATGAGAGATCGATTGCATGGGAGCTCAGCTGCCCGGCTGGGCAAAACCACCACACTTACTCACAGAGATGAACTGATCTTAAGCTTGGAGGAAGTAATGCTTGAATACTGACCACCTGTTTGGACACACACACACGCCCCCTCCCTCCCCGCCCACCTTCTCCTTCTAGGGCCGTAACCCATGTGATTCTTCCAAGCAGATCCCTGAATAAGCCAGAGTTTGCTCCCATGAAGTCCAGGGTCACAATCGTACTTTCCGCCCTGCTTCCTCCTTTCAAGAACCTGAGCTCCACGATATCATGGTCACTGCAGCCAAGGCTGCCCCTGACCTTCACATCTGGAACCTCCTGGACTGTTTGTGCCAAGCTGTGTGGTCTTTCCAGCAGATATCAGGGTGGTTGAAGTCCCCCATGGGAACCAGGGCTTATGATTGAGAGGTTACTGCCAGTTGTCTGAAGAAGGCTTCATCTACTTCCTCTTCCTGATCAGGTGGCCTGTAGCAAACACCCATAACAGTATCAGCCATGGTAGCCTGCCCTTTAATCCTTAACCATAAGCTCTCAAATCACTCTTCATCCACCCCTAGGCAGAGCTCCATGCATTCTAGTTGCTCACTCACATAAAGAGTAACTCCACCACCTTGTCTTCCTGGCCAGTCTTTTCTAAAAAGCACGTAGCCTTCCATGACAGCATTCCAGTCATGTGAGCTATCCCACCACATGTCCATGATTGCAATGAGGTCATTGCACTCGTGAGGTCTTGTGTGTTGTTCTGGGTTCTCCAGTACAAGCAAACTGTAGACACACTGAAGTCAGTCCAGCACATGCTTGGAGGGCCAGCTCTGACATGCTGCTGTTGCAGCACACCCAAGAGGCAATGCTAGATTCCGGGGCTTTGCCCCAGTGCCCCCCTGCAGTTCCCACATCCCCTGCTCCAAGAGACCAACACAGGTCCAGGCTAGCATCAAGAAGAGTGACTTCTTCTCCCTGCATGGTTAACAAGGGGGCGTCATCTCTGTGCTCATCTCTACTTACAGCTCCTCAACTACACCAATGGTACAGACACACAGGATGTGAAACATAAGAAGGATGACAAATGTTACAGAGTCCAGTTCCCTGACTGAAAAAAATAGATCCATTTAGGCTAGAGTTGGTTAATTCACTGAGCTCCTTGCCTTACAGTTCTCTATGCCTCTTCCAATGGAAGGTGCCTGCATGAGATGTTCTCAGAGAGCCTGGGAAAACTGATGGCCTCCATGGAGGTCTCCTCAGGTCCTGGGAAAAGCAGAAGGGAAGACATGTGAGGTGCCACCATGTCCATTGTGCAGCCTTGTCTCAGCCCAAGCTCCTGCTCAGCAAGCATGGTCATGCAAGTCTGCTTGTCATGCAGGAGGTGCTATGGTGATCTGGTGAGTGTTGCCTGAGTAGAGGGCAAGCATCCAGGCTCCAGGAGGTAGGCTGGCCAGAGGCCCAAGGGCCTCACCCTGGTGGTGTCCCCAGTGGGGCTGGGTCTCCAGCTGGCCCAGGAGGCCATAGGGCTCTGCTCCCCAAACAGACTTGCCTCCCCAAGGTGGCAAAGTGGTCTCGGCAGGGCTTTGGGGTTTGCTAACTTACAGGCTGGCCTCCTGCAGCGTTCTGGGTGATGGTTGTTCCCAGCACCAGAGCACCAGATTCACATTTAACAGGCTTGAAACAACTGCACACAGGGCATAAGAAAAGGCCTAAAAGAGCAAGTTGGATACTCTTGGTGTGGTCTTGGACTTGCCGTCAGCTAGCCTGCAGACCAACAACCCACCCATTAGCGGAGACAACTTCCCTGCCAACTGCCAGGGAAGATGAGATTGAACCTGGTGCAGCTTGAGCGTGGTGCAGACCTCCTGGGGAAAACAGATATCAGAGGGGTGGCTCATAGGATGTGGGTGAGAGCCATAATTCTTGCATTTGTGTTGTTTGGAGAGGAGGCTCACAACCTGCTCTGATGTACACACAAGGCTTTGCCTGGCAGCTGTCCTCAATTTCCCACCTTCCTAATGCCACTGCAGAGGCCCAAGATCTCACCTGAGAAAACCAAAGATCTTTTGGGACTCAGTCCAGAGACTTTTGTCTAGTTACCCAGAACTAATGAATGTAAAATGAAAAGGAGGCCAAATCTTTTCATAAAGATTTTCAATTTTTCAAATGGATTCTCCTTTTAGGTTTCAAAGCCTGTCAAGAAGGGTAATGGCTCTGCAACTGTCCATCAGGCCAAGGTTCTGGGAAAGGTTGCCCAGCCCTGGGGCTGCCAGATGGGCAGGGGGCAGTCATCCCCTCTTGTCTCCAGACAGCTGCATTCCCCATAGGTACATGGGCTAGATAAGGGAACCAGTCCTAAGGGACTGCAGATGTCTTGATTCATGCCTACATGAAGTGTTCATTAACTATGGCACAAGCTGCAATGGACAGCTTGTGAAATGGGACTAAGACAGCAGTGAAGATATTCCAGAAGGTTGATAGTAACCAAAATGTGAGGAGCTGGAGGTCAGCCTCTTCTGGCAGGTAACTAGTGATAGGACTAGGGGGAATGGCCTCAAGTTGTGCCAGGGGAGGTTCAGGTTAGAAATTAGGAGACATTTCCTCTCAGAAAGAACAGTCAGACATTGGAACGGGTTGCCGAGGAAGGTGATGGAGCCACCGTCCCTGGGGATGTTCAAGGAAAGGTTGGACGTGGTGCTTAGGGACATGGTTTAGTGGTGGTAGGGTGATGGTTGGACCAGATGATCTTGGAGGTCTTTTCCAACCTTAGTGATTCTATGATTCCACATACAGTTCACTACATGGCTGCCGCACTCTGCTAAATCAAAATCCTATGTAACGTCAAATATCTTCAGATATATAAATTTGGTATTAATATACTAAACATTCCTTATGTGGAATATCTAAAGAAGCCTGGTCAGAGCATATTGGACTGGAAGGCAGCTTGGTCAGGAAACACCTCACCATGCAGTATGACCTTCCAGAGGGGGGTGGTTTACTCAAAACAACATGCAGGGCTGTGTAATGCAGAACCGTTTGAAATGGCCACCCTGTTGCAGCATCAGGGGCAGATGGGAAAGATACACAAAGACAGAGCTATGTGCATAAGGCTGGGTGCAACCTGCCTGCTAACATAAGGCCATGCGTTCACACAAGCAAAAGAGACAACTGGCAATACTCCTTTCTGACAATAACAAACCAACAACCTTGTATTAAAAATTCTAAATATATTTATTATTCAGTTACATTTGCTTTTCATTGCACAATTTTTTTTTTATCCCCATGTTTTACATTTTTTTACAAAGCTGTTAGGAGTTTTAGAAACTGTTAAAATGATCATGTAAGTCAATTTAGGCACAGTTCATTAACACATAACTACATTTTTTTCCATTTATTTCTCTCTGAAAATTTTATGGTTGCATTTGAGCTCCAAATTGAAACACATTTCACAGTCTACACTTTTATGGGCATCCTGTCTAAAAAAGAAGTTTTGATTAAGTAGTCTTGCCTTATCAAAGGTCTCCAGCAAAGCCTGAATGAAAGCAACTCCTTTTCCAGAAACGCTGAAATCAACACAACCCTAAGATGAGAACCATAGTGGCTGACCAATTTTTATGCTATCCAGACATAGCATGACAAAGAAGCAGTCCTCAAGGGGACATAAAAGTCCCCTGAAAAAAATTACTTTAACTTGGAGATAATTTAAATAATTTATTCTGTATGAAAATTAAGCAAAAAATATCCGGCAAATAAAACACACATGGTTACAGGGAAGGTGTCATATCACATGGACTGCTGGGGTTGTGTCAAGCACTTGCCCTTCTGATGACAAAGCTTGAAAAACAGTGTCGTATTCCTGGACTAAACTCAGTGAAAATGGCTTTGAAGTCTGAAGCTCTCAGGCCTGCTGGACATGGCTGAAAAACTGTGAGCTACAAGATTTCTTATCTAGCTGATCTCTTTGGTGAGAAAAAGCCTGATTGCTTCTAGTGTAAGATTTAAAGCTGTGTCTGGGGTGAGCTGTTTTCACACGTCTGCATACTGCAGAGTGTGCACAGGGTGCAGGAAAGTCCACTCTAGAAGACTTGAAATGAGCTGAATTTTGGTTCAACGATGTTGTCGTAAATATATTTATTTATTTATTTATTTATTACAAAAAGAGTAGTGTTAAATAAGTGACCGATGCTAAAGGGCTTTTCCTGAAAAACATAACAGCTATCCCCCCTCTGTAATGTTACAGAGACAAAAATATTCATGACTTTTTAGCACCCACATCTGTTGCTGCTGTGTAGAGATGAATTAAATATTTTTGAAAGCTGGGTAAAGATTTTGCTGTAGAGAAAATGAGATGCCAAAGTCTTTGTATGATTCTCATATGGGAGCATTTAGTGCCCGTGAGTTCCCTCCTGACTATTGCTTTCAATGGTAACCAGAAGAGCATCTCACATGAGCACAGGCAGTGCCCAGCCTTTAATCCCCTTCATGGGGGAGTCATGTTTGCAGGAGCTTCTGATTATACAGATTTTTTAGTTTTATCTTTAACTTTGGGAAAAAAATCAGGCTTCAGGGAACCAGCGGGAAATACTACTCACTCCTACATGTGCCACAACAGATGTGCACAGTTACAGATTAAACAGCGTTTTCTTGCTCTGTCTGAGACAAGGACGTCTGCATGAGCTCTGCATTTGGGGCAAGGAGAATCATTCCCCCCTCGGGAGCTGCTGCTGCACTCAGACCCCAGGGCTGCTGACAGCACATTCTCTTCATGATCTGCCCCATCAGCCCGCACCCCTCAGGAGCAAATGAGAGAAGACCCCCAGACACCAGCAAAGCATGGGGGTGTCCATGCTCTTCCTCTGTGTAGCTGCTGACCCAGCTCTGCACAACAGGGACAGCCTACATAAATACAGTCACTGGTGCCAGCTCTGAAACCAAGGGTGGGACCTGCATCCTGGAGCTGATCTTGCCCTAAGCAAAAGGCTGGGGAAGCAGCAAACCGGAGAGCAGAGCACAGATGAGCGGGGCTGAAGGGCTTGGGGTGATGGGGAAGCCCTGAGAGAGGTGCAGGGGACTGAGCAGCACAGTCTGGAAGGGGGAGCCCAGAGACACAGGGGCTGCAGACACGGGACGAGGTGCCAGCACCTGGGAGCTAAGGAACCAGCAGCTGTGGGCACAAGGACATGCAATAATTCAGCAGCCAGGAAGGGCTGTTCATGGCTGGCCATGGTCCCACGATCCACCCGTCATCGAGACTGCACTTCTAGCACTGTTGCTGAAAGGTATGCAGCAGGCTGGGCGTCTTTGGTAGAAGGAGGGGAAGAAGCCACTGGCTCAAAGGACCTGGAGACCTGCAGCTTCTCTGGTGGTAAACAGCCCACATCACTGCCCCTTTGGAGTGGGACCTCCAAACAGACAATCCTCCTTCACCCATCGCCAAAGTGCTGGCCCTTGGCAGCCCCAGTGCAACCTCCTGCATTGAGCAGGATTATCCCCAGCACCAGGCCAAGGCAACTGCAGCTTTGGCAAGCCACCTGCTGCAGGGCCAAGTTGTGAGGCAAGAGGGGGGCATGAGAATTGCTTTGGAGTCAGCTGCAGAGCTGTCTCCCAGGGCAGCAGGACAGCGGTCACGAGAGCCATGCTGTTGTGTCTGTGGGTGGGAAAAGAAGCCAGCAGCTGCCTTCACTCTCCCATCCTCATGTCATAGGGGCAGCAAAACAGGTTGTGGTCCTAGAGCTTAACAGGTGGCTTCTCCAGGACGAGAAGAGCAAGATTTTCCAAAGTCTTACTACCATTAGTGCATGATATTCTGACATGAGTGAGTGGACAAGCAAGAGGACTCTGAAGAAGCTCCTCAAGTCCATCAATAATTGTGTGGTGTCGACCAGGGAAATGTGACCATCACGAGCCAAGGAAGTCCATGCTGCCTGAAGCATCAGCTTTTCCCCCAGACAAAAAATCTAGAAGTTCTCGGTAGGAAGTGGAGTCTGCTGCAGCTGTAGAGGTGCAAAGAGCTGCAGACCAGCACCCTCAGTACCTGCCAGTGCCCATGTGGAGGTTTCTGATCTCCAGCTCCAGCTGTTTAACTTGGACATCTCTCTGGTTTACCACCTCACGTAGTCTACGTATTTCTTCCTGTTGTCGGTAAAACATCTGCAGAAGCTGGAAGAAAAGACACATTTTACTTCCTTTACACTAAAGAAGCACAGACTGATCCTGTCAAGTGCTACCAGTCCTGCCACATCATTTCTGAGAAAAATGACATCTAAGGAGGGGGCTTTCAACCAACAGACTGGTCATCAGCAGTCTCCTGCTAGCTTGGGCTGTGAACATGAATCTTTCTCAGAAACATTTGGCAATGCTACGTCTGCTTAATTCAACAGAAAATACAGCCTTCCTAATGCTGATGAAATAGAGGAGAGTATTTGGGCTTTAGATTCCTGGATCTGCCACATCTCCAACTCTGACCTTAGGACCTTATCCTTCTTCCTTCTGATTATGCTCTTTTCCTCACTAGGTAAGATGAGCATGGCTTTTCACTGTGCATGCAGCAGAGCACCCAGCTCTGAAAGGGTTGCTTCTGTAACCTCAGGGGGCAGGCTCAGAAATGCGCAGAATAATATCATTTTCACACCACAGGGAAATTCAGCTCTGTAAATTCCTACCCTGTCAAGCTGCAGATGTTAAAATCTTGCATAGTTGAAAAGGATGCCTGAGCATGGCTACAGGAAGAAAAGCCTTCCAGGGTTCCTAAATGCGAACAAGCTGCATGTACTCAAAAATGTCCCTGAGCTGCCAATGAGTATGGGCTTTCCAGTTACCACAAAGGCGTCACACTGGTCCAGGCTCTGCAGAATAAACCCTCTCTGGATTCTGCTATGTTGCGAATGGCACCTTTTTGCCAGCTGACTCTGAGTCTCCCCTCCCCCAGCCCCAACCCTTCAACCCAGGCCTTCACACCTCATTTTCAGTTTTTGGTGGTGGGCACTCAAATATGTCAAAGCCATTGGAAAGATGTGTTTGCTCCTTTTTTGGCAACTTCTCCCCCACTTCCAGCTGCTTTCTGCTGTCTTGGATTTCAGTTTTCTTCTGCATCTCCTCTGGTGCCATTGTTCCTCCCCAGTCTTGGTGATGGTCAGTAGTTTTCAGGACTTGCCCTGGCTCGAGATATTGCGGTAAGGAATTCACAGCTCCAGAGCCTGGTCTCAAGGACACCAAGAGAGGTCCTAAGGAGGGAGGCAGGTGACTGGTTAGCGCTCACAAACCACATTCAGAAACCTGCCGTAAGCAATTCTTTCAATCAACCTGCAGGGATAAACATGGAAGCACTTGACTGGAGAGTTTTCCAGAGTTCACAGCAGCCACTAAATTATTTCAGTCTACAGCTATATTTGTTACATCTCTCCTCTTCCTCCTTTCCAATTTCTCAGGCCAGAGGGCCAGCGGCATCTTACCGAAGCCCTGGGGAGCTGAAGGGTTGGGGAGCTCTCCATGTGCTGACCTTTGTTAATACCGTTCAGCCACTCCTGCGCTGTCAGTGCTGGCTGGGCTCCAGTGGTCAAGGGGTAGATGTCTTCCTGGTATGACTCCGACTGCAAGCAAACAAAGGAGTGACTACATCAGAAAAGTTTTGGTTCAGAAGGATCATACTGGAATGTGGTAGAGAAAGAAGCCTGTTTCACCTCAGCACGGGGAGTATGCCAAGAGCACTCACTGCCATGTACAGCCAGTTGACCTGAGAGTTAGACACACGAGCAGAGCAGATTGCTGAGTGTGTCTTGCAAAAGAAAGATGGCTACTACACGGAGATCTGATTTAACCAACCAAGGATAGCTGGCAGGACTGCCCTACTAGCTGACCAGCTTTGTGCCTCAGACAGGGAAAAAGACAATCCCTTGTTCTACCTGCTCTCCTGCCACCAAGCAGGCACAGAGAAGAGGCACTGCCCTCTTATTCACTGATATTTATCCCCGACACAGGCATGACCTGAGGCTCACTTACCCGTCGAGGCACAATCATGGAGATGGGCTCAATCAGGCTTTTAGTTGGGATCAGTTTGTAGAAACGGAAAATCTCACAAGCTGACACTTCAAGGCCTCTCTTTGGCATCATTCCTAGTGGGATAGCATAAAAGAAACAAGGTATAAATCTCCTGAAGAAAGTTAGTGTCATCCATCATGGAAAAAAGACCACCAAACAAAGGACCACTGAACAATAAGAGTCAGTGTGCCAACTCAACAGCAGCATGGTCTGAAATAATGACCCAAAACTGGCTCAGTGTCACAAGTTACAAGTAAAATTCAATCTTTTTTTTTCTGTCAGACCACATGGTTACACACAGGATTTGTGGTTCTCGTGCTGAACCTCCTGTTCATTACTCCTTCTCATGAACTGGAATTAGAGTGACCAGAACTGAGCAGATCTTGCAGGTGATGTCACAGGATTGTCAGAATCAGAAGTAACAGAGTTCCAGACACTTTAACAACACCAAATAGCTTATTTGGTCAGCCCAAAAGCCCTTCCAACCCACTATCCTCCTCCCAGTACTGTCCTAAACCAGAATGGAGTGTAAGGGTGTGAACATCTACCCTCTCAGCCAGCACCATATGTGTTTCAGGGACTGGATGGGCCACACAAGATGTCTAACTTCTTGGTAACCTCAATGAAAAATCAGTTTTCTTTCTCATGCACTTGTACGACCAAAAGCCTAGAACCATGCCAATGGCATTAGCAGAAGAGATTGCCTGTCCCTGTAAACTGTGTTTCACGGTGTCCTACAGAAGCTTTGATTTCTACTGATATCACGCACATTCATTAAGCAGTAGATTCTATGTGGAGGACTGTTGCTCCTTTTCTTATGCATTCATCTAAATGCCACTCTAAACTCCACTCCTCTATGTTGTATTTGGTGTGGACAGTATTGGGAAAGAAGCCATTGTTCAATAACATTAGCGATATTTTTGATCAGAAAAAAAGATGATGTGAGGGAGGTAGACTTGATATAGCCAGGCCTTTTAAAAACAGTTGTACACTTCCATTTCATGAAGTGATTTTTAAAAAGATTATAACAATAAAATCAGGATGCTGTGCACTGGAGGGAAACAATGGCAACAGGAGTTCAATGCTGGAAATCCTGGGGCAGAGTCCCAAAGGGCAAGGAACTCTCTGTACCTCCAAATGTAGTGTTAGACATACACAGTGACACTCACCAATTCCTTTCTGTGGTAAATGAGAATGATACTCCGTCAGGTAGTTCAAGTATGGTTTCTCAGGGCTTATCTCATAGTACCGTATATTTCCATCACCCTAAACACAAAGGAAATGACCGTGACCCAAGTTCTGCTATGCAGCATGAGGCTCTGAGAAGTATGTATGGCCCCAGAAACCATGCAAGGTCAAGAACGTAAGCACCTCCCATACAAATATTTACCCCTAAATTGCTGTGTGGGGAAGTTAGGGCTCTGCAGGGTACCTTCCCACAACAAACATGGCTTGTCTGCAGTAGAAAACATGGCCTGACACTGCAGCATCCTCAGACCCCACCCCATCAGTCCTCAGGCTAATGTGCCTTCGGAGCACCCATGACTTCGGCCTGAACTATGTTGGTGACACAACACAGACTAAGAGGAGAATCAGACTGGCATCTGCTGAACAAAAGGCACTTACCTTTCCAACAAGGTAAAGCATGTTTGTGTCTGAGTCATAGAAGGGAAACAGGAGCCCCGAGGAGCCATCCAGATCCTCCTCCAGTAAAGGCACAGAAAGGTCATTCTGGGCAGGACACAAGAAAAACGAAAGGCTAGAATCATCCATCAGTCACCTCAAGTCAGGAACACCTTACTTGAACCCCACCTTGAGGTGACAGGTGAGAGCAGCTCTGTGATGATCCTAGGCTATGACCAACTTCTCTGAGCTGTGGGCCATGCACAGACTTCCTCAAAGCTCCACAGGAGAAAAGCTAACGAGCTCTTGACAGAGTGCAGCATGTCAAGACATCACCAGGTACTTGGTGACATTTCAGGGGTAGATATAATAAGAAAAACTGTTTGCCTCTACCTGAAGGCCATATGGGCCGCCAGACTCAGAAAGATGAAGGGCATGTCTGCATTGTATACTGAATTTCTCGGGTTCCCTTACTATCTCTGTTTAAGGTGATACCTTGACAATAGTGCACCACCCACCACAAGAGCAAGAACAGCCTACGGTAGCTGACAAGTCTCAGTGCTGCACTGTGAGAAGATGCGCACTGCACGGGCAAAAGTCCCCATCAGCCTTTTGCAGCTAGGCCTGGACGTAGCATACCACTGCGTGCCCAAGTCTGATACTTCTTGTACAAAGCCAACCCTGCACTGCTGAAGGGAGCAATTCAGGTAAGACCAGCAGTGCAAGACAGAGCAGTGAAACCCTGATGCGAATCCATGGTGTTACCCCTGGGCTCAGCTTTGTGGGGAGCCTTTGGATAGCAGCACAGCGCCCTGCCCCTCATACACAAAGAAGCCATTTCCAAACACAGTCAAATGGAAAATCAGAGACTTGGTCTACCAGCTTCATCTGGTACAAAGGGTGACAAAGGGTGATATTGAGAGAAAGAGACAGAAGGCTGTGCTGCAAAGTAGCTGATGCAGAGGGACAAAGTGATATGGTGAACAGAGGAAAAGCATCTCACTGCATATTAGGGGGGAAGAGAAGAGTTTCATGAGGCTAGGAACCATTGTAATAGGAAAGCATGTCTTGCAATTGACAAGTACCACCTCAATACTCCAATGTAAGGAATCACTGGAAATAAAATATAAAAAATAAAAAATAAAACAACAACATATTTTCCTTCCTTGAGGGCTTTGTTGGAGTATGTTTGTCTAGAATTCATTTACCTCCTAGTACCAATAACAATTTTGCCAATAAGAGCACTAAGAGCTACTTTTAGCTGGGAACTACAGTGACCATCCAAAGGTCCCTTGAATTATTTTTTTCCTGCAGTAGGCACAGCATTATCCGTGCTCTGGTGGATTTCTATGCGCAAAGCTTTGAGAGCTTCTTCAAAATTTGTGCTCAGTTAATAGCATCATAACAATAGAACTTATCACCCATTAAGAACTTGACAGTCACTTCTGAATTGCTGTTATAAACCAATTCTTGGGTATTTGGCAGGTGCAAAAGTTAAAGTGACAACAAAAGAAAGAAAACTGAAGATGGTATTGTAACAATTGCTGGTTCAACTCACTTGATCCCATAATGCAATTTGTCTATTATTCCACCGAGATGTCCCAGTAGAGAACAGCTTTTTCATGTTTCCAAGGAACAAGACTTTATTGACTCTGTGAGACTTGTAGTTGGCTTCCTAAGAAGAGAAAACACACTGCATGAGTAAGAGACAGCATCTTCCCTTCCTTCATTAAAAAAATGGAAGGAGAAATCACATCAAAGCAAGAAACCACCTTCCACTGCCCATGAAGCTTATCTGGGCTGGCTAAGGCACATCAGGCCATCTTTGTGTAGCTACATTTCACATTACATGACACTTCTAGCCCCAGAAGCCATGCACGGCCAAGAATGAAAGCACCTCCCAACAAAATATTTAGCCCAGAACTTCCATGTGGGGAAGTTAGTCACACCTGAAATATCTCCCCAACCTGGCTGAAACTACAGTGAGCAGGATTTCAAAGCCATCTGAGAGAAGCAGCCTAAACTCTTCAAGCCCACGCCCAAAAACCCAGTCAATTCACAAGAGGGAAATCCCTATTAGTGGTACTGTTGAACTTTCTGTGTACACAAATACACAAATGTGTGCAAATACCTCCAAAAGGCAGTCAGCATCACCTTACCAAGAAATGCAAAGTATAGACAAATGTACACTTGCATCCACCTGGTCACCTGATCTCTACTGGTCACCCTAAGGAATCCCACAGGAGTACCCCTAGACGACTGCAGAAGGGAACTATGAAAGCAGTGCACTTCAGGAAGGGTTTCAGGGAGAGAAGAGCTTGTTAGCAATATGCAGAGAACCTGTTGTCAACAGTGGCAGTAATTGTTTCATGAAAAGTGGAAGACAATACTACTCTCTGATGCCTTGGACAACACTGGGCACAGATCTGTCTTCTCTAATGGCATTGAGTCTACCCAGAAGAGGAAACAATCCATAGGTGAGATCAGCTGGACCACAAACCACCGAATACAACCTACTTGTAGGACTGTTCCTGCACGAGGTTCTATGACACGGATCTTTCTGTCCCGGCAGGCTGTGGCAAGGAGGCTGCCATCTGTGTTGAATGACATGGAAAGTATCACATCTTTGTGAGCATCGAGGATCTTCACTGGGTTTGAGAGGATAGCCTCCCTCGTGTCAATGTTCCATATCATTATCTGGGGTAAAAGAAAAAAAAATCAGACATTTGCTGCCCAAAAAAGTGGGGACTTTGTGTACCCTCTTTACTTCTTCCTTTCTTCTCTATATGTATATGTCTTACCATCATGAGTTGCAGTTCTCCAGTATTTAAAATAGTTCCTGGTACTTCGAGAAATATATCAGGGACATAGTGTCTGTTCAGAATCTCTGATATTCTCTTTTCTTTTAGGATCACATTTTATACAGAAAAATGACCGGCATCGTTGCACGTATTTGCACTAGCACAAGAATGCCAAAGGTCATCTATGGCATTTGATATTGCAACAGAAAAGAAGAGCAGAGTAGACTGAAGTTCATCAGAAGACTGGAAAATTATCCAGGCCTTTTGAAACCTGTGACAATGACCTCCTGCCTTTTGGGTCACTCAGGGATTTCCCCCTCAGGAAGGCTTCTGACCTCTTTATCATTAACTTTGAGCTTGAAAAGAAAACAAATTTCAAAACAACCTGCCAAACACTAAGTCCCGAGGGGAGGGCTTCAAAGAAAACAGACCCACCTTGTAGTCATAGCCGGAGCTGAAGATGATGTTTTCAGCAGTGGGATGCCACTCAATGAGGCCCACCCTCCGAGCGTGGCCAAGAAGTTCCTTCTTCGGACTGGTGATGTTTCTTGTTAGCAAGTGCTTAGGTATGTCCCAGATCTTAACCTGAATGGCACAGGATGGGTCCTTGTGAGATTAGTATGCAGGGTGATAATTCAGAATTTAACAGTAATTATTGTTGTTGGCCATGCTGTTAGCACATTTATGGAGAACTGCTCCCAAGGGGAAGAAGTAAGCCACAGATCTTACAGACACCAAACCACAGCACCTGCAGTTTTCTACCTTGGCTTCTAACAAACTTTGATCAGGAATGGGCAAATCTGAAATAAGACTTCAGCAAAGAGTCCCAGAAAGTATTATAGCAGTGACTGATGCAAGCAGCCATCCACTCAATGCTACCTGGTGAAAGAACTGAGAATGTCCCTGGTCAGATAATAACTATAGTACTGTCTGTCCCCTGAAAACTGCACAAATGTTAAATGTTTTGCAAACAGCACAAAGGACACAGAAGTCCACTCAGGTGGCCACAAGGTGGATGCCCTGAGCAGCCTGGGCAGCATAACACAAGAGGAGTTTTCTGTCTCATGACAGGGCTACCTGCAGCCCCGGATTCATCTGGAAGGGTGCTGCACGAAGACAAGAATAAATTCTGTCCTCTTGATGTGGAAGGAGACAATAGAGGTGGCCTGCAAAAGCAGCTGAACCTGTGCAGGCAAAAGAAAAGAGTCTTTCTTACACTGATCTTAGAAGCACAAGCCTTTAGGATGACAACAGATTAACGTTTTGGCTCAAGGAAAGTGATTCTACTTGAGAGAAATTCTCTAGGACTTAACCTGAAGCCACATGGAAATGCTCTTTGAATTAGGCAGCTTGTGGAAATTAGCCACAGCTGCCTGAGTCTCCCACTGCTTGGCTGATGAGAATCACAATATTCTATACCAAAGAAGGAGAGGCACAAATTCAGCAACCTGCTAGGAAGGATCACAAGCACCCTTCTTCTCACCGGTGTTTATCTCATTAAAGAATCAAGTCCCTCAGAAACATTAGGACTATGGGGTCCAGTAGCCTCTAATGAACTTCCACAGCAGTAAGAGGAAACATCACACCCTACAGTTTCAACAGCTATAATCACTAAATGAATGGGGCTGAGAGAGGAGGAAAGGGGGAAATGGTGTGTGTTCACACTATGAGGAACTGCCTAGAATGAACCATGCACTCCCCATGCTATGAAATGGTGGTAAGACCCTGGCTGGAGTTTCAGGGTTCATGAAATGGCAGCAATTCTCATTCCTTAGTGGGCAGGAGAAGCAGGTCTTGGAACAAGAACTGCCAAGGCCAAGCATGAGCAACCTAGCTCACCAGCAGTCTGCTCCACTGCAACTTGAAGAAAACCTGACAAAGCAAAGTTAAGGACACAGAGTTAACTCTCCAGCCACAGGGAAGATCTTCATCAAGATGAATTCGTACGTTCCTGATGATTTGCCAGAAGGAACAGAAGGGGCAGGAGGATGAGCTTGCTTCCTGCTCTAAGCTCAAGCTCTCAGCCCCAGGCCACTTTTCTTAGCCCCAGTCTAAGGCAGCAGTAGGAACTGGGAAGGGCACCGGGCATTTACAGACTGCCCACCCCCTCCCATACCCTAAAGTACCACTCTGCATGCTTCAGCTGTAGGCCACAAAATTTACTTGTGCTATCACAATGGCACGCTCCAGAAAGGCTGGTTAATGACCAAGAAACCTTTTAGGAACCTGGGTGGTGGGAAATGTTCACCATCTTCACACAAGCTTGTGGCCCTCCTCAATGTTTTCAGGGAAAACCAGTGCAGTAGCAGCAATCAGATACATCCTCGCACACAAACCAAAGCAGTGCCTCATGCTGATGCTGAAAAATGGCAGGGGGCACCAGGCCTTAAACAACAGAGAGGAAAGAAGTGTTTGGCTCATATGTCCAGCCCAATGGAAGTGGTACACATCTCTGGGACCCTAAAACTTCTCATACTTATCGGGTCAGGACAGAGAAAGTGTTGCTGCAGTGGTGTCCCAATAGCTGTCCAGTCTGAACTCTGCAGGACGGGACAGGACAGGACAGATAAGACAGATGTTGACCCCATGGAGTGAGTCCTGGTAGACAAGAGAATAAATAAGACATGGCAGCATGCCCTGGCAGCAATGAAAGCTAGCAACATCGTGGTCTGGAAAAACAGGAAGATAGCTTCTAGATCAAGGGAAATGATTTTTCCCTTTACTCAGCAATCTTTAAACAACCACTGGAGTGCTGCACCCACTTTTGCACCTCCTAGTACAAGAAAGTAAAATAAACTTCAGTGAGTCCATTGGAGACCACCAGGATGCTCAGGAGGCTGCAGCACATGCCCTGTGACAAAGGGAGATGGGCTTGCTTGGCTTGGAGAAGAGACATCTTGAGAGGAACCTGATAAAAGCCTTTGGTACTAACAAGATAACAGAGAAAATAGAGCCATGCTTGCTACTGAAGTGCAGAGTAGGAGGATTGGATACAGCAGTCATTAACTACACTGGGAAGATTCTAGCAACATATAAGGAAAAAAATCCCCATGGGAATAGTGAAGAACAGGAACAGGTTGCCCGAAAAGTGGTGAAGTTTGCGTCCTTGAAGGTTTTCAAGACTCAGCTCCACAGACTTAAGCAGGAGGTGGGGCCAGAGGCCTCCCAAGCTCCCTTTAAACCTGAATGATTCTGTAATTGTGTTATTTGAATATATTCTGCAATTGCAACAGGAAGCTTTGAAGCTTGTGCTCATTTCTCATCTGAGACTTAAAAGGGAGGTCGTGGTCATGATTTCCTGCCACAAGTCCTTTCTGAGACAGCATGAGCACCTGGCATTCCAGTTGGAAGATAAAATGTAACCCCCGCAGGCAGCCCAGAAATTGAAAAACGTTGTCAAAAAAGGCATGAAGATCATAAAAAAAAAAAAAAAGGCAAAGAAAAGTCACTAAACAGGAAGGAAAATTCAAAGGTCATATATTTCCAATTCAAGAGAGGTTTCTGACAGAGCTGAAATGGCAGAAGATAAAACACTAAGTCAGGGCTGGAGGAAATGACAAGGGAAACCTCCCTGATTATGTCTGGCAGAGGGCATATATACGCAGTGGGAGAAAACAGACGTGGGATCTCTGAAAAAGAGCACAGTAGTTAGATGTTCTTACTATCATAGGAGCCAACACCACACTTTCGATAAGCCACAGAAAGCAATTTTCCAGTGGGTAGATATGGGCTAAACTGTCCCTTACACACATGAATTGCATTTTCCAGTTCCTAACAACTAGGCTGCACCTACGCTGAACTAAAGTGTGTGACTGCATCTTACTTACATCAATTTCAGCCCAACTACTTATTGCCTAAAACATAAACCTGACTTAAGAATTTGATATCTTTTTATAGGTTTGTATTAGCATTAATCTTTGCATCTCTGGAGTCTTTCTCTGTTTTTGGTTGGAAAATGCTCATTTCGTTGATGCCTTGAGCAGAATAAAGTATGACACAGACTCCTTAACTACCCCATAACTGATCCAGCATGACTTTACAGAGTAACTCGGAGAGAATCAAGTTCAAACTTGCTACGTGGAGAAATGATCTGAAACAGCTGTCACAGATTGCATTGCGTTGAAAGTTTTATTTTGTAGTAAAGGAGGAGTTTCACAGTGATTAACCTTGAACCAATTTTACATTTGCATTCTTTCTCACACAAACATACCCCAAAAGATGGAAGCCCCCACAAAAACAGATCTTCTTCCTATCATGATTTTGATACATCATTTGGAAGGGATCACATAGGTCTGACCTCAAGAGAAATACAGGGATCTTACTCTGACATGGCTGTTCTTAAAGATTACATGCATTTTCACATCTCATCCCTGGGCCTCTTGGTTCTTTTCCTATTTCTTTCCCCCAAAAGCACATTAGCCAGGCAATAACATCGAGTATAAGCTGGGAAACTTACAGTGGCATCTTCTGAACACGAGGCTATTACAAAGTCATTGAACGGGTTCCACTTGATGTCCAGAACATTTCCTTTGTGCCCACATATTCTGGGATAATGTGGGTCGAGCTTCCCTGTCTGGAGAAAAAAAAAAAAAAGAATCATGAAACCTCACGTGAGCCATGGAATTACAGGACTTTTTCAAGTAAGACACGTCCAGCTCCACCAAGAAACCTCTTTCTGCTTGTTATACTCCAAATGCTCTGGGTGGTCTCCTTCCATTGAGAATGGGGTTTTGCTGTCCCTGCAAGGCAAATCCTGATGACATCACAGACAGGAAGGTAACGTGGTGCTGTGCAGACCTTCACAGTGCTACTGAGAAATCTGTACACGTACAGCAGAGGTTATATGTTATTATTTGATTCAGACACCAGAATAAAACTTAGAGAGGAAACACTTAGGAATGAATTGTATCTTCCAGATTTCTTGAAGATTTGGGGGGAGAGAAAATCTCTTATCTGTTTCTTGAGAATAAATTTCTGATAAGCAGGAAAAATGTTTTTGCTCATCATTTTTAGCCTCTTCAACTAGCTTTTATTTTATTATTTTATTTTATTTTGTTTTGTTTTATTTACTTTATTTTATTTTATTTTTAAGCAACAACACAAATTACAAACCCAGTTTTTCTTTCAACAAGCTATGCATTTCTCTCTGATGGTTTTCAAATCCAGTCATTCATCGCATTAAATCAGATTCAAGACTCTCCAAGAATAAGCCACGTTTGGGCAGTGTACTCACTGCTAACTCTCATGCACAAAGCGCACTGACTGCTGAGGAGCTTGTGCCGAAAGGGGGCTGTGTTGCATCAGGATAACCCCACGCTGCAATCAGCCTCTGCTACAGTCATGTCAGTATGTCTGTTATGTGATAGAAAGGGTACTGGGGATTTGATTAACATCAGAGCAACGCTTGCTCCTCCCTGTCAGGAGCAGGAGGAGCAGGAGGTGCTCCAGGAATGCAGACTTCTGTGCGAGAGCAAAGGTCAGTCACCTGAGGAGGCAGACATGGTTACAGGCCGGTCATCCTTACCTGCCCACTTTTATCCCAGCTGGAAGAATCAGAGAATGGTTTGGGCTGGAAGGGACCTCAAAGACCACCCAGTTCCAGCCCCCTGCCCTGGGCAGGGACCCCTCCCACCAGACCAGGTTGCCCAAAGCCCCATCCAGCCTGGCCTTGAGCACCTCCAGGGATGGGGCATCCACAGCTTCTCTGGGCAGCCTGTACCAGTGCCTCACCGCCCTCAGAGTGAAGAATTTCTTCCAAATCGTAAATCAAAATGAATGCAACTACATGCCCTTCTGGAAAGCAGACACTGTAATGGGTGTGCTTCCCACACCTCTCTGGAAGTGGCCCTTGAGAAGTTTGCCTCATAGACTGGGATTAACCTGCTTCAAACTGAACACCCAGCGGGCTTTGAAATGTAAAAGACTGCTTTTTTTAGACTACAGTCTAAAACAAATCAGTTTTATGACAGCAACAATACAAAGTGACTTGGGAAGGCAGAAGAAAAGAGATAAAAGGCCTTTAATAAGAGTTCCCCCACCCACGGTGTCCTTTTGCGGGCTTCAGAGCTTGGTTTCAAGCTCACAACTCAGAGGGCTGGGCAGCCAGCTCCACAGGGATCCCTTGATCCCTATGGGAGCTCTGTCCCCTCCCAAAGCTGGCCGCCTGTCTGCTCCATCTGGGAGACTCCCAGGCCACCCTGCCAAACTGCCACCATGCCATGCTGAGCCCCATCCTGAAGCTTCTCCTACCCTTCGCGGAGCCCTTGCCCTTCCTGCTGCCGGTCCTACCTACACCCCGTGCAACCCACCAGCTCTGGGACAGAGCAGAGCCCACAGCACATAAGCTGCCAACAAACACACGTGACAGGTCGCACCGTTGGTCTCAGACAAACACAAAACGCAGTGAGGCAACTGTTAAAATTCTCCCAGCAGTTTTGTACAGGGTAAATGATGGTGAGATTGGTCATCCCCAGGTCTCAGGTTCTCTCCAAAGACCACTAGCACCTTTTCATTAAATCCTGGCACAGCACGCACATATAGCCTCAGGTAAAGCCGAAAGGGTCATCACAGCTTTCACTTCATAGTCTTTGTTACCCAAGAGAAGGAAACTGAGTTAGTGTCCAGTAGGTCCCCAAAATGAAAGATGACCTCCCCTTCTCGCCTGTTTCTGATACATTCAAAGACTGGAGGCTGCAGAGACCTGGACATAAACATTTTCTTGCCTCTCAGGACTTTGTTTTCATCTTGCTATCTCTTTGTCTCAAGTCTGGTCATGGGAGAAGGAAAAAGGAAGGCATGTGTGTCCCCGGACTCATGAGATTTACAAAGGCACCCACTCTGTGCCAGGCACCAGACAGCCCCTGTGCCCACAGCTGCTTTCCTGGTGAGATGGGCTGCTGTTCCACCCAGCCAGCTTCAGCGAGGACCTAACTGGTCTTCATCAGGATCTAAGCGATATGTTCTGCAACAGAAGACTGTTTTCCAAGCGGTGGCAAAAATTCAACTAATTCCTCTTCAGGTAGTAGGCAAAAGCATGTGTTTCTAGGCCTGCTGGATGGGGGTATCTATGGCTAAAAGCTCTTTCTTTTGTTAAGCCCTACTGCTCTCCACCCAGCCTTGCTCCCAAGTTCTGTGAAAAGAAGAATGATACAGAAGGCAATAAGTGGTATTTCTTCAAGGGACGAGAGAGCTCAGCTTCCATGAGTCAGCAGGAGAGAAGAAAAGAGACACCGTTAAACCAGGGACAAGAGCTGCAAATCCAGCCAAAAAAAAAAAAAAAAAAGGATTAGCTGTCATTCATGAGAGGGCAACACTATCCCAGACACAAGTCTCCAGACCAGGCTGCCTTCGTCTCCCTGGCAGCCAGGGGGACAAGCCAAGAGCCCGGAGTGCTGCTGGGGGTGACTGCCGCTGTAGGAGCTGGCAGCCACAAATACCACCACTGGGAGCACAAGCCAAAAGCTGCTGCTTTTCACCAGGTGGCACCAGTTCGGAAGAGTATCTTGGAAAAAAAGTAACTGGTATCACAGCACCCAGGCTCAGAAAACCCCTTTCTGTGGGTGGCTGAGACCACTCTCCCCCACAGCTTGTGTCAGGAACAGGTATTTGGAGAACAGCTGGAAAAAGCACAACACATACAGACCCTTTCCCTGACCCACCACCAAAGGTTAACCCTCAGGGGACTTCCTAACCTAAGGGAACTGCATCTGAACAAACACTGTTCGTGGCACGACTCCTCTCCATAACTCTGTCCTGTTTCGAGCCCCTTAATTCTTCCAGGCTCATCAGCGTCCTGGGCTGTGAGCTCCACAGTTGAACTACAAAAGCATCCACTCCTGCCTGCTGCCAGTGGTGTCCCTCCCCTTCACTACACAAATCAGGAATTCTCCCTACGCTTCTTCCCCATCCTGTTAACAGTTTAATGTATCTCGCTCCTTTGTCTTTTTTCCCAGACTAATCGAGGCCTAACCTTCAAAGTCTTTCCTCAAATGAAAGCAATTTCACATTTTCATTGACGTACTTTAACTATCCTTCTCTAGTTATCTCCTCTAGTTCTACTGTGCCTTTCACTTCTGCAAGCAGTATTTCAGACCTGGGTGGAGCATTTAAGCAGGTGTTAAGAATGGATGAACTGCTACTAAAGATGAGCTAAGTTGAGAAGAGGTGTCAAGACAGAAGAATTAATAGTAAGCAGTGCAAGCATCTTGAGCTCTTTTTGCCAACACTTTGAGAGCTGGGTCCCACCCCACATCCCACAGTCCCAGCTGCCTGCTCAGAGATGCAGGTCTGTGATAAAGACAAGTTCTTCAGCCCCAACAGATCGTGGTCGAGGGGGCAGAAGTGACTCAGTCAAGAAAAACAGGGTAGTGGTTAATTTTAGGACTGTCTCTGAACAGCACCAGCGGTTAAAGAGTTGAATAAACAAAGTCTAGAAGAGCCAGGAACTGCACTAGGCTCTTCAAGCACACCCAGTTCACTTTCATCCTTAGCAAATATATATTGAAAAAGTGGCATTACAATAACACCATCAATTAACTTTTAATTAAAGGCTGAACTTTTGCCTTTCATCTGTTCTGCCCTGATTCCAGGGAGATCATAATCTCATACTGAAGTTAATCCACATTAGTACATGCCTAATTCTTCTGCAGCAATAAATGCCAGACAGCCAGCTTCTCCCTCTCATCAGATCTGCAAGTCATCAAAACCCACAAACATGGGATTCATTTCCGAAAGGGAAGTTTTTTCAGCATCAATGTTTGAAGCTGAAGAGCTTCATTGTCTCATAACTGTGTCTCCATTCTTTCACAAAGGAGAAGGTAGTTAGAGCAAAATACACCATACTCTCCTCTGGTGACAGATGAAGCCAAGCCACTAAAGCACCTTTCAGTTCTTACCCTCCGTATCTACTAATTGCTTTTTGATTTGCAGTCTTTCCTGGGAGACAAACATCTGAACAGCACAGCTCCCACTGATTACACAGGAAAGGCAACCGAGATACAAAATGAAGGAAGGTGCTGAAAACCTGCAAGCAGCCACCTAGGATGCACAGGTACCCACGTGCCAGGCAATCTGTGGCCCCTTCCATGCATTTTGCAATTCAGGGAACAGCATTAGCTGAATATCCCCTGTGAGATCTACCTCCCCGCTCAGCTCAGCTCTCCACCAGCATCTCGGCACCCTCACGAAAGCCATCCCTTCTCGGCAGCGCTCACCTGGTGGATGGGGATGACGAGGAAGGCCCCTCCGCCCGCGCACTCAGTTACCACCGCGATGAAGTGTGGGTTCACGGCGCAGAACTGGTTGTCGTGGACGCTGTGGGTGATGGGCACGCAGTCATAGCACTTGTCCTTGCCGGCAGCCTTGCCGTACACATGGCGGAACTTGGAGCTGCGGTACTGCGGGTGCCAAGACATCTGTAGGGGCAGAAAGACAGCTGGCCGTGGCGTGAGGTGCGGCTGGAGGGGACCCCCCCAGGCCGCGTTTTCCCCTTTGGCGTGACCCCTCGCTTCTCCCTGTGGGCGAGAGGAGAGATCAGGGGAGAAAAGACATCTCTCCCCAGCCCCAGGCCGTAACCTACACCACTGGGGCAGGGCCAGGCAGCAGCAGGTTGAAGGGAGATGACTCCGGGTAGCACAGCACTCAGGAAGCACGGGAGATAAAACATCCTGGGCGAGGAAAGCCTGAGAAATGGGGAGTGAACGAGCCAGTCTGGATGCATGCTTCATTTAGCCCTCAGGCAGTTTGGGACCAAAAAGGAGTCGAAATTTTGCTTGCATGAAGGGAAGAAAAGAAGTTTGACAGATCACAGGAATGGTTGCAGGCACCTGTTGGTTTCTCTCCCCACTGACAATGACATTCTGCACGTCTGGTTTATAGCCGCACCACAGACAGCATTCTGAATGGTATTTAAATGAGATACATAAAGCATGCTAAACACAAGAATCCCTTCCCACAGAGAGCATTGAAGCTTTATGAAACTGGCACAACTGATTTTAAATTGGAAGCTGGCAGTGTTGGACAGCAAAGAGCAATTCTGCCTATTAACTCCCGCCCTTTCCACAAGACCTGGGCAGTAAAAGGTAAGTGGAGGGGGCAGTGGTAAGCTCCTGCTGCCCAGAGAAAAAGAAATGCAGATCTGGCAAGCAAGTTACAGGTGAAAGAGAGCCCCGCGCAATCAACTGGGAATATGGGCAAAGGCTGGGACAGGGCTTGGTTTTGCCCATTTTTGGTCTGTTTAACATGCATTTGGCAAACAGTTTAATCAGTGATGCTGGATCGGTGATGCTACAGTTTGAGAGGGAACCCAGCCAAGCAGCTTTTGAGTTACACCAAGACTTACACTGCTTGCTGACGTGGGTAAGTGTCCTGCAGGAAAGAAAGCACTCAGTGCCAGGAAGGCAGATGCATCATCACCATTCTGCACTGCTTGACAAGAAGGGACCCAAGCAATTCTAAACCAAACTGTGCTTGCATCTGGCCTGATATTGCAAACTGACACTCAGCTTCCTCACAGGAACCACATTAAATGCTGTGAGCCTGTATTGCTTGATCCTGGGCAGTCAAACAGGAGCTTCACAAGCATCCATCAATACCAAGACCCAGTGAACCTGCATCCCACATTACACAGGAATATTTGGTCTGTTAATCACACTAGGACACCAGTTCTCTCCTGTTCTCTGCCTCCTCCCAGTCCACTGGCACAGCTCACAGCCAACCCCACCTTGGCCAAATACTCACACCTGGAAAAAAAAATCAGTCCTGATAGATCGTAGTTAGCTTTTACAGTCCTTTTTGTTCCCTACCTGAAACCTGGCATGTTCTACCTATATTAAACCTGCGTTAGTCTGTATTCATAGCTGATTAAATTTCTTTTGCAGAAAACATTAGGTGCAAAGGATCTCTGGCACAGTGAGGGCTACCTTCAACCAAAAAAGAAGCAAATTACTTAAAAAAGAAAGCAGTGATTCTGGATCTTGGGAGAAGGGATGTTCACAGGTAAAAAGAAAGCTGATTTAGCAGAAAAAGATCTAGCAACTGGCTAGACCCCCAAACAGCCCCAGAGGGGCAGTGTTTTCAAACAACTTCACGTTCATTACAGGTCTAGTGGTTTGGTTTACTCACACTGAAGAAAGAAAATCACCATGCTTTCTGGATGTAGCAAGTCCTTCCTAGAGCAGGAACATTAACTTTTCAAAGGGAAATTAACTGCCATGCTCCAGGGAACTTCTAGCTAAACTGCTCTTGAGGTGGAACAAGTTTGTGGACTGGAGGTACAAGGCTCCTCAGCAGCAACAATCTCAACTCAGAAAAGAGTCACCAAGCACAGGACAGACATTCATTGTTGGGCCGTCATTCCTACAGAGAGCAGGAACACACAGCAAGATACTGATATCCTGCGCAGACTACCAGTAAGATTTGAGGGCAAACAAGGAATAAAGGAAACAAGAGGAGCTAAATGCCCAAGTTTGTGCTGTGCTTTGGAAATAATAGCCCTTTGCTATTTCAGTTTGTAGAATTAAGGCTCTGCTGCCACTGGAATGGACTTCATAGGACCTCCAACTCTTCCAGAGACAGAAAGGCAAGATACGTCTGGGAATACCAGAAAATTGGCAAAGACAGTCCTAGAGGAATAGTGACCCTCTTAATACTATTGCAGCCACAGCAGAAAACTCAGCATTAAAAGAAAAATATGGGGAAAACCAACCTGAATAGATGCAGCACCAGTAGGCTGGTACGATGGAAGAAGCTGATCGCAAATTAAGCAAACATATGGATATTAAGAAAAATTTGTCTGGGAAGAGTGTGGAGGAGAGCTCTGCAACAGGTTGCTCAAGTGATGATGGGGTCTCCACCCTTGGAAATAATCCTTTCATGACTTTGTTATACAAAACCATGTCCTCCTTTATCTAATGTGGGTAACAGTCCTGTTCTGAACAGGAGGCTGGACTGGAGAAAATCAAGAACCACCAAACCAAGCTGAAACCACACAGCTTACAACAGAGATATCTATTCACAGTCCTAGGATTCATATAAGCAAGAGTCAAAATAAGGATAAAATGATGATGCTTGGATGAAATTCAGGCAAACAGGTGAAAACAAAATGCAGAAAACATGAGTGTGCTGCAAAGTGCCTCTTCAAGGATGGGAAAGTGCCTGAACAAAAATGTCTCAGTATCTGGGCACACATGCCACCACCTATTGGTCTGTCTGCGACTTTACCAGGAGTGAAAGATCTGCGATCAACATGAAACTTGGCATGTAAAATCCTGAAACATATTACTTAAGGAGTGATGTGCTCCCAGCAGCAGGAGATTTAGATGATTTATTTGCAGACCAAGGGCAGGCAGTGAAATTCCAAGATACAGAAAATGTATACCCCATGGCTGGTGAGACAATTCAATGTTCAGAGGGAGTCTCAACGCTCAGCTGGTTGTTATACACACTGCAACACCAGAGAGCAACACAATCCATCCTTTTGGGTAGCACATAAAACTGCAGGCAAGGCAGTGAAAACATGTCCAAGCTCTCTAAATGTATAGGGTAAAACAAGGACTCCAATTAACCCCTAGTATGCAATCCCCTTTGAGGAAAACCAAGAGCACGACATGGTGCCATATAACTGTACTGAAACCCTGCAGTTAACAATTGACAAACCTCACACCTTCACCAAAGAAAATGAGCAGGGTTTTTGAGAAAATGAAAAGTCTCTGAAGCATGGGACACTGAAGAACCTCATAAAGGGACCTAGTCTGCCATGAGTGTTCCTCAGCAGACACAAGGGAAGGAGCTGTAGCACAACAAAGCTCTGGAGGCTCTGCGCAATGCTGTCTATGTCAATAATGCTGTCTATAAGCTAAAGCAGAGCTCCAGAATTACCCACAGGGCCTCACATTACAGTAGAAATGGGGTGAGGTCCAAGAGGTACTGCCCAGGAAGGAGTCAATGTGGGAAAGGTATGCCAGAAATAAATAAACAGCCAGAGTTAAAGTGAACATGGTGGGAAGTTGAAAACATTATTTTGCTTTGTTGGCTTGAGATTATTCTGGTGCAAAGAGACTGTAAAATTAATCTTGGACTGGTCAAAACTCATGCCATAGGCTCTCCTGTACCTGAACAGCCTGTTAAAGATGTGACCGTCAAAGACCCCAGGTCAAAGTGAATAAAGCCAGGCCTGGCTTTACTCTGTAATGAAGCTCACTGAATCTGCAAGGTTCATTTTACATTGCTGTAAGACACACCGACAGCACTGATCCTGAGAAAAAAGGACCTGAAAATGTTCTAGGAAGGATGAAGGACGTTTGGAGCTATCACCGGGAAAGCCACGTCTTGTTCAAACCATTCCTTTGCATCTAAACAAGGCAGCATACAGAGGTATTCTGAGAGGGTTGGTTGGTGCAACACCTGGAAAAGGTCTCACTTCAATGCTGGAAACTTGCGTGACCCAGACAAAATCCTCAGAGGTCACCTCTAAGGGCGCTCTTAGAACAAGAGGGGATTAGAGACAGAAGTGACAGTCTCTGTGCTTATCAAGGTACAGACCTGTGTACAGAAATGGTCCCAAACCCTTGCAAAGCCCAAGGCCACATCCCAGCCCCTGCGTGCACAGCCTGTCCTGCGGTGGACAAGATGTAGTTCCTCAGCAGGAGACAATCTTCCAGATGGCTGTTAGCGAGAACAGCACGGCTACAGGAACAGCTATGAGAACAGCTGACAGATCTCAGCTATCAAGGCAGTGCAACCCATGCAGCTTACAAGAAGATCTTTTCAGAGAAAAGAGGTCAGCATTCCTAGAAGTTCCCAATTAGAGCTCTCAGCACACCAAACGCTGTGTATGTATAAATGCAGGCCCAATACCAAATGCACACATGGGCAGTAGCCCAGATACAGAAGCTGGAAAGAGACAAGCTGGGCAAAGCACTTCTCCACAGAGCTACATTTGAACAGATCCCAGGCATCTGCTTTGGAAGAACATAACGTTATCTACTGCGCTCATGTGCCATGCAGAGATAGCTGTTCTTTCCTTTGTTCTCCACCCCTGAAAGATCGCCACCTAGTCAAAAGAGCTTCCCCCAGATGGAAACAGCTTCTTGGCAGAGAGCATGCGATGGCCACTTGGACTAACAGCAGCATTTCCCACCATTCACTCTTGGAGAAAATTGAATTCTTTGAATTCAATTGAATTCAGTTTGAATCCAGTCTTGGGTGAGTCCTAGAGCAGAGCAGCCCCCACCTTCTCCATACTCTCTGCAAGTCTGTAGATGACACAAAGTTGGGAAGCAGCTGATATACCAGGTGTTTGTTCTGCCATCCAGAGGGACCCGGGCAAGTTGGAGAAACAGGATGACAGGAACCTCATGAAGTTCAACAGGAGAAAAAGATAAGACCTGCACCTGGGGAAGAACAACCCCAGGCACCCAATAGGCTGGGTGCCACCCAGAGACACAGGACATTCCCTCTTTACATTAGGAAGCATTTCTTCGCTGTGCAGGTGCCTAAGCACTGACACAGGTTCCCCAAAGATGCTGTGCAGTCTTCCTCCTTGGAGATACATAAAACCTGCCCAGACATAGTCCTGGGCAACCAGCTCTCCTGTTTTGATCAGGGGGGTTGGACCAGCTGACCTCCAGAGGTCCTTTCCTACACCAACCATTCTGTGATTTTAGGGTCCCTGCATATGTTGTACCATCCTGAAAATGCCCCTGGCAGCATACCAGGGTGCACACATATGGCGTGGACTTTCAGCCCCATAAACCTGAAGTTTGCCTTGCAGCCTCAGCTCCTCCAACAGGGAGTGGTGACAGTACATTTCTTCACCATTTCAGGGAAACTGCTGTTTGGAGGGGGAATAATTTTCAAAACTGCATCAAGGCAGCAAACAGCAACTGTTAAAAGGGATGGGAGAAAATGGGGGAAAATATACCAACATTTTGTCAGCACAATAGGCCTTTTCACTGCAAAAACTTACACATCCCCCTCAAAAAAAAAAAAAAAAGTGCATTTTAAAGATTTCCATAATTAAATGTTTTTCACAGTCCCATAACAATACATTTGTGCTGCATGTTTTGGGGGATTAATGGGGTTTGCTTTCTCCCTGCACTGGAGGGCTGGCCCCGGTTTACGGAGCCCCTGTCTTTAAGCAGCCATGTATGAGCAGAGTGAGTCAGCATGGGCAGAGCCCAAGGCCCTGCACATCCTGGGCATGCAGCACTGGGTAGGGCCTGAAGCCACAGCTCAAGGATCCCCAGCTCTCCTCCGCTGCTCGTGGGGCAGCAAGGAGCCAGGGTGCCCAGGGCAGGGGCATGCAGACCATCTCTTTGCACTGGGCAACTGCAAGGAAAGGGTTAACTGCTCCACAAGGAGAGGGTTAACTATTCTGCCTAGATGTTAGGAACTGATCGATTTGTGATTTGCCTCTGTCCAGAGCTACAAGCACTGCCCTGAGCACTCTAGGGGCTGAACCTGGAGCAGCAAACTGACTGTGTGACAAGAGCACCAAAAGTCCTGTTCTAACCTGGGCTCCAAGACCACGATCTCCTTTATTTCCTTAATGGAGGAGGGATCTCATGATCATGACTCAACTTCAGTAAAGCTTTGTAAATCTACCCTTGGGGCCTGTTTCCTCCTTGGCTGTGGAATGTCCCGAGTCACTTCTGTGACACAGTGCCCATGGGCAGCACATCTCTAACTTGAGAAGCAGCTGGAGCTGAGGTCTAGGTTCTCTCATTTGAGCAAGAACCTAGACCTGGGACCTTGTGGATGTCCTCCTGTCTCTTCCAAGAAGAAGCATTAAAGAGATTTTTTTCTGAAGCTCCCTGAAGGTACTGGAGTAGGCTACAGAGATCTCTGCAAGCTTTCCCCAGATCTCTGCTCACTAGGATGCAACAGGCAATCAGCACAAGCTTCTCAAGGCTGAGCAATGTTTCCTTCATGGCTTTTTCCAATTAAGCCGTGCAGCCCTACCTCTGGAAGCACTACCACCTCATTAAGAATAAAAATAAAAACAGTGCTCTAAATAGAACAGTAAAATATATCCATTTGCTTCACAGATCCTTATTGCAGGCGTAAACAGGGGAAGCAGCTCCTCTGCCTCTACTAGAAGGAACTGCAAGAGACATAGCAAGGACATACAACTAGTTTTAAAAGATTCCGATTCACAACAGACATTTCTGGGCTCTGAGCTGAACAGCATAAGATGAAGATCTTACATGTTTCCCATGTTATCCATGACAGCATGGACTACTTTGAGATGAAGATCTGACCATGTGAAGAACCCTAACTACAGAGCAGAGCTTTCACTCAGGGGTGAAAAGATCCTCACCTCTTGTCCAAGGTCTGGAATGCAGCAGAAGGAGGCAGGGAAAGTGGGGTCATAGCTGCAATTTCTCCCATCTGCTGAGAGCAAAGGTCTTGCTAGAAAACATCCTATCTGACTGTGAAAGCTTTCTCTGGTCCAGCCCCTTGCAAGCAGTAAGGACAGGGACCACTGGCCCAGCACAATGGTGACCAGCAGGTCAGCAGAGAAACCTCTGGACATGTCCTCTAAGTGCAGTACAGAGTGCAGGCTTTAGTGAAAAAGTGGGTGTGCACCTGGCCCTGCTGTTTCTCGGTATGCACAGGTTGAGTCACAGATGCAGCGAGCACAGTCACCAGCAGCTCATGCAGGACCTGGAATTGATCAGTAAGTCTGCTGTTTCACAAAACCTTTTGTTCTTTTTTTTTTTTTTCTTTAAGACACAGTCATACTGTCCTTGGCTTTCTTGGGTCTGATATGTTAAGAGGAAGCAGTGAAGCAGAAGCTATTCTCAGCCCAGTGCTCAGAGTGGATGGACTCATTTTCCAGTTGATAAGTTGCTCAGAAAACTATCGGGGTACTTTGATATTCTCAAACATAGCTTCCTCAGCCCTTTGGTGTTTACCAGATGTGAATGTGGAAATGCTTACGTGACCTCTAAAGAACCGACAGGGACACCTCCCACCAGACCAGGCTGCCCAAAGGGCTTGAACACCTCCAGGGATGGGGCTCCCACAGCAGAGGAGCTGCTCTGGAAGCACCATCATGGGCTGTGCTGCAACCAGCTGGTTCGGGGAGGAATTCAGGCTGCATTGAGGCCAGGTGTGAGACGGGTCTGTAACCTAACCGCGATGTTCGGGGGCAGGAAATCCCACTTGTCTGCCCAGCTCCTACATTACACACCCCAGTGCGTGCTGTGCCAGCCTTCTGCTCTTTCCCAGCCCCGAGGGACTAGCAAACCCCAAGGCACGTGCCATCTGCTGCCCGGCATCTCCTGTTGTGTCACACACCCCGCATGTAACAGCAGATCTCCACCATGGGAGAGGAGAGGTGACACCAGAAGGCGCGTGAGCCAGGACCTCCACTTGTCCACCTACTGGCTGCCAGGAAGGGAGGGCAGCCTTTTTCTATCTCCCCGGCACACGCAGCAGAATTATCTGCTACCAGGGCCCCCTCCACCCAGCTGGCACCAAGGGTTAAGCACGCGTGACTGCTTCTGGAGGTGCACCTTCCTCTGCCATCCATCCGGTTTCGGCGGCTGGCTTAGCATCAGCAGCAATTTTCCCCCGTCTTTATGTGGGGGAAAGGCTGAGCAATCCTGACATTTACTCCTCTAGGTGCTCTCTGTGTATTTTCTTCCATCCCAGGCACATTTCAGGCTCCGGATATGCAAGCAGGGAATAAGGTACCCTGGCTCTGTGCTGAAATACTTAACCAAGGCATGAGTTGTCTGTAGCTCCAGGACAGATGTATGGTGCCTGTGATACCCAACAAATGCACAGAAAGGATGAAGCTGCACTAGTGTTTCAGCTCAGCTCGTGTTTCCCATCAAACACCAGACAAAGACGTTGGTGCTGAGCACTGCACTGAGAACAGGCACCAGATGATTCAAGGATAACTCAGCATAGTATGTCAGGGACCAGAAATCACGGCCGTGTAGCCTGCTAAGGAACCCTAACAGCTCCAGGGTGGAGATGAGGGAGGGAAGCTGTGATAACAGGCTTCAAACACAGAAAAAGTTGCTACAAGGAGGATTCAAATCACTTGCTTTCACAGTCTAGGGGAGACAGTTAAAAGGCCCGTGCTTTAACTGTATCAGAGCAGCCTCCAATTAGGCAGCACTAATCTCTGACAGTCACAGCAGTGGAAAAGGGAAATCCCCACCGGAGGCGTTTCCCAGGCAAAGTCAGCTGAAATCTAGTAAAGACCACAGAGCCACAGCTGACCCTGATTTGGACAGGAGACAGACTAACTGAGCAGGAACAGAGAAATCAAGTAATACTGCCGTTGCACGTGCAGCAAGCCTCCTACGTCCAGAGTGTGGCAGAGCTGACCTGTTCGTAGCACCTGCACTACCCCTCAGCAGGGCACCCGGCATCTCCGTTTCTTACAATTGCAATACCTAACCTCCACATGAAGAACTGCAGTTCTTAGCATCTGAGGCAAAACAGTAGGATTAGGTATTGCTAACGCAGAGCAATCTGCTTCTTTGCAGCACCAGGAGCCGTGCTGCAAGCCAAGCTGTTTAGCAATGGACATCACTCCCGCCAGTAACACGTCAGAGTGGCTCCTTTCAAAAGTATCGCTGCTCAGAGCCAATATTACGAGCACTGTGACAGTAGACAAAAGCCAGTAGTTTAACATGAGCTTGTCTGTTTGATGTAGTATTTGAGTTTGAACCTTCTCTGCCGCCCTCATGAAAACAAGCCCCATTTCCTTGAGATTAACCTTGATAGCTGCATGGGACTGCAAAATGGACGTGTAGAGGGAAAACACCATCCAGGTACGGAGCTGAAGGTGACGGTGAGAGAAGCGGGTCTGACATGGTCAGACCTTCAGAAGCAGAGATCACAAAATGTCATGGAAAAGGAAGGAAGGAAACAGAGGCACAAAAGCAAAGTGGCACAGGATGGCACACAGAGAACTCACATGAGATGAACAAGTCTAGAGGGCACAAGAGAATTCTCCTTTTGCTTGGACCACCTGGAGTTCCTTCAGGGAATTTTTCACTGAAAATTTTTCAAGTAAACTAGGCTGGAGACCACCTCTGAGGTCCACTGGCTTAGAGACAAATGGCCGAGAGAAATTTTTCAGGGCAGTTTGGCTCCAAGCTGCCCCAAAAAGTCTTGAAGCCCCCAGGCACAGAAAATGTTTTGGAGTAGCTTGGTGCAGGAATTCCCTCTGGGCCCTGTGGGTGCTTTCCAGGGCCTCCAGGCACAAAAAGGCTTTTCCTGAACGGGGTGAGACACACGTCTGGGAAAAGGGTGTTGCTGCCGATAACCAGATGTTATCTCAGGTCTGCCTGCCCAGGCTCAGAGCGCTGTGTGGTTGCCATGAGAAGGCACACAGACTTTGTTTTATTACCACCATCAAAACCACACTGGCTTTTTGAGCTCTTCCTCCCTCCGGTCCCAAAATGCTCACTTCTACATGAACCAGCCCTTTCTCCCCACCAGCCATGCACAGGGAATCCCAGGGCTTCACAAGCACCCACCATGCACCCAGCCAAGGCACAAGTCCTGGCCCCTCTTCTCCCTGTGCTAACAAATATTACTGTTCCCCTGACTCGAGGCTGCAAAGGGAGTGATGCAAACAGGCACCCTGCTCCACCAGCTATAAGACCACCTCTATTCAAAGCCTTTTTTGCAAGTCATATCCCAGCTAAGCCTGTGCCAGCACAAGACCACTGCCTGCAGCACATCACATTAGGTCAGGAGTCTGGCGGGACTGTGCTGCCATCCCAGTGCTGAAGCAGGACACGTGAATTGCAGAAGCAGCGCTCCATTCAGCCAATGCCGCCTTTAAAGGGTGAACAGCGGTTTGTAAATCCTGACAGAAAGCTCTCTAGTCACACCTGCCTTCAGGCAAGCAAAGGGGGAGCAGTCAGCCTGTCTCTGCCCCTGATCACAGGGGTATCACAGTGTTCAAAGGACAGCCAGAGCTCTTGGAGACCAGAGCCTGGCATAGCACCTCCAGAGGAGCCCGATTTGCATCGTCTCCCCATCCGTGTGTTCACACAGGGAGATGCTCACACTCCTCAGCACACCTCATACCTGGGCTGACAGACTTCCAGGTTGCTCCGCAAAACATGGATGGTACACCCCCCTTGTCAAATAGCTGTTTTTTGGGGCTGCAGAGTACAAATACACACCAGTGGCATCTGAGATGCATGAACTAATGTCTGTGTTTCCTTCACACTCCCCAGCTTCACCTCAACAAGCCTCCCGTCCCTTTAGACCCGTGCTCTGCACGGTCTGTGTTGCACTCTGGCATGAAAAGCTGCCTTGGCACCAGGAAACACCGGCTGAAATCCTGCCAGACCTCTGGGGACCTCACCCCATGGCACCCCTGGGGAAAGCATATGATGTGACAATCTTCCAAAACACTTTTAAGTGCAGTTTCCTTTTGTTCCTAGGCAGGTTTCCAAGCTCTACCTTTACCTCGGCATCCACTCTGAAAAGCATCGTATGTCCAGGCAATCCAGTCTGGTAAATTGGACACACTCTTCCAGAGAATTTACAGTTCTGAATGATTTTTTAAAGGTCCTAATCTCTTGAAAGTTAGCAATAATTTGAAAAGCAGAAAGACCAACAGAAAAAAAAAATTACCTTTCATTCCTTCTCTTTCACATAGGGTCAAAAAGAGATAAAACGGGGAGAAATGAAGAAATACAAATGCTGATAAGGGGTCCTTGGAAAGCTACTATGAATATTTCAGTTTGCAACACCATGGAAACTTTTCATTTCCCTTTTCATTTTCTCCTTTGGAATGCTTAACTTGTATTGCACAGGCAATGTCTTTTCCCTTTCAACCTCATCATTTCTAGGGAATGTTTCTATGGTCCAAAAAAAAAAAAAATCTTAGGGCAGCCTTGCTAGCCTCCTGAGAGCACGGTTCACAAGTATCCAAGGAGAGTGCCTCCAGAGAATCAAACTTCTGACTGCATGCAAATAAGCAGACTGAAACTGGCACGAGGTTTCTTGACTAAAAGGCTCCAGAGAAAACACACATACACTTCTCAGCCCGGTATTAGCCATCCATAGAATGAAGTTTTTGCATGCATTCAGCAAGTCCCTGTAATAAAATCAAACAGAGCAAAAATCACTGGCCTTCCCCAAATCTGTCTGGGTCCTTGTTTTCCCTCCTACTGTCTTCAGCTCAGTTTCATTCCATTTACCTTTATCCTCTCCTGCCAAATCCTCTCTCCTCCCTTTCCCGACCGACCGTTTCTTCCACACAGCTGATCCTTTCAAAATCCACCCCTACTCATCCGAAAATGAGTAACCTAACTGCTGCCAAAAGACAAGAGGAGTCAGTCTGGGGGACTCAGAAAGCCCCTTCAACAGTCTTGCCTCTGCCAAGGGCAATTAGCTAATGGCAATTCTTTAACGCTTAGATGACAAGATCAGGTTGTGCATGAAGTCAGCTTCATCGCTGCACACCCAGCTGGTCACGGGCAACAGAGGAGACACTGCCATTTGAAGTACTCCTGGGACTGCAGAAAGGAAGCAGTTAAATATGTGCCCTTAAATAATGTAATTAATGTATCATGAAATATTGCTGGGTTTCTGCCTGAGAGCCGGCTACACGCCCTGTAAATTTCATGGCCTGGCTCCGTGTGGAGCAGGCTGCACAGAAGAGCTCCACAACAGCACCCAGCTCTGCCGCAGCCCCACAACAGGCTCACGTTGAAACCAGAAGATGCCTGCTACCTGCTCCCAAACCAGCCTTGGGCAATCTTCACACAGGCACGGGGTCTTGGCTCCCAGATCCCCAAGTCGAACGTGCTCCCCGCTAACCCCGCTGCGGGTGCAGGGGCACCGTGAGGGCAGAGGACCTGCTGCAGAGCCTCCCTGGAGTCAGGGCACGGCTGGGGAAGCACAGCATGGGGCCGCGTCAGCAGGAAACATCTCCCCCCGGGTGCTGCACTCCAGCAAGACTCACACAGAAGCACATTTCAAGGCGATGCTCGGTCTAACCGGAGAAGCTGACCACGTCCCTGCCCCAGCCTGCTGAACTGGGACGGTTTCTGCAAAGGCAAAACACCGAATCATTTTGTTTACTCTGAATAATACTACCAATGTTTCTCCCACAGGGCAAAGATCTCTCCCGACTGCCGGCACTGCAGTGCACGTGCTGCAATACACCCTGCCCCTGCGGCAGGGCAGGAGCATTCAGAGTGACAGACACTGGAGAAACTGTGTATGGAGGAACTTCTCACTTCCAGATAGCCTTACAACTTCCAACCTCACACTACTCAGCATGCATTTCTCACCCCGTCTTCTGGCCTTAAGCAGAGAAAAGCCTGTCAGCTGCAGCTCTGGTAGGAGCAGAGCGATCACAAAACAAGCAATCAGCGAGAAAGGTGGCTGCTTATTCTAGTCTGGGGTGCCAATTTCTAGCCGCATGCAAATAGTGCCGGGTTTCAGTTTCCCATCATTCACATCCTTGTTTGCCACCAGCTCTCAGGACAATGAAAATGGCTCTGGTAGGAACAGCAGTGTGCAAACGTGTCCCTGTTGTTAAACTAAGGCACGGTTTTCTGCCAAAAGCATGCGCTGTTTCCCGGAGGGTTTTGGAAGATAGGGCACAATCCTTCATGCAAGCATAGATCACGTTCAGGCATGAGCAGACAGCCCCTTGGAGCATGAGCTGGTCCTGCCATCATTTGTCCTGCCCTGCACAAACATTGTTCTCAGGGGATTTCACCAGAGCAGCCAGCTCTTCACGCCTCACCCCCTTACCTGCCTCCTGTCCCCCTACCGTGAGAAGCAGGGGACAGTGTTAACCACAAATACCAGTGAGCAGCCCCCCACCTCAGAGCAAGGCCATCCCCAGAGACAGACGACTGTGGCTGTGGCTTCCTGCAGCACTGCCTTGCAAACCCCCAGGAGAGGGGGTCCCTCACCACCCCGTAGCCCTGCACCACCCGATTTAGGGTGACCCCCCCCGGAGACCTTCAGTCTTCTGCTGGCAGCTCTCTGGGCACGGACCAAGAACAGGCAGAGCAAGGAGCACTTCCAGAGCCACCCACCTCCAGCCCCGAGGGACGCCTCGCCAGCAGCCTGGGGAAAGCCTTCTGGGGTGTGCTTGTAAGCTGCTTAATGAAAGGGTCACTAATGATACAGGTGTGCTCATAAACACTACATCCCATGTGCCGCCAGGCAGATGGAGAGGCAGTCCCTGGTCTGCAGGCTGCAAGGAAACTGTGGGAGACCCCTCAAAATACCAGGGAAGCTGCTGTGCTGGCAGACTGCTGCAAGAGCAGGCGGAGGCATTGCCGAGGCACTCCTTTGCTCCATCAGTTTGTGACCATCCTTGTCACACCCCACCAGCAACTTTACTTCCCCATGATGAAGGTCTCCGCACAAATGTGGATGTTCCTCTCTCCTGCACTCTCCTGCTCGGCGATGCTTCATTTATAACAAACTCTTCCCAAGAAACATCATTAAATCACAGCCAAATAAATCCTCACGCGGCCATCCAAACCTTGTGCTCAAAGAGTCACACTGTCCCTTTGCATCTTAGGCACTCCGTGTCTATGGGCGTGAAAGGTTCTGGGTAAAGCTGTGTGAAATACACAGCTTCCAGTACGGAAGAAATATTGCTAAGAACTGATCGAGGAGGTATAAATCTAAACTGTTACCTTGTTCCCTACAACAGCCAAAAGCACCTGGAGGTACTGCACGAGCCATCTTCCCATCCTCTGGACCAGAGCAGGCTGCTCGCTGGTGCACCAGAGGGATGCAGGTGCCATGGCAGATCTCCAGCACTTCAGCTCCCCTCTTAGAGGAAATGTAAACCTTTTATTTTGCCCAGGGAAAGACAGAAAACCCAACCATTCACTGCAACTCTGTTTTCGCTCAGAAAGTAAATCCAAGTACAAATGATGAGTTTTTGCAAAGGAGTGGTAAACAAGGCAGATAAAACAGTAAAGTCCTTGCAGGTTGTGTGGAAATATTCAAAAGCATTGTACTGGAAACAAGGGAGTTTGTAGTCAAATCAAGAAAATATAAAGGATAATATAAAAATATATTTCAATATATAAGGAATAATTTCTAAATGGCCCAAAAACTACTGAATTCTTTCTCAAGCACAACTAAAGCAGGACTTTCATGGATCACCTTCTGCAAGTTCAAGAATAGTCTGTCCCCAAATGAAGCAAAATGCAGGAGAAGAAGCAAAGACCTGCATTCACGAACAAGAAAATCCTCAAAAAAAAGATCAGCCACAAAAAGGATACACACAGAAAGCGGAAGCAGGAACAAGCAACCTGAGAGGAACAGAGAGACAATGTCCAAACATGCAGGGCTGGGCTTACAAAAGCCAAAAGCCCACCTGGAGCTGAATTTGGTGAGGAATTGGAGGGCAACGAGGAAAATGTCTACAGGTATGTCATCAGCAAAAGCCCAGCAAGCCCAAGTCCCCTGGGACTGAGGAGTATGTCAGGAGCAAGGAAGACTTATCCTTGATGGAGGAGGATCAGGTTAAGGAACAATTAAACAGACTGGACATGCACAGGGGCCTGAAGGGACGCACCCGCAGGAACTGAGGGAACTGGCCCATGTTGATCAAGACCAACACTGGTTTTCTCGAAAGGTCGCGGCTATCAGGGGATGTCCCAGAGGGCTGCAAGAGAGCAAATGTCACTCGTCTTCAGAAAAGGCAAAAAGGATCCAGGGGGCCACAGGCCCTTCAGCCTGACTTCAGGCACTTAGACATCAGGAGAAAGTTTTTTACTGCGAGGGTTGTCAAGCAGTCGAACACGTTGCCAGGACAGACCATGAAGTCTGCATCCCAGCCTCAAAACTCAGACCATGTCCTGAGCAACCTGCTGTAGGTGATCCTGGTTTGAATGGCAACTGGACCAGGTGGTCTCCAGAGGTGCCTCCACCCTCAGCCGTACTGTGACGCTTTGAAACCTGCACGGGGATCTCTAGGGAGGGCATCCTAAGGAAGTACAGTGAAAACAGACCAGAATTTTCTCTGTGTGCTCACCGTGAAGATGGGAGAAGTTCCCATTACAGAACACTGCCCAAAAGGGACTCATCAGACAGGCCATGCTCAGGGGGAAGGAAAATGAGTGGCAACAATTCACCCAGCTGACTGCAAGCAACAAAAATAGCCGAACTGCAGTGTGCTCCCTCTCCTTTAAATCCAACTTTATGAGGCGAGCAGGAAAGCAATGTTAGAAGGTTCTCAGGGAAGGCTGGGAGAAGGAAAATGAGATCAAATAAATAAAAAATGGAACAAAGCTGGCAGACACACAGAAAGAAGTCAGATAGAGGGAGAGTCAGCACAAGTTTTGTAGGTCCTAGCCAGGTCTCACACACCAGAATCCCCATGATACGGTGTGCTTGGTTTTCCAGCACTCAGCACAGCTCCTCACAAAAGCGGTTATGCAGCATGAGGTTAGCAAGAAGGTCCTTAAACGGATGTGATTTGAGAAAAGTGGGAAATTTCTACTTCTGGAGTGCTGAAGGCTTGAGATCTAAATAGACTCTCAGCACCCTCTTCATACGCCTACATGTCTCCCAGGAAGGATAAATTTGTGGAAGAGAGGCAGATCTTCACAGGTCTTGGGAGTTCATCTTTTCCCTGTTCTTCTCATTCATTTCTTTACATACTTACCTAAAGATCTTTGTCTAAAATCCTCCAGTGACAGACAGAGCACCAGCTTCCTATGAATCTCACCCAGTTCTCAATTGCCTTTACTATTACAGAGCTTTTCCCTGCTTTCAAAACTGAATCTCCTTTCATGCAACCATGTCCCTTAATTCTTATCCTATTCAGACAGATCACAGGAAAAAGACTGTTCCCTTCTTCATTCAGCAAGCTTTCCTACACAGCTGATGCGCAGCTTTTCAGTCTTCTTCAGCTACACCTCGTTCTCTCTCCATCAGCCACGTTTTCCCAACAGCTGATGGATTTGTCCTCCTCGCTTCCACTCTCTCCCAGCTGATCTGCATTTTTCCAGAGCAGTTGCACCTAGAACTGGCATATTTCTGCTTCACCAACATGGATGAACAGACGCTTCCTTTATAATTTATCAGATACTTTCCTGTTCTTGTTTATCAGTTTCTTGCTGCAGCGTGTCGCTGGGTTGTGCTCATCCTGGGACGAACTGCAGCCCCTGGATGCTTTTCTGCAGAACTGCGCCAGGTCTGCCTGTGCTGTGTCATCCGAAGACCAGAACCTGTCACTGCTGGACTGCATCCTGTTTTTCCTATGCCATGCCTGCAGCTCATCAAGGCAATTTCAAGACAGAGCCCTGCCTTCTGCAAGCTTCCTGCTCCTCCTGGTTCCTGTTTGTTATTTTTTCATTTGTCCTAATTGCTAACTAAAATACCAAACAGCCTCGGATGTCAGAGAGATTCCTGCAAAACTGAATCAATAAATTCAATAAATTCTCACATTTTGATAATCAGCTGTTATTTGTGTGGTCACATAAACTTTCCTGTATGGTTCCCTCGCCAGATGTACCTGTACCTTACTGCAGACAGGTGCATCTAGTGCATGTTCCCTCAAGATGATTAACTGGGACAGTACTGAACATTTGGCTGAAGTCAAGATAAATGCCACATCCTGCTATTCGCTGTCCTCCAGGATCACCACCCTTCACGAGAGTGTGTTAACACGATTGTATTGCCATGATCACTCTGCTTCTTCCATTCACCATCTCTCACAGGTGTTCCACTTTTTCATGTTGTTCTGATAATCTCTTTACAGACAGGCCTACAATTCCCTTTGCCTCAAACTCCGGGCTCTCCTCCACCCACTGCAGTGCCCTCAGAGACAACCTGTTGATGGCTCCATGCTTACAGGACAATTCAGCTCTTCATGACAGGAGCAGAAGCTCTCCGTGATCTCCATGCCTTTGTTCTCACAGGGCTTGGAAACAGATTTTTTCCAATACTCAAGACTGAGCACACCACACATCTGTGTCATCAGCAGATCGTTCACAGAAAACCTTATCTGCAGTAGGAGGAGAGCTCCTGTCTTGTCTGTGACTTGGGGATCTGGAGCAACACCCAGGAGTCCTGATTACAAATCAGCGAGCCAGGACGCCTCCTGTCATAACACATCCTCTCAGGCTACACAGAATTGTGCTGCTCCTCCTGTGGAAAGTCAAGACTGCAGTGAAGCACAGGACAGGCTGCATTACACCGCTGTCTGCACTGGGTTTTGCTCAGCACAACGACAAATGCCCCTGTGCAGTCGTACATATGCATCCACAGGCAACCAGGGGTTGAAGAGCACTTTCACCCAAGACACCACACTTCAGGGGTGAGGAGGACCCCTTCTGGATTACTTTCTGCATGCCAAGATGGAGCCTAACCGGACCACCAACACCGGTGTGGTTATATTAGTTTAAGGACATGCTTTAGCTTCTGCTGAAACAGTATTCCCACATGAACAGACCTGGAAAGCCCAGTGGTAATAATAGGACAAGTAATAGTGCCTTGCAGTACATGGAAAGCTCTGGAAACCCAGAGAGCTATCACAGATCACAGTTTGCATCTCAGCAGATAACACTAGTCAACATCAATCAAATTGTTTTTCCCCCCTTTAATTTCACAATATAAATTTTCTCTTCCTGCACAGGAATGGAAGGGTGGGAATAGCTACTAGAGGGGACTCCGTTCAAACACGGAAAACTTCAGCATTCCTGCCAATATGATTGCTTTAGAAAGTAATCTATCATCCACTGCTTAGGTCCAGCATGTCTGTTGGTTATTTCCCTGCAGCCAGCCGCACGGTCGGTGCCCAGCCATATGCACACAGCAGCTAAGCCATATGGTCCTGCTGGTCTGTGCTAGGCAGCTCACTTGCCCCTGTACGTGGACTTGCTGCAGGCTCGTTACAGGCTGGCTTCCAGTCCCCCACCCTCATCCAAGCAATGTTTTTTCTAACCTGACTGATTCAAGGCGCTCAGGTTTACATTTCTAAGCTTGCTTTTTTTTTCTTTTTTTTTTTTTTAAAGCCCGCCCACAGGCTTCCAGCCTCCAAGTTTTAAAAGGTAAGATGAGTACATCCTCAGAAAGGCAACCCTGCAGGCAAATGGAAAATGTCAGCGCTATCTACAATTGGTAAGAGACGCACACATGAAACAGCCTCCTGCCTTTACAGATGTTTTATCACGGTTCGTGTCAAACCACTGCTCCGAGACAAAACCAGAGCTCGTGCTGCCCACATCTCCTGAATCGGGTGCTCGGTAAGCACAGGCCCTCCTGTTCCTGGCCCAGCATATCTCAGCCCTGCTACACGAGAAGGTCTGTGAGCCATGGAGCTGACACTGGGCTCCCCTCCCAGGTGAGCTCCCACCCACGGGCAGGCAGGTCACACACCCCGGCGCACCTCGCCGTCCAAATTCCACCTCCGCTGAGTAAGAGCGCTATCACGGAGAAAGTATCAGGAAGAAACGACTTTGATTCCAAAGTCGATCAGACAACATGATTACGCAGCAACCCAAAGCTTTAAATACCAGCTGTGTGTGTCATTTCGGACACTACTGCAAGCTGAGGGGCTGCGGATTTATTGCTATGAGAGCAGTACGCAGCACAGACAGAATGGTCCTCACCTCCTGGTTCACAGCCTGTTTCCACCTAACAGGGGGCAAACCGGGGCAGCTTCCTCTTCCACAGCTCTAGACGGAAAAGCAAATGCCTGCCTGCATGGATGTTTCCCTGGAGGTTCACCTGGGAACCCAATCCACCTTGCTGACTCCCTCAGGGTCTCCTCCACACCAGATGTGGTACAAGCAGCAAAAGCACTTCTCATCTTTGACTCCCGGGTGTGCAGTACAACTCAGAGCTGTTTCTGAAAGATGCCAGCACACTGCCAGCAGCTCAGAAGGGGCTTGGCTGCTCCAGGCACAAGCACACATGCCACAGTTGTGCCTTTTCCTATAACAAGGGGGACCCATATCTGGGAGCATGGCACCCTGTACCCTCCCTGAGGTCCCTCCGCCCCAGCACAGAAATGCAGACGCTGTGTCCCGTGGCTGGAGGTGGGTGTCCCAGCATCCAGGTCCACCAGCAGGAATCTTCACAGATAAAACTAATGCATCTGCATTGGCAGAGAGCTCCGCGTGGGGCTCCGTCACTGCACTGCTCGGTTTCCAAAGCCTGTCCTGGCATGCAAACCTCACCTCAGACACTTGAGCCCCTTCAGGGAAGCAGTTTACGCTCTGTGCCACAAGAAAACCAAGTTACGGGTGAAGTCTCACAAACAGGACCAGTCTGGCAAGCAGTTTTGTATGAATAATGCATTCAAAAAAGAAAAACTATATTGGACGGTAAATGTTTGTATACAAGAAAGGAGGAGGAGAGCCATTAGCTAAGTGATCTCACATTCCTCGATTTGCTTTATCAATCTCAGTATTCAGGAAAAAAAAAAAGGCTCAAGAGTAGTCCAGACTCTCCAGTGAATCAACAAAACCACACAAAGGACTGTACCACTTCCCACAGCCTCCGGGCTGTGCATTAGCTTTTAGCAAAGGTATCTACCACATGAATAATGCAGAACATCCTCCAGAGCATCTGTACTCCACTCCATCCACAGTAGCAAATAAAAACCTTTCAGCACGCCTTTCTGTCAGGCAGCAGGACCCTTTTACAGCTGCTCAGAGGCATATTCTAGGAAAAACAACCCTATCTGCCACACTAGCTGGAAGCCTTTTAAACCAGCCAGCTGGGAACCAGCCGTTAAATCAACCATCCTGAGGGGCCCTGATTTTATCAATTGCCTTGCCCTTCTTTGCCTTTTGTTCCTACAAGATCCGCACCCACTGTTAGAGGGCTTAGATTAAGGGTTTGGTGCACTTTTGGAGAACCACACGTGCTCCCTGCTGCCTCAAAATGCAGCAGCTCACCAGCTGCAGCCTGCCCGAGTTCCCTCTCCATCCCTGCCAGCCACACAGTGCATACACAGCATGCCTCTCCTGATGCTGTAAAGCAGCCCCATGATCAAAATACCCTTCCCTGACACTGCAGGCACGGGCAAAAAACCTCCAAAGCATCCCTCGGCCACCTGTGCAAACCCCTGGATTGTCAGAGGGAAAGCAGGTGACAGAAAGCAGTGCTTTGTATGTGTCCATCACTAGTGCCAGCTTGAACATCGGTCCTCTGCGGGACCCAGGAGCACACCGGGAGCCATGGGACCTGCTTCTGTCATCTCCAGCCTGCAGGCTAAAGGGAGGACTTAATGCTGGTGTGGGTGGGTTAGGGTCTGTAAAGGTGGTGGTAGGACAAAGGGACAACAAGTAGCAAAATCCCAGAGGAGACCATGTTCCAGAGATGTGCATCTTTAATCAGAAAATCCAGCTCCAAATAACCCTGCAAAAATATTAGCAGCTATGCTGTGTGGCAAAACGTACTTAACTATAGTGCCCTGGAAACCTGGCTGTGAAGAAACACTTCTGCCTGTAGTATAAACATTGCACAAACATCGAGTATGTGAAGTGGAGGGTGAAGAAGTTACTCAAGAAGGAAGTGAGCTGTTTCCTCATTCACAAAACAGAAAGGCCTGAGCCCTCCACCAGCTGAGCACGGCCCTGCTGAGCAGAGCTGCCCCAGGAGAAGGCCCTCCTGCCCCAAGCTTCTGGTGCACACTGGCCAGGGTAGGACACCAGCTCTCACGCATGTCCCTGGGAGGAGGCATCATCTGCTTGGACCACAAGCAGAAGGTGGTTCCAACACTTTTGCCTGCCCTCCTTCCCCCCTAAAATAAAACTGAGCCAGGGAAGAAAAACATTTTGCAGAGGCTTGGCCCATGCTGAACAGGAGGAGACCAGCAGCACACTGCAGCGCTGCACACACAGTCACGGCTGGTGCCACCTCACCTCAGAGCATCTTTCCAGCGAGGGGTCCCAGGCAGCCTGCCAAGGGCCAGGAACATAACCAAAGCCTCAGACTTAGCAAAATACACACTGAGCAAATTTTATTCACGGTAGGAGGTACACCAAGTACTGCAGACTTCAAAATAATTTTAAGCACATATGGCCAGGGATGGGCTAGGGCTGCCAAGAGTGAAATAAAACCATTCTCTATAATGCACTGTAGAGACAGCAAAATCCCGAGCACAGCCTTCCTGGATGAGCTTTCAGCTGCATTTGTCTTCAGTCACAGTGGAAACCCCAATGGACTCCCAAGGCAGGCAGAAATGCGCAGCAAGGTCAAGGATAAAAGCTCCCTGAAGGTGGCACAGCATTTCCACATCCCCACCACCTGGTATTACTCCATGGTTGTGCTCGTCTGTCAGGCTGGTAGAGCAGGGAGATGGGCAAGGGAGCATGTGTGCCTCACAGAAATAGCTCAGCCAGGTTATTTTTGACTGGGTTATCCCAGCACAGCTAGCAGCAGAGGCCAGAAGCAGGAAGGAAATCAAAAAGAAAAACTGTCAGGGACCACAGCCTCAGGCAGCCACCAAGAGGCTGCCACAAGAAAGCTCAGACTGTTTTGGGTAGGATCCCCCAGCACATTGTAAAGAGAAGCCGTGTCATGAAGAACAGCCTTCACTGCTTCAGGGAGCTGCTGCAAACCAGGTGCTGAAGTCGACATTTATCTTCACTCAGGTCCATGAAGGGCTGTGTTTACCTCAAGGCCATGGAGAGGCATCGAGCAGGCCATGCGGCCCGCAGGTTGCATAGGAGGCCACGGGGCTGGGAATTGCCCACACAGGGTCTGTTGACAGATCCTGGACTTCCCAGAAATAACTATAGACAAGCATCACTTCTAGCCCGAGCAATGATATGATTCACCCAGTGGCACCATCGCTGCCACTCTGCTGCCAACGGTGCCTGGAGCTCCACGTCCTAGCAGATGACTCCTCTCCCTCAGGCACGGGGACTGAAATACTGCCTGGCTGCACATGAATTCCCCTGGGCCACAGGAGAAGTTGTTTCATGAATATTTTTAAGCCAATGTCAGTCAGAAATCACGCTGAAGAGAAGGGCCCACCCTGCAAAGAGCAAGAGGACACTTTTGCTCCGTTGATGCAAAGCCAGCTTGTGCATCCCAGAGGGGACTGTGAGGACGAGCCCATTTTCTGTCAGATCGACCTCCCTCTTCACCAGATGTCCCATGTTTGCTGCACGTGGTGCCCCTACCCTGAAAGCTCCGACAGAAAAGAAAGATGTGGCGCTGAGGAGACAAATGGCACCAGTGAACACGTTCCTTAAGAACCAAAGTGACCCTGAAACTCAGCTCATTTTCATTGCGCTTATCGGAGCTCCCAGGAAGGGCAGGAGGCGATCTGAGTGAGGCAGAGGAGGGGGCCAGCCCAGCCTCTTGGGAGAGGGAGCCCCTCCTTCTCCCGGTTCAGCTCCAGCCTACCAAGATAGCCTGTGTACTCCAAGAGAAAGATAAAGCCAACTTGCCTGCATTCTCCAGAGACAATACCCTCTTTCACTTTGCTGGTTACCTGGGCAGCAAAGAAAATATTATTGCTTATCAACTTCCTTGTGAGTACTAATGTGCTGCTGAATTCAATGAGAGGGCAAATTCCACCTCACAGAGCTTTTCTACCCTGGCAAGAACCTGTTCTGTTATGAAAGAAAAGCAAATACAACAATCCCGTTTCAAAGAGCAATAAAAACTCCAAGCCCCCTCACCCCCACCAAAAAACTCAGCATAAAGAGGAAGTGATGAAACGCATGAACTTTAAGAGACGTTGCCACATTTCTTGGCAGAAAGGCAGCCTTGAAAAACCTCATCATCTGACCTTCTGCAAGCTCAGCAGTTTCTCCTGAAACCCAAACACTGTGCTCTCGCTCTTCTGTTTCACAGGAAGAAGCTTCCTGCCGTCCAAGGCCAGGACGGCCTCTGAGCTTCAGGAGCCACAGCTCAGTTCCCTGTTGAAAAGCCACAGCCGGGTCTCAGGAGCCTGCCACATTGAGAAGGTAGGGATCTCTGGTCCCACTGCTCTTTATCGTGAGGTCTAAGCACGCTTGCAGACACCGTGTGGCACATGGGTTCTTTCAGGCATGCCTGCTCAAGTAGAGAAGGCTTTCCCTGCAGCAAAGCTATCACTGGTTTGGGGGATTTGGCCACCTTTAGGGAATCCCAGTTAGTTAGGCACTTAGTTAGTGCCTAAAGGAGTCCCAGAGGTTAGAGACCTTCCCAAATCTTTTCTGCCTAGCCAAAGAGCCGTGGGTGCCACTAGGGCCTGAATGCATGAGGAAGCATGAAGTGGCCAGTGGGATGGTGAGGCGGTGGAAATGCAAGTGCAGATGTTTCTCCTGAGTTCTAGGGGGGCTTGTAGGCTACACACTTCAGATGAATGTCTGAAAATGCAGCCCTTACTTGAAGGCAGGAGGGCTCAGGAGAGGTCTTGCAGCCTGGCACATGAGGAAAGCACAAGCGGAGATGCAAGGGGACAGCCTACAGGGCCTGCCCTCTGGGAGTCTCCAATCCAGCTTCACAGCAAACCTGTCCACAGCCCTAAATTGGGGCAGATGTGAAACCTTCCAAGGAGGAAGGGTCCCACCTGCCTGATCCCAAGGCTGCACCACTGTCCTGAGAAAGAAGCTTTCTCGAGTGTCTGACCTACTTCCCTCCAGCTGCAGCCAGCATCCTTTTTTTCTTGTTACACGGCCACTGCCAAGAACAGTTTGGCTCTGTAACTCTTCCAGGAGTTGTATACTACTCTATTCTACTATTGGTAAATCAGTTTGGCAGCAACAAATACAGGTACCTAGTAGAATAGAGAAGAACCTGCCATGGATTTCCAAGTCATAAGCCAGCAGCAAAGGGAAACTTTCCCTGCCCCTCTGGGAATGATGACAACAGGATCTTGTTCTTTGAAAGGCAGCCAGCAGCATCAGAGGTCTTCTCTGAAGCCCAGAGGTGCAGAGTTCTTCCCCCTTCCTTACCAGCATCATCTGCATAGAAAAACATTCAGGGTGCCAAAGAAAAAAGAAGTGGGGGGAGCTCTCCCACACATACACAGTACTTGTGGAATTGATTTATTATTCCAGTTGAGGCTTTTCTCTTTGTTGTCTGATTAAATCAAAGTATTATATATAATACATATATATACACACACATATATAATATGTATTATATTTATATATATATTATATTTATATATATATATTATATAACATTATATATAAAATAAAATAGATATTTTTTATATCTATAAAATGTATAAAATTCAGTTGAGGCTTTTCTCTTTGACTGTCTGATTAAATCAAAACTGACATCTCTCTGTTCTCTGGAAAATTCCCAACTCGCTTTTGAGCTCTCTAACAGTAGGTCCCATTTATCTGAGACATGACAAGCCAGCAAGAGTGCGTGGCAAAGGCGGGTGTAACAGATGCAAAGACTCTCTTCTGCCACATCTCAAGTCTGAAAATCAATTCACCATCAGGAGCAGAGGTAGCCAGTTCATTTTAGCTCTTTTCAGTTCTTACTCCAGCTTTGATTTATGCTGGCTAAGTATGAGGGCTACCTATGTTTTCCCTGCCAGAGAAATGAGATGCTGTGCCCATTCACTCGCCCACTGGGCTTGGCAAATGCACAGTGCCTGGGAAAACAGTGGCATTACTCTGAGCCTAATCCATCAGAGCAGGTGCAGGAGTAGTGTTCGGTTCAGACTGGGAGCACACTTTTGAAGCAAATCTTCTCATCACTGCCATTTACCACACTCCAGCTTTCATTGCAAAGCAGTCTTGCAGCATGCAGACAATATGCACTCTGGATGAAACTAAGGGTGTTCCAGGATCACAACTCCATCTGCTAATGGGACAAACAAGGTCAAACTAAAACTTTTAAAGTGCCTATGGTTATAAGGTCCTGGAGCCACCTGTTTCATGCCACAGGTCTACTTCTCTTGCACTGTAGACTTGGCTGTAGCTAACACAGAGATGACCTAGGTGACCTCAGTCACTGCACGCTTTTCCACACGCCTCTCTGTTTGCCCTTCAGCCGTGCCCATCTTCAGATGTGACTGTTTTCTTGACCTCCTCTCCTCCAAGTAATGCTCTCTTTGACATTGTTTTTGGGTGTAACTCCACCTCTGACCACTTCCTTCAGCATCACCACCCAGCCACTGCTCTCCTCTGTGACCAGTCCCCTCTCCACACCTCCCATCTATCAGCAGTGAAGACCAACCTCTCTTCCCATATAGCAGTTTTTTTCCTACATGCTTCACTCCTGCCTGTGCCCACCTCTTTGCACATCTCCTCTGGTACCAGTTCTGACCATTTTCCAGCTCTGTCCTCCTGCACCACCTTTCTCCAGCCCTCCCAGCTGAGGAGCACCCTGAGCACAAACTCCGCGCTCCAGCCAAACTCCACCCTACAGGCTTCCTCTCTTTCTCTCTACTGCTGCTGCTTTCCAAACCAGCCTATTTCTCCAGCTTAACTGATATCCATACCAACAATCTTTTCTCTGCCTTTGAGTCAGCTCTGGGCATCTGTGCCTTAGGGATTTTTTGAGCCAAAGGCTTATCTGTCTGTTTAGCCAGCCCTAATGGATTTTCCGCCTGCAGATTCATCTAATGGCTTTTCTTGAACCACATCCTCAACATCCTGTGTCAATGAGTTCCACTGTTTATCTGTATACTGTAGTTCCTGGGCAGTGATAAACAGAGGAACAATCACTCCCTATCTGAACTCTCCATCCCATCATCCTACCATATGTCAAAGGCCACATGTCATATCCCTCCCCAGGCATACCTTTTCCAAGGTAAACAGTTGTCCCAGTGCTGCCTTTTCTCCTGCACTACTCGGTCCTCAATGAGCTTGCAGAAAGCTAGAATTGCATGAGGCATTCATGACACGGCTGCACAGTAGGTGTATCCAGACAGTATTTGATCGTCTCAAAGTGCCAGTAGGAGAAAAAAAAAAAAAAAAAAAAAAAAGGGAGAGAGAGAGAGAGAGAGAGAGAAAAAAGGGTTGAGGGAGAAAAAAAAAAAAAAAGGAAATGAAAGGAAAGGAAAGGTTGCACAGCCCTTGAAGTCTGGCTGTGAATTAAAGCAGCATTTGAACTTCTGATATAATGCAGACCAGGCAGCTTGGAATGTGATTTCCATTCCATTTTGCTTCCTTAGGCAGCAGAAACAAAGACTGTCTGTGTGAAGAAGAGTGAGAAGAAAAACACTGGGTAGGACACACTGGGCAACACTGCACCTGACTGGGTATGCAGTGTTCCCTGGGCAACTTAAACGCACTCATGGAATTGTATCTGTAGTCTCAGGCTATTCAGTACCAGAGAAAGTCTTCAGGCTCCAGGAAACTTCTGCAGACTGCTCAAAGCCAGAAGAGAGTCCAGTCCCCGCGTCTGCTCAGAGAGAGACAACACCAAGCAGGAATCAGCCCCATAGAGAGGTTCCTGAGCAGGCTTGAGGGCTGCAGGTGGGATACGATGGGGTGCCCTGCAATGCCAGGGAACTCCAGGCACAGGAAGGAGAGCAGGCAATGACACAGGCAGATATGGCAGTAAAGAAAGGGGAGGGATTTCAGAAAGAGCTCAGCATTTAGGAAGAACTTTCAAAATTGCTTTGAAAGACTTGTCTTTCTGCAGGAGTTTAAGACACTTGCAGGTTTCCAGACATACATACCAAAAGACACCAGGCAGTCATCTGCCCGTACTGCCGGTGGCCAGGGACAGCAAAGTCACACAGCACTGGCAGGCTTGTAAAACCCTTCAGTGCCACATACGGTCTCTGTGCCACTGATCTTCCAAACCCTCACAACTGAGCCTGACTGCAAGACAGGCAGAAACAAGAGTATAAACACTGCTATACCATTTTAATACGTAAGTTACAAGCCATCTTGAAGTCACAAAAAAAAAGTTTATGTTGCAAGTCATACTTTCAGGGAAGGAAGAATGACACCTGAAAACTCCTCAGAAATAGACAAAACTGTGCACAAGATAATGACCTTAGTTTCACTGACTTCTCAGAATGGGAAGAAAGAGAAGGTAAAGAAATTGCTGCTTCAGTTCCCTCTTTACACATCAAAAAGACCCACTCTTGATTAAGCTTAAGAAGTCTTCTTCCACTAACAGCCCACAAAGGGCTGGGCACCAAAAGCAAGTGCTCAACACTAAGAGACTCCCCAAAGTAGTAACAAGAGGTTTATTGAAACAGTCTTTGAAATGTTTCAAAGAATGGATGACCACAACATTCCCAAAGACAGACACCCTTTGATATTTTGCCTCCATCCAGTGGACAGACCCACAAGCAGATGCATGTGCTGTGGCAGAAATTTAGGGATTGCAGCCACTCTCTCAAGTTCAACACTCAGCAACACACTTAGAAAGATGCAAGGGAGATAGGGTTCCAGTATGGGTTTTCTTGGTTTAACTCCTTGGAACTTTGTTCCCTAATAGCTTTTCCAGGTTTTCTCTTTTACTGCACTCACAGAGCCACAGACGAATTTAGGCTGCTAGGGACTTTTGAGGGTCCCTAGCCCAACCTCCTGCTCAAAGCCCCTGCATCAGGTCAGATTGCTCAGGGCCATGTCCAGGTGTATTATGAAAATCTCAAAAGGTGGAGGTGCTACAAGCAAGCAAACTATCCTTTTAGCCATCCCTGTCCAGCTAATAACTCTGACCAGAGTGTGACCTTTGCAGGATGCTGCCTACTTCCAGAGAATGCCGCTGTCTGTGCTGGATGGCATTATTTAGAAAATCACCTTGTTCAAGTTGCTAGCTATGTATCATCCTGTAAAGCTCTCCCCGTGACTCGCCCTCTCTGCTGCTGAAAACACAACTACCTCTCAGTTTTTCCAAATAATAACTTCTGCCTCCAGCTACTGGATCTTGTTCTGGTTTGTCAATCAGACTGAAGAATCCATTATCTAAAAAGATACGTGAGATTTCTGAGGTCTTTTACTCTCCACGCAAACCAAGAGCTCACCAAAACACAACCTGGATGCCAATAAAGATGAAAGTGTTGACTTTCCACTTGAGGATTTACCCCTCTCAGTGAGGGGTTGGGCTGGGATTGCTTGTTTGAGGAATTTGTTTGCTTGGCAGGCTGCACCAGACCCTGCACAAGGCTTAATGTATGGCAGGTGGCACAAGTCTCAAATAGATGCAAGGGGCCATAAAGCCAAGCCCTTCAAACCCTGGCTAAGCCTTGTAACAAGTGCCATGATTTCTAAAACTGTGAGGCACTGAAACTCCTATTGATTTCTGTGGAAGACGTCAGATGCCAGGCTATCATTAGCAAAATCAATCTTTTCAATTAAGACTTCAGGTATCAATTACTGACATCAAGACCTCTGCAAATTCGAAGAGAAACATGAGCCACCACCACGACCGGAGTGGGAGGGGGTGAGGTGAGAGGCTCTGATCCTCCCTGACTGTAAGGAAAAAAGCCTCTATGCATAGGAGGAGCCAGATGTTATGAGAACAGGAACTTGAAGCAATGCTATTCTGATTTTGTTTTTGTTCCTCTGTGTATGTATTTTGGTATTCAAATTAAATTAGAGAAAACGGCAGAGGAAAATAATGCAAACTAATTACATTTAAGTAGATGTTAGCAAGACAATCTTTGACTTCTTCTATCCGTCTACTGCAATTAAAGAGCTGTCTGGGTTTTCTGTGCCTATTACCCTGCAATTTTGTTGCCAACACAGGCTCCTTTTAGGGGGCAGATCGAATGGAAGAAACCGGAGGATGACAAGGAATATCGGTCCTTCCTGACATCTTTCGTGTCACCAGACAGCGTTTCCAACAACGTCAATACGAGGTTCCTTAGAAAGGAGCGCAGCAGCTGTGCCAGCAGCTCGGGCACGAGGGCAGCTACACTTTCCTAAGGTTTTGTGTTATTTCGGGTTTGACTCACGGGAAGCAGCACTTCAAGGGTGCTTTGGGCAGACGGGCAAACATGCTCCGCGGCCACATTACCCTTGGGCGTGGCTGGAGCGGGACAGGCAGCTTGAGGGGAGATCTGCCACACCGGTCCCGTGCTTGGAGATGCTCCAAATTCACCTGCTGCATCAGGCCGTTCGTCAAACCACGGTGAGGGCAAGGTCAAAAAAAAAGGTGTTCGTCTACCAACACTGCCCATGGCTCACCTAAAAGCCACGATGGCATCCAAAGCTCTCCAAGCCTGCCAAGGAGGATTTCAGCCTTCTGCACTGACATGCAGCACGGAGGGTTAAAACCACGGTATCTGTAGAGCCAGGACTGCCTAATTTTTGCTCTCGGGAGTAGGCCCGGTACTTGGCTCCTGCCTGTGCCTGTTTTTCTGACTGTCAGCCAGGAGGTCGGTCTCGTATTCGCTTTCACAGGTGTAACCCTGACGCAGCGGCCTTGGCTCGCCTCCTCTTCCTGGGAGAGCCTCTCCCCTGGCGCTGCCTCCTGCAGCAGGAGCAGGATGGAGTTCGGCCTCCCCTGTTTCCCTGGGAGTTATCTAATCAGGTTCCCTGGACTTTGCCTCGAAGTCAGCCATAAAAATACCACAGACACCATGAGTTTCTGCTGCTTCTCCTTCCTTATCATCTCCCTCGGTGACTTTGTCCCACCGAGGGAGGGAGGCAGTGCAGACACGGAGGTGAGCAGAAGGCCGCCTCCTTGCAGCTGGGAGCCTCCGTGCTTCCTGGCACAGAGATAGAGAGCACGGCAACCCTCCGGCCCGGAGAGAAACCCTTGTGCAAACCAGGGCCCAAAGGATGCTCCAGAGGGAGAGGGACGGACCGAGAGGCCCGGCTCTGGGCTGTGCTCCACAAAGTGTGAAGCGGTATGAAATAAAGCAGGCAGCTGGTCAGGAGGGAAAGGGGGAACAGGGCTTGGAGCTGCAAGGTGTTCCTGCTGTGGGCACATCCCAGCACTTTAGAAAGAGCTGTGCCTGGCTGAGGGTCAGAAAGTCCTATTCAAAGCGCCTTGGGAATAGTAAGCGTCAGCATTACCCTAACACAGCCCTGTAGGGTGTATTTTCAAAACGAAGAATTGCTGGCAAGCCTGTCATACCGCAAAGGGGAAATCCCTGGAAATACTAGGCCAGTTTGGCTCCCGCTCGCAAGCCTGCGTAGCCCTGTGTGTGTCAGCACCCCCCTGGCCCACGCAGCCTCCCGGATGATCTCAAGGTCTTTCCTGTTTCTTCCGCGGAGGGGCAGAAGGCGCGCCGGCCTAATTGCCGTGAGCCGCCGGCTGCCTGCCCCAGCCAGCTCTCTGCAGCCAGCGCAGCCACGCGTGCACCTGCGGGAAGCCAGGAGAAATCTCCTCACCACGGCCTCTCCGTGCCGTGCATGGCAGAGGGAGAGCAGGCCACCTGCGGCCCTGCCTTGTACCCTGAGATGCTTGAGTGGAGCATCGGGCCTGGACTGCTGGGGGCAGCCATCCTGGGACAGGCCTCCCTCCGCCCCAGTTCTTCACAGAAGGGTCCCTCACACACCATGCCACATCCCATGAGGGTGTCGTCCCCCCCCCCCCAACAATGTCCCTGCTGTGGAAATCAGGGCCCACCAGGCTGGGACGAAGAGTTCACACTGGGCAAGTAACACAAAAACATCGGAGGAGCACACAACACAACACACGAGGAGCCTGCGTGGCCACACAGAGCACAAAATCCACCTTAGCTTGCCTCCGAGGCAGCGGTGTCTCACTGCTGAACATCACCTTCCCTTCCAGACATTTCCCAGGGCTTTCAGGTCTCTGCCTACATCCCCCCTGCACCCCATCGGACAGCACCGGACAGCCCAGAAATCCCAGAGGAAAGTGAAAATGGCCCTGGTGCAGGCCCCACGATCCAGCAGCAGGCCCCGTGCCAAGCCACCGAGAGACTCACAGGGAAGCAAACCCCCAGAAACCCACCACGGAGCCAGACATCCCCCGTCCACTCGTTATCCAGCCACTAATAAATTTAGCAGACGCAGAAAAGTTCGCAGTGGTGTCCGCTCGCTGCAATGTTCCCCAAGAAACCTGCTCATGGTGGGACAAACCAAGTGATCCAAGAGGAAGGCAGAATTTACTCAGGAGCACAAAGCAAGAAGCCCATCTCAGCTCCAGATACCCCGAGCCGCTGGCAGGAAATCCACCTGCTGTGGAGACACAGATGGGAGCCGGGCTGATCGGTGGGACCGAGGTGAGCCACGCAGCCTCCCTCTGTGCCCCTCGCGAGCTGGCACAGGCGCACGGGGCTGCGCTGCCCCCCGGGAAGGGAGGACAGGAGGAGCCCGAGGCAGAGCTGTGGCGCAGGCGGCGGGGCTGTCTGGCTCTTTGTCCAAACACCCGTCGGTACCTGCGCCTCCAGTTTCCGCGGGCGAAGGCAGATGATGGGACTTGAATTGCTGATGTGGCCTAATGGATCGAAGGAACGTGAAATACCTCTCACGGATGGAGTAACAGCTCGTCTGCAATGATGCTAAGCCAGCAAACAACCTCAGCACCGAAGGAAACACCTCCTTCGCGCCTTGTCTCTCAGGAGCAATCAGCTCACCTCTATCTCGCCTCCTGAAGCCTTGCTTTAGTTTCCTGAAACGCAGACACCAAAACGTGAACTCCCTGCGTGTCTCCATGAGTCACTCCCTATCTCCGATCAAACCGCGAGGGATCGGAGCTCTCCAAAGAGGGCACAGCCACTGGCAGAACAAAGGGAACAACAGGGCCACGCAGGATGATCCTATCCTTTGTTAAACCTCCAGGGAGCCTGCCTTGGGAAGGTAAAAGGCGACCAACATCCAACCCCTCGCAAGGGTTGCCTGAGACCTCTGCAGACAGAAACCACTTCCCTACAGCACCCAGGAGGCCAGAAGCGGTTCAGCCCGTCCAGGCGAATTCCCTTCAGGGGGACTGCAGAGAGCACACCGCCTGCTCGGGGGCTGTCAGCGAGCAGGGGGCCGGGGACAGCCAGGGATGCTGCGGGGCTCTCTTTCTGCCCTCCAGAGCCGGGCAGGGAGGGCGCCGCTCCCCGCAGGGTGAACAAGGGATGCTCGGCGAGGCGCTGCCCACCGGGGGGGTGGGGGGAAACCTGTTCGCAAAGTGCTGTCACCGCCGCACAGCCCGGCCTGCCTCCTCCCTGCCACAGCCTCGGGACCAAAACGCTCCCCACGGCAGGGGGCAGCGCTCAAAGCGGAGCCCCCGAAGCCGGCAGCGTGGCTGTCACCCTGCCCTGCGGGCTCCCACCCCAACCCCCCCCCGGCCCCAGCACAAAGGGACGGCTCCGCACAAAGCCGGGTGGGGCCGGCGGCAGCCCCGCACCGCGGCACCGGAGCCCCCCCACCCCCCACCCCCAGGGGCCCCGTTCCCCCGTGGGCACCCCCCGGTGCCGGGGGGGATCCGGGGGATGCTGCAGGTGCCGCGGAGCGCCCTCCCCGCGCGTGTCCCGGCCCCCCGCCCTGGCCTCCTACCTTGCCGCCGGCGGCCGGGGTCCGGCAGCCCGCAGGGTGTGCACATGGGAGCCGAGCCGAGCCGAGCCGTGCCGAGCCGTGCCGCGCCGCCCCGGCCCACTCCCCGCCCCGGCCCGCCCCCCACGCCGCGCCCCGCAGGCAGCTGGCACCCCTGGGTGCCCGGTGGGAGCGGGGAGGTGCCGTGCGAGGGAGGGAGGGAGGGATGGGGCTGGTCCCCTTGGGGGTCACCCCCAGAGCGCCACGGCCCCGCTGTCACCTGCCCCGGGGGTGCTGGGAAGCACCGTGCGGGGCAGGAGCAAGGGGAAGACATCCAGCTGCTCACCCCCAGCGAGGCTGCTCGTGCAACAGCTGTCCCGGGTCGCCCTGCCCACGAGGAGGTCTCTGGAGCCCCTCAGCATCCTCACAGCACTGCAGAGCAGTGTGTGACAGGTCGGGTGCTGGTGCGCGCTCCATCCCCACCGCTCCCTTTCACGCAGGCCCCAGCTGAGCCTGCACCCAGGACTGAAAGGGGGACAAAGACCTCTTTGCTTGAGGTTACTGGTGGGGTACATTTCTACTGACCGCAGCCCAGCCCGCCGCCGGCATTTAGCTGTGCTTGCCATGGGGGTTTTCTGCAGCAGCAGGTGGTGTCGTGGTTTTGGCTGGGACAGAGTTAATTGTCTTTGTAGAGGCTCACACAGCACTGTGTTTCGGATTTAGGATGAGAATAACGTTGATAACACACCGATGCTTTAGTTGTTGCAGAGCGGCGCTCACACACAGCCAAGGAGTTCTCAGTTTCTCACAGTGGGGGTGCACCAGGAGCTGGGAGGGGACACAGCCAGGACGGCTGGCCCAAATGGACCGCAGGCATGTCCCGTACCATGTGGCATCATGCTCAGCAATAAAGCCGGGCTAAAGAAGAAGGATTTGGGGACGCTGGGGCTGACGGTGTTTGTCTGCCCCAGGAACTGTCAGGCACAATGGGCCCTGCTCTCCTGGGAGTGGCTGACACCTGCCTGCCAGAGGAAGTAGTGAATGGATCCCTTGGTTTGCTTTGCTTGCACGCACAGCTTCTGCTTGACCTGTCGAGCTGTCTTTATCTGAACCCACGAGTTCTCGCACTTTCACCTCTTCCAGTTCCTCAGAGCCAGTTTAGGTGGTTTTGCAGCCCCCTCCCCTTGGCAGCCTGTGCCTGCACAGCAGGGACTGCACAGCAGTGCCCTTGGTGAGCTCTGCTCTCCGTCTTCTTTCCTGGGGCTTCTCAGCAGGTCATCCAACAGCGAGGGCCTGGCTGAGCAACCACCACTGACATCCTGCGTCCACGGAGGTGGCTGGTGGCAAAGAGCACCCTCAGACAGCACTTGTTGTGCTCTTTAAAGAGCCTCCAGCAGCCCCAAAGAAAATGCTGTTGTTGTTAGTGCTTTCTGTCAGGATCCAACAGCAAAAGTCGGAGCAACGTGTCTTGTAACTCTGCCATGCCACATCCCTAAGCACCAGAAACCAGGCAAAAAAGAGGTTAGTGTAACCACAGCTGCATCCCAGCCTGCTGAGGACAAGGGGCCTGGCGTAGGTTTGGGTGGACTCTCATTGTTTATACACAATTAGCATCGCATTTAACAAGAACCTCCCTGGATCCAACCTGTCCTGCTGCAATTATTTTCAGCCCTGTGAAGCTGAACAACACTGGCTGTGCCACAGGTGCGGTGACAGGTGGCATGGAGGGGTAGGACGGGCTTTGGGGGCTGATTTTAAACTCTGTGGCATTGTCAAAACTGTTAGAGTTCTCAGAGTCTGTGGTGTTGTCATTCCCTTTCAACGTGCAAAAGAAAAAAGTTATCAGAAAACGAAGCAAAAAAAATGTCTGTTGGTTTTAATCTGCTTTTGGAACTTTTTCTCCCCACACACAAAAACAAATAAAAAAAAAATGCCAAAACCAATACATTTGTACTGAAAGAATCTACTGAAAGAATCTGTATAAAAGGGAAAAAATATTTTCAGCAGCAGGCTCTAAAGTCGGGCTGAGTACTGTTTTTTCCCAAGGGACCTTGAATTCTAATTCTATTTATCTTGGACATTACCTCTATCTCAAAGCTTCCTACCACCTTGGCACCGGAACACACCAACAAGGAGGTTTGTGTCATTACGTTAAGCCTAGCACCCAAGCAGAAACTGACTCACCAGGGAACTTTTTGGGAACTCAAGGTGAGACTTTGCAGCTGGCAGGAAGCCGTTGGTTAATAACAAGGAGAAATGGGAACTTTGTCTCACTGCCTGTGGCGGGACAGGGGACCCCTTGCCCCAAAAGTGCTTGCCAGCTGGTGGTACCTCGTCCCCCACTGACTGACCGGGTGTGCAGCTTTCCTCTCTGCAGAGCTCCTGAGACTGGGCGGGCAGTGCGCAGGGGTAGTTTCATCACCGAGCCTCTAAGCGTGGCCCGCAGCCTCTCACTGAACTCCAGGAAAGGGCTGGAATTACCTCTGAGGAGATTAAATTACGTCAGCTCCACCACCGTGGCCCTGCCGTGGGGAAGAGGTTTGTCTTCTTCCACCCGACACTTCCCTAGGCCAGGGCGAGCTGATGTTCTGTTAGGGAGGTCTGAGCACTGGGAAATAGATGGGGAAGGGGAAGGGGAAGGGGGCAGAGAGCCAGCCCGAGGTCCTAATTAATCCATGATGGCGGCAGGAGGTTGCCCAGCCTGCAGGGGCTCAGCGCCGAGGACAGCTCCTGCAGACAGGGCGTTGTTGCTCCCTCACGGGCGATGCCTTGTCCCTCTGCTCCGTCCTTCCCGCAGAAGAGAAGCCCGAGCTTGGGATAAACATTAACCCGACACAGAACAACCTCCTGGGCTTGCCTCTCTCCAGGGCAGCAGGCTGGGACACAGGAGTGGATCGAGTGGCTTTGCCCTGTGCTAACACTTTTGCAAGCACAGGCTTTAGCGGCAGCACACGAAGGTAAAGGTGGTTCAGACCAAAGACCCTTCCAGCCCAATGCCACCAGGGCCAGCAAGGGGGGACAAGGGAAGCTTCCCAGCGTCTACTCAGGGACTTTGGGAGCCAGCAATGGATTTCTGTGTAGCTGGCCACCCTCCCAACAGTCTGTCCCCTCAAAAACATATAAATGTGGTGGCCCCGAAGTCCTGCAACGGATCTACAGATTAATTGCACATTCTGGGACAATAAATAAATAAAAATCTTAATTGTTATTTTCAAGGCTGGAGCTGGTATCTCCTGTTTTAGATTAATGCTGAAACAAGGCTTCATTTAAAAAGTAGTGATGTGTGTACAGCAAAGCCAGGGCTAACCGTGGTGTGGAAAGAAACCCGTTCTGTTCACAGGTGCCAGCACGGGCAGATGGAGCTACTGGGCTGTGCAAACAGGTCAAACTCTTGTTTCCAGCCACAACAGTTGGCTGTCGCAGCACAAATTATCCTTGGGCACTTGGTGCAGAGGTAACCTCTGCTCAGAACACCACAGGATTTACTGGTGCTTACCTCTGGGCCCAGCTGGCATCTTGTGACCGGAGTGCGTAGTTCAGGAGCCCCAAAGTTTGTGGAGCAGAAGGGAAGTGGCGTAGGGCCTGTGAGGATAAGCTAGCTCTGGGGTGCAGGTCTGCAGAGGCCGTGCAGATGTTCCTGTTTCCACCAGAGTTTAGGCAGGAAGCACCACAAACACTTGACTGGCAATATGACCAGAAGAAACGGCCCTCAGCAAATGCACACGTGGAGCAAGACTGAGACAAAACTGAAGAGAAACTGCTAACAACCCTGAGGTGTCCTTCCCTTCTGAGTTCAACTAAAAATTACTTTCAGTTTTTCCCATCAGGGACAAGCTACACTCGAACACATTGGTGCTTACATCTTCTTTAGAAAAGCTTAATTTATTTTTTATAGGTCGTTATGTAACACAAATAGACCAGTGCACATTCATACACCGCACAGATATGTCAGACTAGGGTTTGGTCTAATAATGCGTGTTTTAACTGAATCACAGAATGACAGAATGACAGAATTGAAGGGGTTGGAAGGGACCTCGAAAGATCATCGGGTCCAACCCCCCTGCCAAAGCAGATTCCTTAGAGCAGGAAAATGCCTTTCTTAAAGAACGTAGGGTCAGGATGGAAGAAAAATAAATCAGCTGCTGCAAAAGGCTCTTGAAAAAATACAGTTGTAAGTGTAGTCCTAATTTCCATGTCTTGATTTAAGAGAGAATGCCTCTCAAAACTCTGTAACAGTAACAAAAACCTGTATGTGCGCGCCAGCATGCAGGCAGCAGTATGCATTAATTGGATTAGCAGTACAACCTGTAAAGAAAAACCTTCTGCCTTTTGGGCTTCTCTAGCTACATTGCATCCTTTTGAAAGCAGAGTTTCTGCTCGAGATACTGTGGAAAGACTCAAGTAACGTTTTCTTCTCACCCCACCCTCTCAGTGTGCGCAGCTGTCAATGACATGCAGTGGATTCACCTCGCTCCTGCCCACCTAACCTGCTGCAGGGTTCCCAACCTTCCCAGAACCTCATCTCCACTTGGATTACATTCACGCTGTGCGATTGGCCTCTAGAGGTCTCTGCCAACTCAGGCTTTATCATTCTTTGAGCCTGGCTGGTTGGCCCAGCAGGGTCTCGGGTGGAGCCGAGGCACACAACACGTCTCAGGCGAGCAGAGGCCAGCGCGGTGCCCACCAGGGTCTGTGATCCTGGCTGCGGCCCAGCTGGCTGAGAGCAGCACGGGCTGCGAGCGCCTCCTTTCCCTTCCTCCTCGACCACAGGTGACTTACAACACCGGAGGGTTAAATGAGGTGTAATTCGCTCAATGGGCTCACCAGAAATGTAGAGCAGAGGTCTCCCTTGCAGCTGTGTGCTGCGAGTGCCTGCACTACGGGCGCACCTGGAGTAACGCACCGCTCAGCAGGAAAGCAGGGCGGCGGAATCAGCCGAGGGAAAAGCAGCCGTGTTTGTCTCGAGTGCTCGGCTCATCCTGCGTCTCTGGAGGACTGAGCTGCAGGCTGGGCATCCAGCCAGGGGACAGGGCAGTCCTAGAAGGCGGGGAGGAAGGCCATCAGACCCCCTTCCGCAGGGGCACGAAGGGCATCTCTGTGCACTCAACACACAGAGGCCAGCTGCTAGTTCAGGAAGTATTAATGCTTTTTCTATTGTGACCTTGTCCAAATGGTTCCTCCCCCAGAGCACTACACCCCATGGGGTCAAAGCACCATCAGCACTGGAAGCTCGGGCACAGCAAGGAGAAAAGACAGATCCCCTTCAAAACCTCACGGCGTTCAAGTCAGAAGGAACATAATCATGTGGATTATGAACATGGGTCAGAGACAGGGACATCAGTGCAAAAACTTGGTACAGAAGGAGCGTACCTGTGAGGCAGATAGGGAGGACCACACACTCCTCCTGGTCAACTGGAGGCAGCCAGAAGACTCAGGTGTCCCTGTAGTCCTCCTAGTGTCACAGCCTGCCACCAGCCAGGCTGCAGCTGGCTTCACACCACGCTGAGAGCTCCTGCCTGGAGCACCCTCAACCCAGGAAGGCACAGTGCTGCCGGGGTCCAGCCAAACCACGGATGGCTCTGCTCAAATCTCAAGAGAGAGAGGAGAGGCGCCTCCCAGAATTTCCCAGCCGGGCAGAAGACACACCTTGTGCTCCCAGTGGGCTCCCACAGGAACTGAAATAAACTGGAGAGGCGACTCCACCCTCCCGCATCCCATTTCACTTGTCCCAGTCTGAGCCCCATGGGAAGATGTCCTCCAGCTCCCAGGCCTCCCTCAGCCCCAACAGCCACCCGGAGAGCGCGGCGTGACTTAGTAGCTGCAACGTTAAACGTGTGCTCTCGTGGCAAGACAGCCCCTGATGTGTTCAAAGAGCAGGTGCCCCTCCTAACCAACTAAGCAGCTTTAGGTATCAGTGAGGGACTGTTCTCAGCTTATGTTTTTTGGGTTTTTTTTTGGTGATTTTACATGTACAGAAAGATCTCTTTCAAGCCTCCATCAGGAAAGGAAGAAAAGCCCTGCCTGGCTGGGTCACTTGCACCATGTCAACTTCTGTCAGGGTGCCACTGCTGTTACTTCCTACAGATCTCCAGCTGCATTCCTGCATTGCACGGGACAGGGTGGGCAGGAGTGGGAGAAATACAGGAGAGGATGAAATTCCTCTAACACCTCTAACATCACAAAGCCTGGGTCAATCCCCAAATGGTCCTGTATCTACAGCCTTGCTTCCTGGGGCAGATGAACTCCCGCTGCGATCACCTGTACTGTCTCCATCTCTTACCGACAGTTGCTTTTGGAGACTTCCTGCGAGGTGAGGAGAGGAGTGACGATGAACTCTTTCTGCTAAATCTCTTCTTCCTCTTCGCTGACAACTTCCTGCAGGTCCTGAGGCCCCTGCTCTGCTCTCTCTTTTACGTAGGCTGCCTTGATCTGTTCCAGCTCGCACAGCTCTGTCTCCAGCTCTTCCCTGTGCATTGTCCGCCGGTTCCTCAGCAGCTTCATGGGGAAGGGGTTTAAGTCATTGAAGGCAATGTTCATCAGCTTCCTGCAATGGAAAAGAGGGCTGGTGACGCCGTTTGCTGCCTAAGATGGTAACAGATACCCAAGAGTTTTAAGAGAGGGAGGTTTCCCAGACCACCTACCTCTGCTGCAGATTGCACCTGGCTGCCCCAGGAGGCTGCAGAGAGCACAGCCTCGTATTTCAGCTCAACAGTCACCAAGCAGCAGAACCATAACTGAATCACAGGCAACTGCTTCTAACACAACACCAGCCCAGGCATATCTTTTCAGGTACCAGTACGCAGCAGTCAGTGAGGAGCTGGGCTGTCAGAAGCCAACTCTGATGGCCCTCGGAGTAGGAACAGTCTCCTCTGTTCAGCCCTTTTGATTACATAAATGTTCCTCTCGTGCACATGTTGTCACCACAGGTTGCCAGCAGCTCTGTGCTCCCGAATTCCCCACCTGCTACAGCTGAGAGAAACCCAGCAGGGGACAGTGCCAGTTCCAGATGCTGAAAAAAGAGGGCTGGCCCAGACTTTGTGGCCTGGTCTGCTGCAGCATGCCTTCGCCCTAGCCAAACAGGCTTTAAGTAACAGCATGCAGAAAAAAGTCAGAAAAGAGGCACATTGTTCAACGTCCTGTTGACCTGCCAGTGCATGCGTCTCTGTTAACAGGCTGGTCACAACTCTTTTCAGTCTGACCTAAGAGGCAAGCAAGTACAGGCCCAGAGCGGGAGGCTGACTATAACCCACAGTCCTACCTGCCATCCACGATCATCCTTGTGAAAAAACGTAGGTACTGGTAAATCTCCACATTGTCATGAATTCTCAGGATTTCCTCCTCGTTGTATTTAAAAATTGCAAGAGCGTAGCGGAAAATCACCTGGAGGGTTGAAAGGCATTTCAGGTGACAAAGTCTTAGGCAGCTGAGGGATCAGGCCCTCTTGGCTTAAAACGTGGGGTGAGGGAGAAACCACTGCAGTTCATGCTGGTTGCTGGGCTCCTCCTGTACTCTATAGGCTGCTTTAGGGTGGGCTTAAAAAAGCCCAGAGCTAATCCCAAGGCAACGACCGTCTGTATGCTAATTTACAGCTCCAGAGCACACCAGACCCTCCAAAAGGATCCTACAGGGATCTCACAAGGGTTCTCCAGTTCTCCCTACACACTGGTGCAACGCAAGACTCACATTTTTTCACAAGTGCTAAATCTCTGCCCATCTGCTGCTCCCTGTATCTGTCCCCCCTCAGCTAGGTCTGGGTTGCAGAGCAGAAGACACAGTGGCCTGTCAGAAAACTCGGCAGTTTTGTAGCAGGACTACACACTAAAAAATGCCAGGGGCACTGCACACAGTAATAGGGACTAGGTCTGCCTGCAGGCAGCAACTACACAGATAACACTGGATGACAAGGAGGCACCAAGGCACCCCACCAAACTGTCAGGATAGGACAAGAGGCTCAAGCCCCCATCTCTTTGACACCTGTGGACATCCTTCACTCTGCTGTCATGTCACTGAAGTGACAGAAGGAAGGAAGTGCAGAAGGAAGCAGGCCTAGGTTCAGGGTTTCACCTTAGTTCCTTCGTACAAGAAGGCATCCCACACTCGCAGGAGGATGTCGCTGACCAGGCTGTCCACAAAGGCCACCAGAAACCAGTTGAAGGTGATGAGTGAGACATCGATCTGATGCTGCTCAAAATGAGCCGTGAGGCGAGGCAGCTTCTCTGCTAGGAAGTCTTTGAAGACTCTCTGATCTACCTGAAGTTGACAAAAAAGAAAAGAATGAATTATCTGTTAAAAGCAGTCCTGGTGCTGAAGGAGAGGAACAATGCAGCAGGATGATGGCCCACGCATGCCACAGTAATCACTGGTGCTGTCTTCTAGCCTAGGTACACCCAAGGAAGAGCACAGCATCCTTTGTCCCTCGGTCCTTCAAAATTATTGAGCGGTGTACTTGTATGCTGTACCCAGTGGAGCTGAAACAGGGCTGAGATATAAGCATGGATGCGTTCTCACGCAGAGGACCATATTCCTTCCCAGTCGCAAAGATAATAAGGAAAATGATGCCACATCTTTCCACAGTGGTCTCACTGACACCTTCTGTAATGTCATGAGTGTTCAGTTGAATGATGGGGCCTAAAAGCATGCCCAGGTCTGAACAACAGCATATGGCCCCTGTGCAGACTAAATACCTAAGATCCCCTCTGCCTTCACAAGCAGGAGCCAATCTTCTCATTTAGCTTCTCTTTCTGGGCTCTTTACTGTCTGTGCTTTGCTTCTGGTTGTATGAGCCGGGACACAGAAACGCAGTCAGCGAGATCATCATCAGCAGCGAGCATCAACCAGCTTTCACTTTATCAAGCCAATCCACAAAGCATCACCCTAGACCTTCCTCTTCACTTCCTTCTTGGATAGACTTTCAGAGGCCAAACGTGAGCCCAGGATGTCTTATGAAAGAAAAAAGGCTCACTCAGCTGATGGTCTTTTACCACCAAACGTAGGGGAGCCTCTGTGTCCTCCAGCCTGCTGTTTTTTCCCTGGCAATCACCATTTGCTGAGTGCTGAGTGCCGTCTATTAAATCTCACTGCTAACCCTACCTGCTCCAGATCACTACAGCACAGACATTTTGCTGTCTGCGCAATGATTTGGCTGCTTCCCAAGTCTCCGTGGGCTGGCCTCTTGACCAGCACACCGATGTCCCAGTAAACACCTGTCAATTCAGTGGCACAGTCACTCCCTCTCCACCACTGATGCTTGCAGACTCATCTACTGCGAGCCCACAGCAGAAACCCTTTTCTCTATGAAAGGACCACACACAATAACGAGACCAAGGTCACGGCCAGGCGCACCGGACTGGGCGCTGCTGGGTATGGGTGGTAGGGTCACACAATTACAGTTCCATTGAGCTAAACAGAGTTTATCCTGGCTCTGTGCCCATCTGGGAGGACACCGTACATCCGATACAAGACAACACACCGTGAAAACCTTGAAATCCAGGAACTTTGAACCAGAAGGATGAGTTACTTATAAAACTTTTTATATCAAATGGCCACAGGGCTTTTGATATGCAGGGGAAAAAAAAAAAAACTGATACGCAGCCCCAAAGCCAGAATTAACACTGCATTTGATCACGAACTGAAGCAGAGTGAATATAAAAATAACAGTATATAAAAATACCAGAAGCACAGGGCACTCCAGAAGATAGGGTGAGGTTTCTAAAGAAAAATGTGATGGGCTCCAGAATGGCATTTTCTTTCTGTTTGGTCCTACATGTGTCAGAGTTTTCCACTTCACTTTTTCACTTTAACTGGGCCCTCCTTACAATAAATAACAGTACACTTCATGGACACCTTTCTTCTGACTAACCTGGCCTCCAGGAGTGGTACTCAGTTTCTTAACAACTCTATCTCTGTAATGGAAGGGACTGAAAGGTGATGTCAGCTGTCCTGTGAGAAATCAAACACACTGCAAGCTCACAGAATCACGGACTTGTAAAACGGTTTGGGTTGGAAGGGACCTTAAAGACCATCCAGTTCCAACTGTGAGAAACCAAGTTGTGTTTTTGCAATAGAAGGTGCTTTTGCAGTGGAAAATTCCCCTAACCTTGCATATTCAGAAGTGATTGTGCGGCATAGCAGTGGGGAGTATGTTAAGCAGGTAAGGGGAAGGTCTCACTGTCCCAAAATAAGGAGGATAGCTAAGAAAAACAGGATGAGCAGTATGAAATCAGTAAAAACAAAAATCACGGGCTCTCTAGTCAGGAGAGAAGAAGGGGGAAAAAAAAAGGAAAAGGAGAAATTAATGGTTGGTCAAATCAAATTGTACATATATGGTATAAAAGCGTGTCGAGTAGGTTGTGAACCTGTAGTACTCAGCCAATGAGGAAACGGGGGAGAAATCAGGTGTCAGGTAATAGGGAGCATAGTGTTATGATGAACTTTTGCAGTGTGCTCCTGCTTGCAGGATGCCCACCATTGCAATTGCAAATAAAATAGCTTCACAGAAGATCCTGTCTGAGGAAAATTATTGAGATTTTTCTCACACAGCCCCCTGCCATGGGCAGGGACACCTCCCACTAGTCTAGGTTGTCCAAAGCCCCATCCAGCCAGGGATGGGGCATCCACAGCTTCTCTGGGCAGCCTGTGCCAGTGCCTCACCACCCTCACAGTGAAGAATTTCTTCTGAATATCTAATCTACATCTCCCCTCTTTTGGTTTAAAGCCATTACTTCTTGCCCTGTCACTGCGCTCCCTGACACAGAGTCCCTCCCCAGCTTTCCTGTAGGCCCCCTTTAGGTACTGGAAGGCTGCTGTGAGGCCTCCCCAGAGCCTTCTCTTCTCCAGGCTGAACAACCCCAGCTCCCTCAGCCTGTCTTCACAGGAGAGGTGCTCCATGCACTCCAGCTGTTCATTGACATAAAGGGTGATGCCCCCTTCTGGTCTCCCCTGCCTGTCTTCCCTAAAGAGCCTGAGTCCTTCCATTCCAACACCCTAGCCATGGGAGCCATCCCACCACATCTCCGTAATGCCAGTGATAAAGCCCTATAAATGCCAGTGTAAACGCCCATAAAGCCCTGCAGGTGTGCACACATCTCTAGCTCCTCTTGTTTATTCCCCACGCTACATGTGTTAGCACAGAGACGTTTAAGCTGGGCCCCAATGAAGCTGCCTTCCTGGCTGGAGTGGCTGGGATTCCTTTGTGCTGCTCTTCATGCGCTCTCCTGCTGACCCGTGACCCTTCTCCAGGCTCTGGGTACCAAACTGGGAGGAGCAGGATGGATTGAGGTTCCCCTCCTCTTCAGACTGCTCCTGGCTGCATCACTGGTGCCCACGTGAAACAAGTCGACTGATGGCTTTTAAACCTCTACTGTAAATCACCGCACCAGCGTACAAGCAGAAGTGAGAGCTCCCAGCTCACCTGTGATGTTATCAGTGTGTCGCTGTAGTAGTCTGCTGGCATTAGGTTCTCCACAATGTGGACGAGGCACCAGAAAGCACTTTCCTCATCTTCCAGGACCAGGAGGGCAACAGCTGCCAACCTGTGATGGACGAGACACAGTGAGGCAATGCAGCACTGCAGGACGAGACATAGGTCAGCACAGGTAAAAGGGAATCCAAGAATCCTTTCGGCTTGTCTCTAGCTCCTTGAGAATCCAAAACATCAGATGTAGGAGGAGAGTTAGCCAGACAGTGATCTGTTCTGCGGGTTTCTGAAGAAGCCATGGGGTTGTGATTTTCCTTCCTGTGTGCCTCTGTCAGCAAACATGCAGCATCAACTACAGAGCTGCTGTGACGAAATGAGACTCCCCAGCTAACAGGATGTTCTGCAGACCCTCACAGTTGGCAAAGTGTGCTGATTATGGCTATTTCAGTGTGGGAAACGGCTCACACAGAGATATTCCATGTTATGTGATGTGGCTCATCTCCCCCTCCTATCCATCCTCCCTAACCCCCTTCAGTTCTGACTTACCGAATTTTAGCCAGATGTGAAACGTTCAAGGCCAGGCTGGATGAGGTTTTGAGTAAACTGCTCTTCTGGAAGATGTCCCTGCCCATGGAAGGGGGCCTGGACTAGATGATCTTAACAGTCCCTTCCAACCTAAATCATTTTATAATTCTATAACATCTAATATCAAGGGATCTCTAGAGTGGAAAATGTCTTTCTGAAGACCATCCAAAGAGCAATAGGAATAGCTTACACAGACTTTCCTTACGTATGAAGATCCAAACAGAAATTCCCTTCTTGCAGCTATTGTCTGATGTCCTTCTTCCTCGGCTGCACTCTTCTAAGAAACCTATTTTTATCTCTTCTGTAGCCATAATTTGTTAAGTAAAAGTGGAAGACCCCCTGAGCCTTCTCTTCACCAGACAGAACAAGCCCAGTTTTCTCAGCTCCTCCTCAGGTGTCATGTGCCCCAACCCTCTCATTCCTAACACTTCCCATTTCCTTCAACTCTTCTCAGAAAAAGGGAACACGAGGGTGTTCTGCTGAGCACATTACGAGTCAGAAATTCAGTCCTACCCTCCTGCTGTTATTTTGGGACTGCCTCACTCCATCTCCCATAGCTGTTCCTTCCTGTTCTGGAGCTGTGTAGAAGCCAAACAAGTGCATCCTGCTGCTTGCTACATCCCAGCAACAACACTGGCTGGAAAAAAGACCGCACATGCAGAACTCTGCAGGAAATTACCTAGAGCCAATACAGATCTAGAGACATGTGCCTGGGATTGCATAAATCACAGCTCAAGTGTCTACACCTTCTCAGTGCTCTCCCACGAAGAAGCAGCATACCTTGTTCCTCACCTGTTCAATCCCTGGCAGTATCCAATGGCAGGATTGTGCCAGGAGAATGCCAGCAGCACCCTCCGGAGCTTGGGGATGAGCTGGGAGGTGGGAGAGGAGAAATATTTGTTGTTGGTCAGTGTCCGGGGCAGGTCAAGCTCAATCTGCCGGCAGGCAGGGTGCTCGGTGCTCTTGCTCTGCCTCAACAGCCGCTGGTAGTGGTCCGGCAGACGGCTGCAGTGCCGGCTGACGATCCACCTCCAGACCCGCTGCCGATGCTCCACAGGAATGCCGCTTCGAATGAGGCTTTTCAGCTCTGCAGAGGGACTCAGCTCTCCTACGCTGTTCCACCTGTCGCGGAGGGGCTTCTCCACCACCTCCTGGCTCCGCAGGTTGTTGGACTTTATCTCCAGGGCCTGGATTTTGGCCAGAAGTTTCCAGTCCTCAACTTCGTAGTCAGGCACAGTCATAAACCCATACTCATCGTACTCACTGGAAGGGCACAAGGCAGAGGTTAGTTCAAAGGCCAGTTCCTGTGTCAAGGCCACCCAATGCCAGGTTCCTGTCGCCCACACCAGAGCACAGGCACTCCTCCTTTGCTTTTTTGGCAGCTAGGTGGAAGAGCCTGCTGTCTCAGGGCCATGAAGGCGGAGGGGAGCCTGCAGCAACAGCACAGACACATGAACTCAGGTGTAGCTTTGCTCCGAGCTACAGCCTGACCCCATCAGACCTCTCTCACCCTGTCTGATCTCCTCCCACAAGGTAGTATCTTGCTTAACCTGTGTACCTTCTCCCCGCCATGTCCTAGTACAGAGGGAGTTCTTCAGGGACGGACTGCAAAGGCTTCAGGGCATCAGAACAAAGAACAGAGATCCACAGCCCTTTCAGATGTCTCCCAGTGCACAATGAAAATCTTCTACTAATCAGAAAACCCCAAAAGTGCTGACAGTAGGGCGTGTTGAGGGTTTCTGCATCATCCCTGGTAAGTGATGACAGTATATGAAAGAACAGCACAAAGCTGTGCCAGGAGAGGTTCAGACTGGGCATGAGGAAACATTCCTGTACTGTGAGGGCAGTTAAACAGTGGAACAGGCTTCCTAGTGAGTTGGCTGGTGCCCCATGACTGTCAGCGTTCAAGAGTTATTTGGATAATGCCCTCAAAAACATGCCTTAATTTTTGCTTGGCCCTGAAGAGGTCAGACAGTTGGACTTGATGATCTTTCAAGGTCCCTTCCGACTGAATTATTCTGTTCTGTTCTAGTCAGTCCACCTGCTGGGATACTTGCAAGGTATCATTATAGTCTTGGTGTTGGAGTCTCAACTCCAAAGCTGCCTGGAGAAGCTGGAAGTTTGTTCAACCAAATGTAATAGAATCTGCTACAAAACTGGGGCATTTCAAAAAACTGCCTTTTCCTACAAAAGAAATTGCCTTCCTATAACAATACGCTGCTACCAGATACCCATTGTTTCCACATCACCAAACCAAATGAGCTTCCTCTACCTCTCCTCACAGGCCACAGCTCCAAGTCCATGCTGTAGAGCTGCCCCCAGATCCTTCTTGCCTGCACACTCCCCTCCAATGCTGGACTCCTCTGAGGGTGTGAACGTCCTCGTGCTCTTGCCTATTACCTCACAGGGTTCAGGTTCAGACCTTCTTCTGCTCCTTCCTTCACATCCCACTGGAGCGCTTCCTGGATGAGGTTCCTCACCAGCTCAGCATCGGAGCTGGGCAGGCCAGGCACGGTCTCCTGCAGCTTCCGCAAGACCGTCAGGTATTTGCTCTCCATCTGGCAGTTTCGGGCTTGCAGGCAGGCACACTGATGAGAAAACAAGAGGGAATGAGCTGGCTCACTGATGTTCTTCCTGTATTGCCTCCACTCTCTACTGGTCTTGTCCACATATCAAGCAAAGACTCCTGATCTGCAAGGCCCCAGAGAACACATCCAGAAGTTTTCTACAGCCATGGAAATTGCAGCCACAAATGGACCACTGTGGTCAATGAACAAGCACAAACCACATTAGCGAGCACACAACAGAAGTTGCTTTTTGAGGCTTTTTGAGTGGGAAACCTAATACAGCATCACCTACTTACCTCATGAATTGCATCAGTGGGTGGCCATATCCCAGGCAGCTCAGCTCAGAGACACCACTGCAGCTGAGTTCTCCGCAGGCTTTTCTCCTGCTTCTTATACAAGTTCTCTACCCCACACTGAGGTGTACCCTGACAAAAGACGCCACTCAACGGACTGAGCTGGGACCACGCGATTTTCAGAACACACAGCAGAACCACAGACAAGGTGAACACATGCCCCACAGCAACCCCAGTCCCATTGCACTGCTACAAGTTTCTCAAGCGCAGGAAGCTCAACTGAGTTCAAACAGAGCAAGACAGTCCCTGCTGCCATCATACTCCAGGGCACAAAGAGAGAGAGAGAGAGAGAGGTAGAAATGAGGATTGTTATCAATTGTTATTGTTATTATGATTGTTAACTCACAACCGAGGAACTAAGGCCACAAAGGTGACAAGACTCACCCAATTAGTGTTTCACAGGAACCACAGTGAAGATTCCTGCTCAGCGGGAAGCAGCAGTTGAAAACAAAACAAAAAAAGAAATCACAGAAAGAATTAGGCTGCATATAGAGGGGAAAGAAATGAGCGTAGGATACTGTCATGCTACCACTTTAACCAGCCTTTTGCCTCACATTGAACATATCAGTCTGATTACTTCTCTTCTGAAGATTACAGCAGTTGCAGGATCAGAGAAGGGCAGTAAGCTGAGGTAGACAGGATTTCAAAAGACTAGGAAGCAAATAGATATAAGCATGACAATAATACCCCAAAGGCAGCTGTTTGCCCTGTACTAGAATCCAAGACTGTGGAGACATCCCTTGAAACCCAGGAAGGAAAACCCAGAGAACAAATGCCAGACTCGGGAACTGGTTCAGAACTAGCAGGTAGGTTAGACAAGTCTGAGAGTAACCAGGTTATGCAATAAAAATCAAGCTTAAGAAAGCAGATGAACTCTGAACTAGCTGCAGAATCTAAGAGTACTGACACCTGACAGTGCCAGGCCTCCTCGAGAAATCAAAACTAGATGGAGCCAGTGTGCAGGCAGCCTGCCAGCTCTCAGGAAACTTTCCTCATTCCCTGAGCATACTGTAATTTCTTTATTTGTTTCAAAAGCATAGCTGAAATGCACTAATCTGGGTTATGTTTCAGAATCCCTAAGACTGAGTTTTGCAAGTATTTTACTTTGACTGAAAAAAAGAAAATTATATTATCTAATTTGGGAACAACACAAAGCACAGAAAATATTATGCTAAAAAAAAAAAAAACATGTTAGGAGTAAAGCTGCTTCTTGGTGTGTTTTGTATCAATATCCATTCCAGTGTCTGCTTTGGAAATAAATAAGAAAAAGCTCTTCCCAAGTAAAAAGTTATTTTGCCTCACCTTCATCAGAAGGGCTTTTTCATTCTCAGCAGCGCTTGTCCAGAGCCGAGTAACCTGGTGGATCTCCGAGTTGAGAAACTGGTTCTGGGTTTTGTATGCATCAATATCATCCTGCCACAAAGCAAAACAGTCACACAGGGACAGTTTTTGAGCATCCCAAGAGGGAACTGAAGTGTGGAGTGTGTTAGGGACAAGAAAATATCTCCAAAATACTAATACCACAAATACTACCTATGAAGGAAATCAAGGCACAACATTAAATAGAAATGTCATACATAGAGAAGACACCTGGAAAATGCTAAGCACACTGTATGCATGTGCTTAGAAAACACAGAGGCAGCTGGGTGATATAAGCTAGAGAAACACCTAAATGAGATGAAAAATATAGTTGTACTGTTTTTTGTTTTTTGTTTTTTTAAAAAGATACAGATCCTAGCCCCATGGCTGGCAGCAAAACACTCTCCCACAACAAAGTAAGTGGCTCTTCTAGAAATTCTCCACCACATGCTAATAGTTCATTATAACAGTGCAAATGATGACAATACAACTGGCTGGATTTGAAAGAACCAGGATGTGTTGGGAAACTGTTGGCTAGAGGGAAACACACATTAACAGAGCCAGTGAACACAGCTAGTGAGACTGCAGCAAGTGAAACAGAAGAGTGAACAATGAGGTGAGCACTCAATGGCAACATGAAGTCAAAGAAAACAGGCGGTGGGCTGAAGCTGAAACTAATCAGGATGCTTTTAAGAACCCTGTTAGTACCAGATGAGCCCACCCTGTCTCTGATGTGAAGACAGACAAAACATCTAGAGAAACACGTTCTCTGGCTTCCATGAGGAACACCCTCCCACTGAACCAGAGGGTACCAAAATGGGAGCTCCCAAATGACTTTGTGTCATCTCCACACACCTTCAGATGCTCAATCTCCTCCTGCTGTTTATACAACGTCTCTGCAGTGATTGTGTTGGCTTCTTGCAGGGGATCAGAGAGCTCTCGGGCCATCTGCTCTGTCAAGGCCATGATGACTTCTTGTTTGGCGTGGTTCTTCTCCATCAGATGCTGCACGTGCTCTTTGAGCTCCTGAATGTGGCTGTCTCTCAGAGCAAGCATCTGCTCAAGTTCCTTCTTTTCCTTCTCAAGAGCTTCCAGTCGACTGGTGAGATCAGCAATTTGCCTCACTTTGTGGCGCACCAGCTCCAGTCTGTCCTTATCTTCTGCTGCAGTGAGATACATGCTAGATACTCGCTTCTCCTGCTGGGCTGCCTCCAGGGCTTTGTGGAGAAGTTTAACCAGCTCCTGGAAAAGGAATACAAAGCCATCGCATCGCAGTGCTGCCCAGGGTACTGGCAGCATGGAGACTACAGACCCCAGCAGAAATGAGTGAACAGCAAAAGATTCTCAGGATCTCAGAACTGAAGCCTTTCAGAAGCAAAAGTGAATGCAGCAACCTTGACATCACAGCATCCCCCTAGCAGAGGAGCTCTGCTCTCAGAGCTAGGCCTGAAAGGTCTTTGCAGCAGACCGCAGGCAACTTGACTTTAGGTGCCTTGCTAGTAAGAAACCTGCTGCTCACGCTGCCTGCATTCCGACTTTCTACAAGTCACCCTTCTTGGGAGGCCCAAAAGAAACCAGAGTAGCTGGAGGTCTGGTCAGCAGTGTGATAAAATGGAAGCAAGGGAAATAATGCAGTATACATCTCTCCCTGCTACCAGGTGGAAATTTACGTATACATTTCAACTGACCCTCTACCAGAGTCCTCCCTCACTCCATTCTACACAAAGACACAAAAGCTTGCCCCAGCACCATGCTGCTGATTCAGGCTTCGCTGTCTTGAGATATTTAAGGAGGCAAATCAAGGATGTAACTTGATTGCCCTCTATGGGACCTGGCTCTCCTGCCTCTTCTGCTGGAAGAGCTACCAGCATCATTAGTGGGGAGCCTAGTATTGCTCCATGCATGTGGAGAAGAGTATCACTCAGGAGAGACAGCCCTTGCAGTGGCTCATCTACTGGGTTTCTCCAATCAAGTCATCTCTTTAACAGTGGATCACTGTTCAAAAAAGTGTGACCTGCAAAAAGCACAACTCAGCCCTGCAGTTCCTGCCAGCATCATGGTGCCTTATCCAGGACTGTACTTCATGTACCTGTTGAGCAACAGACGCACACCAGCATGACTGATATCTGCAGAACACACTTGGACTTGTTCTACCTCCCTTTTCCAGCCTATCTGCTAGATATGCTTCCTAGCGATGGCTGCAGGACACCCCTTTTTCCCTTGTGCTGGGCACAGTCAGGCTACATACAAAGGGGTAACACCAGGAACTTGAGCTGAGTGCCTGTTGAGCACTCCTCAGCCTAACACCAAGGCCAAGGGAGTCCCTGTGACCAGTTTCAGGGTCCTGCCCTAAAAAGCAGCAGACCCTTCATCACACTCACCTTCTGTGACTTGACTTCCTCCGTGAGCGTCAGGATCTGTTGCTGTAGGACACTCACTTTATCCATTGAGCTCCTCTCCCTGGACAGCTCTTCAGCCAAGCCTAGGAAGCCACTGTTCATCCACTTGGCTTTCCTGACCCAGTTCACCCTGGACTCCAGCCTCCCATCCTCCGGGATCTCCTCCTTAACTGAAGGGGAAAAGAATTAATTTACACAGAACAGGGTTGCTGCTATGAACTCCCATGCCTTGCTATTGGGGAACAGCTCCACCCAGAAGACTGACACACAGGACAAGAAAAATCGACCTGCTGGGATCCACAGACAGCAGGGATCAACCACAGGTACATCCAAAATAAACAAAGCCACGGTGCCTTATGGTACGTGCTAGCTCTCCTTGCACCCCACCCACTCTGCGCACAGCAAATGCAAGTTAGCATCTGTGGAGAGCACAGTCGAAACTCCACAGCTCCACCACATGTTTGGGAAGAAAAAGGCTGAAAGGAATGTGATTGTGCAGCAGTTTAACTTCCAACTCAAAGAAACACTAGTATGGACTGGCATCGTGGATGATATTTTTGCCTCTGCAGAAGATTCCAAAAGTAAGAGATAGGCAGATTCAGCCTGAAGCAGAGCAAAAAGTGTCATTCTTGTGCTAGCAACACAGGAAGGAACCTGAGACAACGTGACCGAGTTTTCATGTCCCAGGACTATTCGCCACTCTGTCCTCCCCTCTCCTGCTAAGTCTGACTCCCTGGTAAATGGTGTCGTATTCGGACCAGCTCACACAGTTCAGTAACAGGCACCTGCAGACCCTGCCTCCACTTCTGCCTCTTGCTCCTCATCCAGGCTCTCAGGGTGCTCCTGGAACTCACTGAAATTAAAGATATTCCCATTGTTTCCCCGGAGTTGCTTGGAGACGCAGATATTGTAGACAGTGTTTCTGAAAAAAGAAGGGATCAAAACAGCCTCGTGAATAGAAGTCATGAACACTGCAGCCAGTTTGTACGCAAACTACCCAGTGCCTCGCCCCTCCTCATAACTCACACTTACTCACATCCCACTCCTCCTCCAAGAATCCGTCTCCACCATGTGCTAAAAAAATGAACTGTCCATGGCACCAGTGAATCTAAGGGGAGCAAGGGTGAAGCTGGTGGATATTAGGAAGGTGCCCCAATATCGGTACCAGCACAGCAGTGTGCATCAGGTGGGGATCTTCCCCCATGTCCTTGAGCCCTGTACGTAAAGGCATCAGGCCGGAGAGAAGGATCAAAGCAAACAGTAGAGCAACCATACTCATTCCCTCCCTTCCTTCTCTCACTCTTCCCTCCTACCCTTTCCTTAGCTCACTGCAGAAACCCCCAGGTGCCAACAGAAGCTCAATTCACTACAGAACAGCCAAAACTGCCACAATGATCACAGCTGAAGCTAACGCCGGTCCTGTGCTTTGCTCATTTAATGCCCTTGCCACAACAGTCTTGATAGCCCTTGATACAGTAAAGTTTCAGGAATGAAATTGCAATCAGACCCAGAACCAGTCCATCAAAGACTGTTACAGCTGCTGCTTTCAGATTTTGCCAGGAGAGCTAGGAGATGACTCTACAGGACCAGGCAGAACCAGCAACATGCTAGTGTTTTCTGTAAAACCTACACAAGAAAGTAAGGCACTTGCCTGTCTCTATCTCACACTACCCTGTGTTTTTCCCATGAAACAGGAGCAATTCAGGGATCCGACGAGCTTGGCTGAAATCAGACACACTACACTCATGAAGATGCAGGTCCAACAGCAACAGAGCCTGCAGAAACATTCACAGATCTAGGGGAGTAATATAATTTGAAGCTGAAAAGAAGCAATTGCTATTCAAGCTAGCAAAGGTAAGGCTGGAGAGGGGTTATGATTACAGTACTTTTAATTAGAGTGGGGAGGAAAGAATGCATAGCCTGCAAAAAGCACAGCTGCGACTGATATTCTTTGGTCTCATAGAAGATCTTTCCTCCTAACAGCATCAGATTGTAGCCATAGTAGTGGTGGTACAAAACTACAGCCAACCTCCCCACCAAAAACATCTGGCAAGTGCCAGGCTACCTACTGCACCTGTAACCACTTGCGTGCTTTCGGTTATCTGTAAATAAGTGACTGGGACACTACACTTATGGAGACACTGGTGGGGGTTGGTTTTGAGCAACAGTAGCTGCCCAACGCTTGTAATTTGTAGCCCTGATGGAGCCACACCTTGCAGTGGCAACCACAGTGTCAGTGAAGGTCGTGTGACTTCTCACATTCTTGAAACTCAGCCAGGGGCAGCAAGCTGCGCAGTGTGAGGGCCATTTTATGCCTTGTGCTCGGAGTTCCTGCTTTGCAGAGTATTCACGGTCCTTTGCATCCACTGGAATGGTTTTCTGTCGCTAGCCTACAGGGTACAGCTCAACCCGCCCACACGCCCTTCCAGGAGTGATGCTTGGATGCACCACGGCAAGCATGCTAGCAACCAGCTGCAGAGGAAAGCTAAACCAAGCCGCAGGAAAAACCTAGTGACCAACCAAGACAGCTAGATGATGTGGAATGCACTGGAACAGAGGGATGTGAAAGAGCTTCCAGCAGGAAGTTTGCTTCTGCATGGAATATCCTCCATAAAGCTTCTTCATGATTTGCCTACCTAGGCAAGCGTCCCGTTTCACACAATACCCAACAGGTGAGGAAGGAAAAAAGTGGCATGCACTGCAGCTCTCCTCGTGCACTTACTGTATCTCTGTCCAAGGGTGCTTAAGGGAGATGTTCTGCAAAGCAGTAGACGTCTGGGGTGCAGGCAAAGAGGCTGCTTTTAACCCCACCACTTCTGTTGGTGTTTTGACTGGAGGCATAAAGTCCTCACTGTCAACAACATCTGTGTAAAAACAAACCAGAACACAAGATGCAAGTGAGCAAGACAGACCTGCATTGGACTTTGGCTCCTTCACGTAACTTAAGAGCCACATTTTCTTATAGCTAGACCTTCTGTGCACAACATGCCAGGCAGAACAAAGGCAGCAGAGCAGGTTTCCTGTATTTAAGGTCAAATTACAGAAGGTTCCAGGTAGAAGTACATTATCCGCTCAGGGACTACCAAGTGACTTCAACCATTGGTACATGAGAGTGACTAACTCTAAGCAATCAACCTTTAACCTCCTAAAGGAATGAGGAACAGAGTTGTTGCTGTTCTTTAATCCCAACACAGTGTTTGATAGTTTTAATGTGTAGGTAACATCGATCCAAGCATTGGTAGTTAGCAACTCGTTCAGAAACCTGGCCAGTGCCTCTGTCCACTTACAGATGAGGAGCACCATTCATCACTGGAGAGCTGAAAGCAAACGAAGGGCTGACACACGCAACACCTACTTGTTCTGTCAACCAGAGGTTCATTCACAAGCTGGGAGCTGCCCACAGGAAATCTGCTCTGAGCATTGCAAAATTCCCAACGTCTCACTTGTAGCTGCTGCAGCCAGTACATCATTGCCTGCTTGCTGATTGCCTAAGATAACACAGAACAGGAAGGAAGAGGGCAATCTCATCAGCATAAGATCATCAGCATCCTGTAGGGATGACCACCACTGCTCTGACCATGCCTGCAGAAATAAAGGCCGGCTGTGTCATGCCTGTGCTACAGCCTCTGCTTTGGAAGGACTGAATAAATCCGCAGCATGGCCTTAGCAACAGAACCTCAGAGGACAGCTGACCTTATTTAAACCCTTTTTCATTTACTGTGTTCCAAGGCTAAGCAGAAATGTGACAATTATTTTAACTGGAAATCACCCATGGAGTTCTCTCAATAGAGATTTCCACAGAGATAAGAATCTAACAAAGTTCTTTGCTGGAGGAGCCACTTTATACACGGGAGCTCATTTCTGTTCAGTAAATTACAAAGCGGATTGCAGGGCTCTTCAATAACTTTAATTCAGCACCCAATTTGACTTTTACTCCTATTCTGTTAAAGACAAGTCATCTCACAGGTAGTGGAAACCCAGCCTCACAGAAACAGTGCAAACAATTTAAGTCCAAAAGGCAAGAGCGCAGGCTGAGGACTAAAGTGAAACTCACGCTGAGGTATGTTAGCAGAGATGTGTCTGTCCTGATGGGGAACGTTCTGTACCAGCCCCCTGAAGGAGATGCTGACCCTTACCTTCAAAGTAAAAACTCTGTTTGGTGTTCTGATCTCAAAAACCCCTTCACCATTTTCCACCTTGCAGTCAAAGCTGGCACTGGAGAGATCGATAGACCCCAAAGGGTTCACATCCTGTGCAGTTCTGTAGTACAGTAAGTGACATTTATTTTCATCATAAACGAACCAGCGAGACTTCCAAGTCTTGATTGGACCCTTGATGCCCAGCTTATTTAAATAGCCACAGAGTTTTTTTCTGGGTGTTTCTCTGCTGGGTTTCAACTGTGCATTTTCTAATTCTCCAGGAGAGGAAAGTATGACCTTCTCCTTTGCTGAGGCTCCACCGCTCCTGTTGTTGTCTGGGTTTGACTCTGCTAGCTTGCCTGGGACTCCAGCAAGGGGCCAAGTTCCACTTTCTGGTCCTTTTTTCATCTCTTTCAGGAAATATACACAGTATCAAATTGAAACAGTAAATCCTCTAGGTAAATAAGCCACAGCAGATCCCAACTATCTCAACCTGCAGATGATGAAAAAAACGAGGAATAAGTTCAGGTCTAGCATATGACAAAAAACATTCCCTAGCTTTTCAACTACCCAACCAAGGTCCCAAGCTTCTACTTTTAGCCATCACTCTCTCCCTTCCTGTGCTCAGATGACGTCTACATATCTGTTTTCTCTCTTTTCAATTCCTAAACCAGCCCAGACTAGTAGCCAAGAAGCAGTACCACAATCTCTCAAGTGAAAAGTAAGCCTGTGGGCACTTCAAATCAATACCAGTAAGTGGGGGATCTGAAGACCCAGACAACAATGTTAAGTATCGGCTGCAGAAAACATAGTTGCAAGCTCTGAAGGAACGTGTATTCAGGTCAAGAGATTTCAGATAAGCTTTCCACCGTGTGTCCAACTGATACTTTAAATCAGTGTCTGGAGAAAAATCCCACCTTATGCAGCATCCTTTTACACTATTTGTGCCAGCTGAGGACTGCTGTTAAATAGCCCGCGTATCATGTGCCAGGTCTCCATCCAGCAGGCCTCACCTGATGGATTATGCACAAGAGAAAGAAATTCTGTGATCCTTGCAGAACGGACTAGGTGGCTCAGTGGCCAAAGTACCCTGCTGGGTTCCTGGGAGGAACGCAACGTGCAAGAGAAAAACAGAAAAATAAGGCTGGAAGGAATTTGTAGAGGTTCTTAGTCTAGCCACCCTCTCAGAGAAGGTGCTGACTTCAAAGCAGTGTCTCACTAAAATTCATTCACGTAAATTTTGATCTCATGCAAGGATGGCAACTCTGCTGCATTTCTGGACACTTGTTGGAGAGCTTAACTGTAAGGCCAGTGTGATTTTTTGCCCACAGCTGCACACAACAATGGCCCTTGTATAAAGAAAAATAATAATACCCCTGAGAATACCTATGAATAATTTGCAAGGTTTTTTTTTTGTTTGTTTGTTTTACTTAACTAAAAGCATGGTTTATACCTCGACTAATGAAAGGACTACTAGAGGCTTCAGCTTAGTTACTATGGTATCTGAAGCAAATATGTAAACAAATAAATCGATGCAATGTTAAGTTAGTGGAAATCCAATTGCAGCCACAAAACCACTGAACGCGGCAGCCAGCACCGCGACGACAACAGGTCAATGGTGATTAATACTGTGAAGCACAAAGAGGCATTGCCCAAGCTCATGCTTTTAGGAACAACTTACCCTCATGACTGAAAGAATGCTTACATGTGTTAGCACTGGTTATGCCCCATCGCGTTTACTGCTGCCTCCTGCTGTTCCCTCATTTTTAGAAACCAGGAAACTGTTTAGAAAACTGTAGATAATGCTCACTTTTTTTTTTTGAACTTTTTTTTTGGAACTTCTTTCAGTCCACTCCCCTGGCAACTACAGATCCTGCTCCTGAAAACATTCACAAGTGCCAGGAACAAGCTCCCGTCATGGAGGTGCCACTGCAAGAAAGCTTTTGAAACAACTGGAAACTTCATTTCCGAGCTATTTTTGCCTGGCACAAAGGAATCATTATCAGGAGGAAGAAGCAGTCTCAAATTCCCCTAACAGACCCCAGGGCTTTCATGGTAGTATCAGCGCAGGGACCTGCATTGTCTGAAGACTCCAGCATACTTCTTCCTCTTGCCAGTGTGACGCTACACGGGTCCACACCATGGGTTCAAGCACCCTGTTATAAGAGATCTGATTAGATCTGCATTGCAAAGCACTCTAGAGGAGATCTCACCTCCTTGAGAGAAGCGGAGCGATGTCCCTGGGAAGCCACCGTCTGCTGGCACAGAGCTATCGCTGCAGGCACCACCAGCCAGGTAACCACAGCCTCCAAAACAAATCCGACAGCAAGAGAAGAGGGGCTTCTCCAGCTTCCCTCTGCCCACTCGCAGTCTGGGAACCGTCTGAAAGAGATACTGAGCTGAGAGCAGCTCTGACACTGACTCATCAATGAAAAGGGAAGATCAGTGCGGACCGTGCCCAGATGTTTTCAGAGCAGCGGGTGTCAGCCCTCCCCGCCCCCTGGCAGCCCTGCAGAGCAGCCCCGGCCCAGCTGCACCCCCGCTGGAGCACCAGCCGCGGGTGCTGGCGCCTGGCACCGGGCAGCACCGCCCGGCGCGGCGGGGAGCTGGAGCTGGAGCTGGAGCTGGAGCTGGAGCTGGAGCTGGAGATGGCACCGCCCGGCTCGGGGCGGGGGGGACATCGGCGACAGCCTAGGGGGCACCCCGGAGGCTTCACGGACGGTGGGGCGGGGGTACACGGGCTGGGGAGGTGGGTTGGGACACACACACACACCCACACACACACACCCTGGTTGGGAAGGGGGCACGACATGCTCCGAGGGATACCTGCTCCGGCCGCACGATGCCACCGGCCGCGGCGGTGTCGCGATAGTGTCACGACGGTGTCACGGCTCGGCTCGGCTCGGCGGGGCGGGGCGGGGCGGGCAGGGAGCGGCCGGGCGGTGGCGCCCGTGGGCGGCGCGGAGCGAGAGCGCAGCGAGGCGGGAGGCTCGACCTGGGGAGAAGAAACAAAAATAGAAAGAAATGATTAAATTAAAAGGTCCGAGCTGGGTATCGGAGATAAAACGATTCGCCGCGAGAGCCTGCTGGTGCGCCGGGGTAGGGGGGATTTCATCTCAGCCCAGGAGAGGGGATGGAGCAGGTGGGACACTTAAAATATCATATAGGGCCACTGAAATACAGGGCCACTTTAAGCCGGCAAAACCCCAAAAGTCAGAAGGATCGTGAGGCCCCGCTTTCACGGTCTGCATTCGTACTGAAAATCAAGATCAAGTGAGCTTTTGTCCTTCTGCTCCACTGCGAGGGCAGTGGATGTGGGACTGCTGCTTTCCCAGCCCCACAGTGTGAGAACGGCCGTGCTGCAGTGATAAGCGCGAGGAATCAGGCAAAGCATAAAATAAAATAAATAAAATAAAATAAAATAAAATAAAATAAAATAAAATAAAATAAAATAAAATAAAATCATGAGTTTAAAAAAAACATGCAACTTGGTGCTATAGGGGGCTGGATGCTAGGCTAAAGAGCCTAGACCAACCCCTCAAAAAGCCTCAGAAAGAGGTGAAATAGACTAGAACAGAACAGAATCATTCAGTTGGAAGAGTCCTCCAAAGATCATTAAGTCCAACTGCATGACCTCTTGAGAGATACCCAAAAGTTAAAGCATGTTATCGAGGGCATTATCCAAATGTCCCTTGAACACTGGCAGGCTTGGGGCACCAACCACCCCTCTGGGATGCTTGTTCCAGTGTCTGACCACCCTCACAGTACAGAAATGTTTCCTCATGCCCTGTCTGACCCTCCCCTGGTGCAGCTGTGTGCTGTTCTCATGTCCTGCCATCACTCACCAGGGAGCAGAGACCAGCACCTTCCTCGCTGCCTCCCCTCCTCAGGCAGCTGCAGGGAGCAGCGAGGGACCACAGGGCTTTCAGGGGCGGCCCAGCCCAACAGCACAGGTCCTGCAGGAGTGAGGGGATGGGGCACAGACCACGGCCAGGCTCAGGTGCTGTCAGCTGCTCTCCTCCTGCCAGCACTGTCAGACCTGGGCTGGCCCAGGAAGGCGTTCCATACACCCTTCACGCCACAGGATAACAAGCCTGTTTGGCTTGACTTTTTCCACGTGCAGTGATAGTTATACTGTGCTGATATGACCCTAAGCCTCTGGTGTCAAGAAAATCCCCTGTTAAAGTTCACCGAGTTTATTGCTGACGTTAACCAAGTTTAACACTTGAGCAAGAAGCAAAATCATCCAGACGTATGGTGGGACATCCTTTTAATGGCCTAAGCTCCCATACTGTAGCAATCGTGAGCTGACGATGCAATCCGAACAAATTCCCAGTCAAAATTTGTTTGTCCCAAGGAAAGAAGGGAGGAAGGAGGGAAGGAGGTGACGCCGCCCAACCCCTGCCCGGTGCCCGCCCCACAGCGCCCACAAGATGGCCGCCACCGCCGGCCCCGGGCAGGTGGCACTCGGCGGGGCCCCGCCCGCTCCCGGCGCATGCGCCCTCGCCCCGCCGCGCCGCGGTAAGATGGCGGCGCCGTGAGCGTCACTTGGCCATGAGGAACCTGCGGCTGCACCGCGCCGCCGGGCGCCGCCCCGCCGCCGTTCCCTCCGGCGCCCCGCAGCGCTTCTGCCTCGGCGCCGAGCCCGGTGTGGTGCTGGTGGGCTCCCGGCGCGGCGTGGTGGAGCTGGGCGCCGCCGGGCAGCCGGTGAGCGCCGCGGATCGGGGCGGTGTTAGGCTCGGGGGGATGGAAAATGGAGGGGGGAGTAGCTCGGGGAGGGGGGGGACATCTCCGATAAAAAAATCCTATTGAAACGTGCTCTGATACCTCCGAGGCATTAAATTCCTTCCATGGGTTCAGTGCTGAAGCTAACTGGCACAAGGGCTTTGGGCTTTCCTGGGGGCTTTTCCTTTTAACGTTTTTGAAGAAGGACGCTTTCTAGAAATCCACATTGTGGTCTGTCTGTGAGTGCTATCAACTCTAAAATACCTTAAGAACTCAAAAAAGTACCCAGAAGCCCATGTGAAGTTGTTTAATGCATCAGATTCTTTTTTATTATTATTCGTTTTGTGGTCTTTATGTTTCTAGTCTATGTGATTTTAATTAAATTATTTTTATTTCCATGATGTTTCAATGTGCAAAACACGTGTGCAATTAAATAGAAGGAACTGGCTTATGTAACAGTTGTAAATCTCATCCTTGTTTTGCTGGACCTGAACGCACATCCAAATGTTTCTGTTCATCTGAAATTTTCTGTGCTGTGTCTCAGTAAAGTCTGAATGATCCCTTAAAAATATAGGGCTGCTTTAAGCAGCTTCCTGTTAACCTCTTAATGTTAACAGTGTGTGAAGTATGTAAAGGCAGTTGAAAGATGATTAGCAAGACAAATTGGAAGCTGCAGTATTGTCATTCACTGTGTGATCTCTTACATGATTTTTTTCATCATCTGTCTAGCTCTTTTAACACAAGAGAACTTTCACTATGGATAAGTGAATAGAAGTGTTTGCACGTTGGCTTTTCTCTGATACATCCATGTGCTAGCTGCTGCCATGCAGTGCTTTGTGTAACTGCAGTAGATGAAATACGCTCTTAGTTGTTACTCTGTCATTTTTGTAGAAATGTCAGGTGATGTGCAATTATTAAGCTATTGGCCTCTCCATGTCTAGGTGACAAGAGAAGTTTCTTTGACTGCTGAGGGTTTTATGCCGGAGGATGAAAGTGGCTCCATCGTTGGTGTCGAAGATCTTCCAGAGCAAGAATGTGTGTGTGTTGCCACAGCAGCTGGAGACATCCTACTGTGCAATCTCAGCACAAAGCAGGTAATGTGGCAGGAAAGAGAGAACAGTACAGAGAGTTTTCAAGGGGAAGTTGACAGTTTGGGGGACAGTTGCATGTTTATTACATTAAGCTGCAGTTAGTCTTCATTTCTTGGATAGATAGGTTGATTTCTTTGGAAGCCTTGGGCAGAATCAAGTACAGAGTATACACACCATAAATGAACCAGAATCTAAACTGCAGCTTGCATGTCCACAGCCTCAGTCCTGCATGCTTGCTCAGGGGGCTGTTGGCATACAGTCAACAGCACTGGATCCATTGGACAAACAGTCTCACAGCAATAGGATATTGTTGAAACTCCATACAGAATAATGTAATCCATAATTCACAGGTTTGTTAATGTTTTTTATCAGTCAGTACAGAACTTTGTGCTTAGAAAATTGTGCAGAAGTGAGTTAACTGAAGAGAGAAGAAACAGTTGTATGTTAAGATTTGAAGACTGGTTGGAATAAAATATTAAAAAAATAAATCCCAGCTGAGTAAGTGGGGCAGGAACTGAGACACTTGCTTTCTGTTCCCTCCTTGTTATCCGATTTGTACTGTCCTCAGTAAAATGCTTAAACTCTACAGTAGCATCTTCTGAAGTCTGCCTCACCTCCCCGAGTAATGGCCCAACAGTGCAGGTGTATGTAGATAGGAGAGGACAGTGGCCTGTCTGGTCTGGGCTGGCTGCCAGTTTGTGGTTATTTGCAGCTCACCTCTTTGGGTTCTTGTTTGGGTTTGATTTGCAAATACCATTTAAATATAAAAAGAACTATATCTGAAAACCATGCCCTTCATTGCAACTCAGTGTGTGTCATAAAGGGAATAAAGATAAAAAGATCTGATATATGGGACTTTTCTTGCACTGGTATATGGGTCAGACCTCATATTTAACTTAAAATCCTTTATTTCAAGGCTTTAGGCCTTACCGTCTGAGTTATAAAGATGTATACTTTCGGTGCAGTCTGGGAACCAAGAAGCCTTGAAGGTTACTCTGCTTGTTCTGAAACTTATTGTATGTGGATGATATTTACTGTACAAGAATATATGGTCCTATTCTTCTCACCTGGAAAAAAAAGATATCCAAGCTGAATTTCTTGAATCACATTATTTTGCTGTTCATTATGAATGTTCTGTTCCGTGGCCTTTTGCAAATCAGGGTAACAGTGCAGTGGGTAGAGAACTTCTGTCACGGTATTGTTTATACACCCATAATATCTCAGTAGAATGGCTTAGTTTTTCATAACCTTCTTTGAAGGTAGTTCAGCTATCACATTTTGAACTTACAAACAGCTTTTGGGGTCAGGTTTTGAATGGATGTAGTGCCACTTCACTGCACATTGGAATTTTCTAGGTAAAAACAGTTACGTCTGTGTTGTATGACATCAGACTGGTTACCAGTAGAACCGCAGACCCAATCTGTGGTAGTATTACTGTTAAGACTATTACATGCTAATGTAAGACTGAGAGCTGCAAAATAAAACTCTGGGAAAAACTGGTAGAAAATGCTGATCTGTAGATTATTTGGGCTCACATACATAAATACCATGGAACCGTCATTTGGTTAGAAATATTTCTTTTGTTTCATTCAACACAAAGGGTGAAATAACTCCTGTGACTTTTCTAGGTATGTGAGGATTTCCTTCAGTCAGTGACTGATGTCGGGATGGTGTTGCATTGGTGTTGCTGCTCACCTGTGATATTGCTTCTGTCTTACAGGTGGAATGTGTCGGAAGTGTGGACAGCGGCCTGAGTGTCATGAGCTGGAGTCCCGACCAAGAGCTCGTTTTGCTTGCAACAGGTATTAACAACTACCTGTAAGCTTTCTGCCCTGAAGAGTGAAATTCACTATGACCAAAGTGTAAAATACAGATAATTTTAAGATAAGGAAAACAAGATACAAAGTCATGAAACTGGGATTAAGACTTTGAAGAAGAGAAAAAAGACCTTCTGATCCTATATATTGTTTCATTTCATAATCCATGAGGAGCTTTAGTGATCCTAGCTGAGTTGTTCAGACCCAAAAAGTGATTTTTATAGAAAATAATATTTCATTAGTCTTTCAGGTCTTCCAGGGAGGTATATTTTTGATCTTGCAATAAAATGTGAATATTCCTGTGTTATAAGCCCATTTGATTGTTTAATAAATATTGCTTCTTGTCCTCTGGTAAGAAATACCTGTGTTACAAGCTTTACTACAGATATACCTCTCCTTGACAATAAACTTAGCCTCAGGCAAAACAAAATCACAGGGTATCACAGGTTGGAAGCAAACTCTGGAGATCATGTATTCCAACCATTCTGTTCAAAGTGGGTTCCCTAGAAAAAGTTGCTGGGAACTGTTCCCAGTCAGGTTTTTAATATGTCCAAGGATAGAGACCCCACAAACTCTGTGGGTAGCATGTTCCAGTCTTTGACCACCCACACAGTAAAAACTTAAAAGTAAAAAGGGTCACTTCCATTGACTTGATGGCATTGCTTCCAGTGCAGCTTATGCTGCTGTTGGTGTCCTGTGCAGCAGGGACCTCGTGCCTCAGGACACACATGGCATTTTCTGCTAAGATGCTTTCCAGCTTCTTGGCTGCCAAGTCTGTCCTACTGCCTGAGATTATCACTTCCCAGGTGTGGGACCTGGCTTTTGTCCTTGTTAAGCTTCAAGAGGTTTCTGTCAGCCTGTCTCTTCCACATAACGAGGTCCTCTGGATGGAAGCACAACCTTCTGCTGTACCTGCCTCTTTTCCCAGTTTTGTGTCATCTGCAAACACGCTGAGGGTCCTGTCATCCAGGTCACTAATGGAGATGTTAACCAACATTGGCCCTAGGTCCGCAGGTCCAGTGGTGGTGAAGTATCACTCGTGACCAGCCTCAAGCTGGATTTTTTGCCACTAACAAGCTTTTGGACTTGTCTGTTCAGCCAGTTCTCAGTCCACAGTCACTGTTCATTGATCCATCCTGTTTTCCATGAGTTTGTCTGTGATGTTATGGGAGACGGTGTCAAAGGCCTCCTCTGAGTCAAGATAAATAACCACTGGTCTCCCCATATATCCACAAACCAGTCATTTCACTGTAAAAGGCAATCAGATAGGTCAGGTATGATTTCCCCTTCATAAATCCATGCTGACTACTGTCAATCACCGTCATACCTTGAGTAAAAATGTTTATGAAGTGCCAGGTACTTACTTCAAAAGTGTAAAGAACTCTTTAAGGTTAGTTCAGGAATTATATTTCTGAAGAGAGAGACTTGAAGATGTCCTTCCATTACAGTTTGAGATTTTCTGTTTTGAAGGATGCATTCTCTTTTGTATTGTGCTAGAAATACTTTTATACTGAATTCCATTACAAAATAGTAGGATAATAGAGGAAAACATTTTGATCTGCTGGAGATCTCAGTACTAATGCCGTATTTGATCTGTACCCTGCAGGTCAGCAAACTCTCATCATGATGACAAGGGATTTTGAGCCAATTGCTGAAAAGCAAATCCACCAAGATGAGTTTGGAGAAGGTAAGAGGTGCATGAAATAAAGTTGCTTGGACTATTTTCGTTGGTGTGTTGTAAGCAAGTATAAAGAAAAGAAATGGAGTGCTTACTAGACCCTAGGAGACGTTTTAGACTGTAGTTCTTTTAGGCAGCTGGAAGGGAATGCCGGTATTGTATTTATCAGTGGAAATTCAAACAAGTTCCCTGTACCGGAAGACTTTCTGGGCTATGTCAATTTCCTCCAATTTGTTTAGAGTTAAACTTGGGTGGATGGAGTATGTGGCGTGATGCTGTAGTTGTTAACCACAATGTGCAACGTAACTCTGTAAATCTTCCACCACAATGATTATTTCTTCCTCAGGAAAGTTTGTTGCTCTTGGCTGGGGTAAAAAGGAGACACAATTCCATGGATCAGAAGGAAAACAGGCAGCACATCGCAAGCAAACGGTATTACGTTATTTTTCTTACAGTAGGTCTATACTTTTCAGAGGGAAGATACGTATAAAGAAAGCTTCTGTTGTTTCTGCTCTGCTAGTTTGACACTGCCTTTCCAGGTAGTTGTCTTCATAGTCTCCTTCTGATTGTTTCTGTTATTTGTGATTCAGCATTTTTATCCTCTTCCTAAATCAGAACAGCAGCTGGAAGTAGTTAAGGCTGGTTCATATGGAGCTCAAAGCAAGATTTGTAAGTGCTAATGCTTGCTGATGTAAAGCCACCCTTGAATCAGCATGGCAGATGTTGCTGAACATGTTCTATATATCAAAATATTTATATATCCAAAAGCTATAACATGTAGTTCAGTTTGCTCCGTGAAGGCAAGAGTTTAAGGACTTGGGCTACTGACTGCCACCAGTCATGTGAGGTGACTCTGTGCCTGTAAGTTTTTGGTCTGTGTTCCCTTGTTTGACTCTTCTTCATTTAAGTCTTTTTTTTCTTTTTTTTTTTTCTTTTTATGAAAATTCAGGTAGCTAACAAACTCCACTGCTGGGTTTTTCTTTCTAGTTTTTATTTTTTTTAAGGCTATACCATTCCTGTATTTTGGAAATGAAAACTGACAGGAAAATGTGTCGCCCAGATTAAAACAGTCCTGCTGAAACATGATAGGGTACCACGAAAAGAGATGAAATGTGTCCTTCTCTAGCTTTACTATTAGGAAGGATGGACCAGGATAATGTTTGGCTGTATCTAGAAAAATATGCCTAGTTTGGCCAAGTTAAAGCTCTGAACAGCTGCCTTTGTATGTGTATTCTGTTGAGATTTTTTTTTCCTGTTTTGTTCTGTGAAGAACCTCTTTGCTTTGAAAAATGCTACTTCTCATCCCAGCTTCTGTCTGTCATACAGTCTGTCTGGACAGCATGCCTTTCTCTCCTTCCAAGGGATGTTGACTCTTGAGTACTGGTCATGAACAAACCTTGGCTCGCCCTTGCAGCGTGTCCAGCTTGGGCACAGCTGGTCTGTAAGGAGAGACTGAGGTGAAAGGGAAGCATATCATGTGATCATAGAATAGATGGTCGTATGCACATACAGGAGGAACAGATTGAATTGACAGACAGTTTTAATGCTAGCATCTCCTAAAATAACATTCTGAGTAGTGAATTCTAAACTTTGCAGTCTCACGATTGTTTAATGGGTCGATTTCGTGCCAAGCCTCTTGAAAGAGCTGTCTTAGCAATGCAGTCTGCTTAGACAAAGCCAGCAGTTGCCTTCCTAAGCTTTGATGCAACTTTCTTTTGTATGACTTCAGGAAGTATCACCTACTTCAGCCTGGGATGACAGCAGGCCTCGGGTGACATGGAGAGGAGATGGGCAATTTGTTGCCGTGAGTGCTGTCTGTCCAGAGACAGGTATAGTAGCAAATTTCATTGAAATATCAACTTGTTTAAAAGTCTCGCTAAGTGGAAGTGAGACAAGGCAAGAACTGGCTAGTGTCCGTGGTCTCTTGGCTACTTAAAACTGGGGATTTGAGCTAATCAGTTGTTCCTTCCTCTTTTTTTGATGTCAAAGGCTCAGAAAAGCATTTCGTAGATGTGGTCTTTTAAATGCTTTCTTGTCAGTTTGGTTTTTAGTCCAGTGAGAGGCCAGGAGAGGTTACCACTGAGTAGTTACTGCCTGAACTGCTTTTTTCACCAGTTGTAAGCCACTGCTTGAGTAAGCAATCTCTTTCAGGTTCCTAATACCAAGTGCATGTGTCTGACTGTTGCAGTACCCACAGTCCCTCATAGTAAGAATTTGGTCTTGCAGGTTTTTAAGTATTGATAATACTTATTGATAATACTCTGGGTATTGTAATTGTTGTCTTCCATGATTAATATTCCTGAGCAGTTCAAATGTTTTTGGTCAGTATATTGAACTGTACCAAAGACCTGTTTCTCCACTAGTTTGGTTTTTGAACCTCAGTACTTCAGATTAGGAAGATTTTGCGTATAGAAGACAATTTAAATGTTTTAGTAGAGAGCAAAATGGCTACCACTGAGCTAATTCAAACTGAAATTGCTGCTTATTTGAGTAGAGTCACTCAATTACTATGAAAGAACTTCCTGAGACAGAAGTTTTGATGCGCTGTTGTTACCCCTAAGGTGTACAAAAGCAATCTCCTTTCTATTCATGAGCATCCAAATTTGCTCTCACACCATCGTGAAAATTAAGATTCTCTTCCTGGTATTTTCTTACACCCTTTTCTCCCTGCCTTTTCAACCTCTAGGCGCTCGAAAGGTCCGGGTGTGGAACAGAGAGCTTGTGCTGCAGTCAACAAGTGAGCCTATCTCGGGATTAGAACAAGCACTGGCCTGGAAGTGAGTAGCAATGAACCTGCGTAAGGGCTGCAGAGTGCTTGTTTTTATTCCCTAGCCACTGCCTTTGCTTAGCATTGATTTCATTCTCCCGTGTTTGTTTGTTTTTCTCAAAACTTGAAGAAAGCTGTCTTCTGATCCATTACATGGAAGGGTATCCTCTTAAGACCTGAAAAACCTAATACTTGCCTTACACGTGGGAAGAAGGGATAGATTCTTTGCACTGTCTCAATATCAGGTGGTTTGGGATTTAACTGTGTAAAATGGAATATTACAGGTGCCGTTGCCTGTGCTGACACTTACCTGCTCACCTGAGGATGTTAGGGGCCCTGTGAAATGTTTGTGCTGCACCTGTGACTTTGTCTGAACAGTGCTGAGGAAAACAGACCCCCTGCTGCCCTTTTCTTCATGTCTCGTGTGAAAGCTTCCTCTCTGGAGAGAGGGAAGATGGTTGGTGTTTAAAATGACAGTTAGCGATTGTGTGAGCAACCACTGTTCCTTTTACTTTTTTTTTTTTTTTAAGGCCCTCTGGAAACTTGATAGCATCCACACAAGAAAAACCCAACAGACATGATGTGGTTTTCTTGGAGAAGAATGGACTTCTTCATGGGGAGTTCACCCTCCCGTTCCGGAAGGGGCAGGTCAAAGTGAGTGCTGTGTCTGGGCTTCTTTCATTAGACTGTAGTGAAGAGGAAGACTAGATCTTTATCCAGATTCTAAGAGGAATTTTGTGACTTTGCACTTAGTGCTGGTCCTAGTGGAAGAGAGAACAGTGAAGATGCAATGCCTTCTGCAGCTTTCAGTACAGAGGAAAACTGGTATGTTGTACCCCTAGGGTACTGCTGGCCTCTGTATACTTTCTGTTAGGCAAATGCTTCAAAAAATGCAATTTAGGATGTCAGCTCATGCAGGAGTGAGGTGAAATAACTCACATTGTCCCGAGTAATGTAAGTGAAAATCTGCTACTAAGGCGTTGTTTCAGCTTCTGCCTTTGGATGCTGAGAGGTCTTTTGGCAGATCATTTCTCAGTGCCAAGGTCAACAAAGAGAATTCTGCTGTCCCATTTGTGTGTAACCTCTTCAGCTGTGTACAACTGCTGTGATGGGTTCTGCTTCAGGGCGCTTTGCTCCAACTGTCAGGAACTTTGCAGTATGCAAGTACTGTGTTAGTACATTAAGCCATGTACCTTACGTTGTTGAAAATAAGGAGCAACTCATGGTCTTGAAAACTGATCTGGAATACAGCCGCTCTTTGCAGAGGTGGCAGTATCCAATAAGAGCCATCTTTTGTTTTGCAGGTTAATGAACTCCTTTGGAATGCAGATTCCACGGTCCTGGCTATTTGGCTGGAAGAGCTGAAGACTGAAAACTCCAACCCAAACAGTTACGGTGAGAGTACTCTGTGAGGCTCTGGATTTTACACTTGCCTGTGAATGTGGTCGGCAATGGATATTCCTCTTCAGGGTAGAAGACTTTGGGCTGGCTTATCTACAGCTTTGAGATCCCTCTGCAGGTCAGGAAGAAACGCTAGTTAGCTTGAGCTCAAAGCATCTTCCAGGCTGCTGTATCTGGAGGTGGTATTACATGGAATGCTTAGGGTGTGATCCCGTCCCTTCTCAGAGAGAGGAGATAGAGGAGTTCTAAGATCGACTCCTTTGATCAAAATCAGGGGTTACAATTTTCTTGTGCTGGGTGTTGTATGACAGAGCCTATGGTCTGGAGGGTAAAACTGTTAAATCACCTGCAGAAGAGCAGTGGGGAGGGTTTGAGATGGGTGTCAAGTAGTAATCTCTGGTAACCTTTTTTAATCTATAGTTCAGCTATGGACCACAGGGAACTATCACTGGTACTTGAAGCAAAGTCTGCATTTTGGCAACGTGGAAAAAAATAAGTTGGTGTCACTGCTGTGGGACCCAGTGATCCCATACAGACTGCATGTACTCTGCCAGGGCTGGCAGTACCTCTGCTATGACTGGCACTGGACCACAGACCATGGGATGGGGCAGAACAGCCAGCACGTGGCAAATGTGGCTGTCATAGATGGAGGTAAGATTCCTGCTTTCAGTAAAGAACCTAATAAGAGCCTTTCTGAGATATGAAATTTGTTACAGCTTGGTTTCTTTCTGCTTTCTTCCACAGATAAAGTGCTTGTCACAGCATTCCAGCATGCTGTGGTGCCTCCACCCATGTCTACCTATGAGCTTCAGCTCAAACAAGCAGTTAATCAGGTTGCATTTCACACAGATCCTAAACATAGTGGAGACATGGCTGTCCTGGATGCTGATAACAAGATCACTGTATACAGATATGGTGAGAGTATGTTTCACTATTGTTTTTTAACAGAAATCCTGTCCCTGACACTTGGAATCAATCTGGGATTAGCTATACAGGGTCTGTTTGAGCTAACCAGCACTTTCCAAAGCACTGCTATAAACAGGGTAATAGTGTGCTGTTGGACAAGAGACCATTGCTGCAGTCTCTCAGGTATGCGTTGTGACATTACAAGGTAGTTCTGTTCCTCAGGGTGAATGTTAATAAGGAGGAGAATATGCTGGTTGTACATGTAGAGGTGGTATATTTTATATTTTCATAATCGCTTCCTGTAGCATCTTTTTTTCTTTATAAGAATTAAGATGGAAGGGACTCTGTTGGCAGAATGTCTGAACTCTATTTTGTTCTGTGTTCGTTAGGACAGAGAACAGTGAAGGACCCCACTATCAGGTTAGGAGCTGTGGGTGGAAATGGATTTAAAGCTGATGTGGAAACGCCACACCTGGATAAAACATACAGGTAATACAGAACTAGTGCAACTGCAGTGGGGAGAAAAGGGCAGTGCCTGGCTGAACGGTCACAGCTGTGACCACTGTCTCAAGCTTTTGGAGAGCTCATCTGATAACGTGGCTTTATTGTGCTGAGGCTGTAGCTTCTATTAGTGCTAAGGACTGGAGAGTGCAGTGGGTAGTTCATCCCAGGAAATACCCTTGACTGCTAGTAACAGCACTGAGGTGGCTTTTCCTGTGCCTGGTGCTCTTGGCCTTGTGGTGCTGCAGCTTTCTCCAACTCCCAGAGCCACAGGAATGGCTGTGCAGTGCCCAGGCTTGTGAACATATGCATAGGAACCAAGCTTCTTATATAGCAAGGCCAGTGACAAGGTTAAACAAACAAAAACCTTACTCTACGTTTACTCCTGTACTCAGGTGGCATGGAGACAGCACAGCCTAGGGAAAGCTGGTGGGGCTCCCTGGGTCTCATCCTTCATCTCCAGCGTGGTAGGATTTGTGCTTTCAGTGACTGTCATTTTCTGCACTGGACTCCTAGCCATGCTGTGTGTCTCTACAGTCAAGCTGTGCCTAGGAGGATCTTTGCTTTCTGCAATAAGGTTTTTGATGTGAAAACTAAAATCAAGTTCTATTTGCTTCATGGTCTCTCTTATTTCATGACAGGGTTGATCTGGGCAGCAACGCCAATGAGATGATGCATCCTCTTGGGCTCCGATCTCTGACCTGGCTGCCAGATGACAGCTTCCTGGTGGTCGGTCAGGATCAGCATGCTTCTCAGTCTGTCCTTCACCATCTGACTGCAGCACCTCATGTGACTGGAGCTGAAGAAGAGCACCTGAATTTACGGTACAAGAGGTTTCAGTTGTGGGTGAGGTCTGAGAGTGCCTTTGGGCTTAGAAGGAACTGTCTCTCGTGCATTCTGGAGGCTGTTGGGGGACTGGCCTTGGGGGATTTGGCTGTCTTCCTGCAGGAGAACAAAACAGCTCATGAAGCTGCCTGCACGTAGTCATAATGCCTACGCCCAGCCTGACAAGATGTGGTATGCCAGCATGCCTGTGTCAGTACAGGATATCTCTATTAGTTTCTCTGAAGTCCAGGCCCTTGGAGCAAGTTTCTCAGTTCTACCATTTGTCCACATTACTAAAGTCCAGAGAGGACTGGTAGCAGTTGTTATTCCTGTATTCCTCCTCCAACTAACTGCTGGTCTTTGTGCAGTCAGCATGAAAAGAAGCCAAGTGGGCTACAAAAATCTGCTTCACAGAGAGATCCTGAGAGTCACTTTCTGCAGCACTTACAAGGCAAAGGCAGGGTAATTTGCATATGAACTGTAGATTAGAACAAAAGAAGTGTGGGTTTTCCAGAGTGCTGTAAGTGTGCAGACAGTGACTAGCACTAAACACTGATTGACTCAAGTTGTTGGTGCTCTTTTTTGCCAGTGTCAGCTCATGTAAGTGTGAAAAGACTGAAGAAGGGTGTAAGGATTTACATGATGAAGATATGGGCCCGTGCTGGAGATGTACACCCTTCAATCTGGCCCCAGGAAATGGAGGATTAGGGTGTTAAATGTATCCACAATGACTGATGCTCTGTGTCTTCTGTACCTTGCCCCAGGTTGTCTGTGCCTGTAGATGGAGAACTGATAAGCCTGTGCTGCAGCCCAGTGACCAAAACTGTAGCTCTACAGCTGGCCGATGGACGGATCCTGAAGTACCTCTGGGGTAAGTTGGACCCTATTAAGGCCCCCTGGCCTGAGGTATAGTTGTTTTTTTTTTTAAAAAAAAGATCTTAAAATGTTTAATGATGATTTGACTTGCAGGGACATGGGTGACCCTTGATAGTAGTTAGTGCTGCATTTCGTGCTCCTTCTTCTGGTCCCACAAATTGATTAAAAATAGTGATTTTCATCTGAAAGCAGTTAATGTTGTTGAGAATGATAGCTCTGACTTTGTGATTTGAAAAGATGACAGCTGGTTTAGAGGCTTCAGAAGTGGTGACTGAATGCCACATCCTTGGCACTTCTCATTCTGTAGTGGAATAAAGGTGCTTCTGAGCCTCTAGAAGTTACCACCTTCTTTTCTGCCATATGCTGGACTTACATTTTAGCATTCCTCCTCTCCATGTCAGATACTGTCAGATACTTGCAGCTGTAGTTTCTTGAGATTTACATTATGGGGCTGTAATGTCTGAATCTTTGTCTGGAAAACAGTCTGATCTTCTTTGCTCTTCAGAGGCTTCTCCTCCAGTCATTGAGCCCTGGCAGACTAGCAGTGGCCATGCTGTCCAGTTCCCCCACCTTTGCGTGCAGACTGCTCTCACGGGGATTGGTGGTGAAGTAAGTAAGACTGTGAGCAGTTTAAATTCCTAACTTACCTGTTCTCTATGTCAAATGTGCACTATAATTTTATGCCCAGGGTCCAATGATACTTCTTAACTGGGTTCTTTGTAAGACCCTATGCAGATCTGACAGCACATCTTTCCTTGTCTTCTAGAGCATTTCTGATGGCTTGCAGGTAACATCCAATCTCCCCTTCCTGTTAATAACATGAATAATCTAATTGAAGAGCAAGGAATTTCAATTTTAAGATTTCCATCAGTCACTGCTGTGCACTCTGTGAAAACAGCATTTTGCTCTGTTTTATCCAAAGTTACCCTTTTAGCAAATACATCTGCTCTGAGTTACTGCAGATCTACTGCTACTAGTGTTCCCTGTTGATGGTTTCTTGATAGTTACAACAGCTTAAGGAATGACTAGCTATTTTGCTGCTATTTTCAGGGTTTCTTTCCTTCAGTGGGTATCCAGGTGAATGCAGTATGGAGTTGCTTTATGCTCTTCTCCTCTGTACTAGTGTCTATCCTCCGTTACTTTGCACCTAAAGCTGCTAAATAAAATAAACTAAATGGTCTGGTGTGGCTTCTGCTTTTGTTATGTTTCTGTGACAGGGTAAACCAAGCTAGTTTTCCAGCCAGAAGTATTTAAAGACACTTAGGTAAGCCCTCCTGGAATAGAGATTGCCTGACTTCCTGTCCAGCTTTTCTAGATCATTCACATGAGGTAGTTGATACTCAGTTGTAAAGCACTTGAGTCCATTGGCAGTCACTGTGGTGAAACGCTGGAGATTGTGACGCTGATTCCTCATACTTGTCATCCTTTTCATTTACAGGAGGTGATCTTGGGCCTCACAGATCGATGCCGGTTTTTTGTTAATGACACTGAGGTACCAAAGCATTTGCCCCTTACTTTGTCCCCTTTTCCTCTGCCAAAGGCAGATTCCCTTTTCTGCTCTGTACAGCAATAAACACAGTAATTTTTCTACAGGTTGCTTCCAACATCACCTCATTTGCAACATACAATGAATTTTTGTTGGTGACAACCAACTCCCACACCTGTCAGTGCTTCTGTTTGAAGGACATAACAGTGAAAGGTAAATGCCAGTTCTGCCTGTCTGCTGGCAGCTCATGACCGTTGTCTTGGAACTGCAATGTGTCCCCATTTTTCCACATCCAAATCTGCTGTATTTGGGTCACTCAAAGCAGCTACTTCAAGACAGAGGAAGAGAGCTGCTTGGAAAAATTTGCAAGAGAGGAAGGAGCACAGGAGATTGACTCTAAATACCATGCATTCCTTCCAGGGAGCAGGATTTGTCCTATGATTGTTCCCTCCCTATTTTCAACAGCTTAGCCCTGCATTCTCTCCTTCCCTTCATGTCCAAAAAAAGAAAAGGTGCTCTGGTATTCAAGGGCATGTGGCAGAGTAGGGATCCCAACAGGAAGTTTCTGTCCATTAGGGAGATGAGGCCCTCATGAAGGTCAGGATAACTGGTTATTGGCGCTTTACACCTTTCAGTGCTCCTCTCTCTGGTGCATTAAGCTTTATGTTCCTGGTGTATAGAGGACATATCTCTACTTTGTACAGCAGTGCTCAGCACTAAAAGGTTCTCAACCTGCTTGCGGCCATTAAGGACCATTGATGTATTGTTGACTGAGCTGGTGAAGTACGAGACCTTGCAGAGCTACACAGGAAAGCTGTCCAGGTGGCACTGTGCAGTGGTGTGTGTGTGTGTGTCTGCTGATAACTGTGCTGTCTTCAGCCCTTCAGGCTGGCCTGAGCAGTGCTGCAGCCCCTAACAGTGAGACCCTGCGCAAGGTGGAGCGAGGCTCGCGTATCGTCACCATTGTGCCTCAGGACACAAAGGTTGTGCTACAGGTCAGTGCTCTGCCCATGTCTGCTGAGGTTTGCTGTCAGGGTGTAGAGGGCTTGTCTCAGTAGGTAGCTGATCAAACTGCAAATAATGCACACACAGCACTACAAAGCTGATCTCCTATCCTGCTGCAGCACAGCACCTCCAATCTCCAGGCTAGATATGGAACGATTTTGAGCATGTCTCTGGGAGTTAGTTTGAGCACAGGCAACTGTGTGCCTACCAAATTGGGGGTGTTGTTCAAATTCCTACTGGCTGAGGCAGATTAATGTTATGTATTGTGGCCTTTCCTGTGAATCTCAGACCCGCCTCTTAGTACTTGCCATATGTTCTAGCAACCCTCCATTAGATTTGGCATTAAGTTTGTCCAAAGTTTGGAGTGCTGTGCTCACTCTTGAGAACCAGCAGAGGCTGACAGAACATGGAAGGATTCATCTGTAATGGACCTCTGGAGGTCTGTAGCCTAACATCCTCTTCAGAGCAACAAGAACCGGAAAGCTAGATCAGTTTGCTCTGCGTTTTGTCCGGTTGTGTGGGGTCTAGATTCCTGAGGAAGGAATGTTTCTGAGCTGAGAGAATTTTCAGATGATTCAGGTTAAGTGAAACTGTTCATTGAAGTGAACAAATAGGCCCATGAAACTGCAAATAGCAGACAGGCCTAAAAGAATTAGCCTCTACTCACTTCGTCTTCAGTGTAGTCTGAGTAGCTACAAAGAAGTAATTGTGTGGATCTTCTACTGCAGATGCCAAGAGGAAATCTGGAGACTGTTCACCACCGAGCTCTGGTTCTTGCCCAGATTCGAAAGTGGCTAGACAGGTAAATGGAGTCAGCATATTCTGGTTTCTGTCCCCCTTGCTGAGCTGTTGAGAGGCTGGATGCCCATCTCTTGCAGTGCTGCAGAAGTGCGGGAGGCTAGACTCAGAGGAACTGGCTATCTAGGTAGGAATGAAAATGTTTCTGGGGCTACCACCTTGAAGTCAAATTTTCAGCAGTCCCATCTACCTCAGATTTCACCGTTGAGGGCCTTATTTATGTGCTGAAACTGCATGGTTGGGAGCAATCTTGGTCTGCTCCATTCTCCAGACATTTTGTTAAATAATTTTATGTTCAAGTTTTCTGAAACAGAAGTTGGTCCATTAGACTTAGATGTAGTTCTCTAAGAGAGGAATATAAAAATGCAAAGCCTGCCCCTGACCTACTGCAACCTCATCTACTGGTCCGCTCAACTGCAGAGGCTGGCAGTGAACAGGATTGACCTTGCACAGTTTTTCTGGAAAGCAGTCTACATGGCTTGTTGCCTAGGCTATTGTTCCCCTCCAGCCAGGTCCGTAGTTACCTCTAGTGAGCTGCCTCTATTTGTGAATATTGTACCTGTCCAATATGTAAACTATCCTTCTTGACTCATTCCCCCAGGCTTATGTTCAGGGAAGCATTTCAGTGTATGAGGAAGCTGAGAATCAACCTCAATCTTCTCTATGACCACAATCCCAAGGCAAGTATGCCCAGTTCTGTTGTGTCCTTTTCCATATCCATCTAGTCTGGTTGGATTCCTTCATCTTGTACATTCAAAGAAGGTCTTTGAACTTGCTCCCGTAGTTACTGTACTTGTCAGAATAACAGTAGCAATACTCTTGTTCATTTCAGGTATTTCTGGAAAATGTAGAAACCTTTATCAAGCAAATAGATTCTGTGAACCATATCAACTTGTTTTTCACAGAACTGAAGTGAGTATAATTCTGCAAATGGAAGCATGCATGTAATTGGCGGTGGATTGTTTTGCCAAAGTATTGGCAGCTTTTCAGTTTCAGTGGAAGGACTCAGACAGAAATCTGATGTGCTGGGTCATAAAAACTCAAGTGAGCTCAGTTGTTTCAAGGAAAGTAAGTGTATCTTTTGGGGAATTCCAACTTGGAGGCAATCGTTAGATTTTTCCACTAAGGGATTTTTAGGACACCATCTGACTGCTTTGACCTGTCTGCTGGCTTTCTGTACAAGGATAAATGTCGACAGAGAAGGTTTTGTACCCCTATAAAGAAAAGCATGACAGACCTGCTTGTCTGAGACCTGAAGCCAAGATACTTGTTTAGATTCCCAAATCAGACCTCCTGATTTCTTTCTCAGAGGTTGAGTGACAAAGAGGTTTTAAAGCACTGGTAGCTTCAAGACTTCTCAGGTTTGCTGAAGTAATTTATTTGGGAACTAGAGCTAACACTCGTTTTCTCTGTGTTTATTTTCAGTTTTGACCTGATCTTAAATCCTTGTCTAGAAGTAAAATCAAATTACTTAATTTTCAGAAGTGTTCTTTGCCCAGCGTCTCCACAGTGGATTTAGTAGAATGCAGCTGTATCTTGAAAATATTGCCTTCAAAGTTTTGTGTAACTACAGTAGTTCTGACCAGTTCTTTTTTTTTTCAGTACCTCATTTGGCTAAGAATCAGTTGGGATGGATAAGAGATGTTGGAGAGCTTTCTGGTAGTGTGGCAGATTGTGTGTCTGTACTGAATGACATATGAGCTATTTTGTTGAGTAGTTACTTTCTGCGTACATTTCTGTGTTTTAATGTTACTGTCTTTGTGCTGAACTTTGTGATGGACCAGGCTCGTATTCATGTCTTTTTATTTAGAGACGAAGATTTCACAAAGAGCATGTACCCATCTCTGAATGGTAGCAGTAACGCTCAACCACACCAGCGTCTCGATCAGAAAAAAGTAAACCTCGTATGTGATATGATGAGAGTTGCCATGGAACGCATTGACCCTGAAAAGTGAGAATTTGCTTATGGTGAAGGAGCCATTAGAGAGATTTCTGTTAAATCACCTGCAGAAAAGCGAAGCTGTCCTTAATGTCAGTTACTCTGCTTTGGATCCCCTGAGGTGAACCTGTGCTCTGCAAAGCTTGTATCGCCGTACCTTCTATCTGCTGAGGATACTCTTCTGAAAAGCACAGCATCTAATAATTCAAGAGATAGCAAAATATCTTTTCCCCTAAGTATTAAAGAAATAGAGGCAGGACGCCTACAAGGGTTTAAAAAACACACCGAATTTAGGAACACTGTGTGACATGGGGGATGGAGAGAGATGAGCAAGATTGTCATCCCAGGGAAATGCTGCCTTTATGGAGCAGATGGCATTTCAGAAAAACCTCAGCTGTTCTGTCTGAGACTGAATTATTTTTGTAAATCTTCAGCTGTATTTCTGAATGGTTACCTTTTTGTCACCATCCTCCTAGGATGAATCAAGACTAGACAAAATTAAAGGGTGGGAAAATAGGATAATATCAGTGGTTGGTGAAGCACAGTGTTAAACCCTGGGCAACTTAGGTGTGAAACAGTGGATAGAGGAGCAGCAGACAGTGGGTTGATGCTGTACCTTGAAAACTTAGACACTTTACAGCAAACAGTTTTGGTAATCAAAGCATTTCCTTACATAGGAAACCTATTTTGAAATAGTACAAGTGAATAATATGGAAGTGGAAATAATCTCCTAGAAAACTTACATTTTTATTTAAAAAAAAAAATCGTGCCAAATTTAATCTGGAAAATTACACCCAGCAATCTGAGCTTTTTGATGGGTGTTATCTCTCCATTCATGCTGGCTGGCATAGTAAGAAAGCTCATTCTACTCAAAACACACCTCCAGTCTTGTAATATGTTTGGGAAAATGTGCTAATTAAAAAAAAAAAAGGGGATGGGGGCAAAAAAAATTGATCTTCTTTGGTACATTTGGTTCTTTTCTCTTTCTCTGTTTTCCTTGAAAAAGCTTGGAATACCTGAGTAGTTTTTTTCTTTCACAGAACTGTAGAATGGTTTGGGTTGGAAGGGGCCTTTAAGGATTATCTTTTGTTTAAAGAAAGTGTTGTCTCATTTTTTTATCTACTGCTTCTGTTTTCTTTAGATACTGCCTATCAATACTGACAGCACATGTAAAGAAAAATCCTCCAGAACTGGAAATTGCTCTCCAGAAGGTTCATGATCTTCGAGGTGTTGTATCAGGAACCCAAAAGAGTTGAAAATATGTGGAGTTTGGAGGAGCTTTCATTGTTAGCGTGGTTTACTCTGAAAATTTTTTTAAGGTGGCTGTTTGTGGAGGCTGTCAGAAAAAAGAAATGTTCCTGAAACTAACTATGAAATTTGAAACTGCTGTTAATAGAACAGCAGCTTATCAGCTAAGATGAGTAGTTTTGTACTTACCCTTGTTAAGTTTTGTACTTACCCTTGGCTCATCCTTTGTCTAGGTATGTCAGCAGATAGGCCAGAGCTGGAGCTGTTTTGTCTTTCAGTTCAGAACCCAGTTTCTCCCGGCACGGAATAGGAGGTTCCTATTCTAGGTCCTGGTACCTCAAACTGTTAGACTCTGCTTTTATTCTGTGCTGATACTTTTGACTTGTCACCATTGCACACTGCACAAATTACTGTGCTTGGGATATTTTTTGAAGTTATGTGGGAAAGACTCCGCAAACAGCCAAGTAACCCCTCCTGTAAGGTGGAATGAGCCATTAGTTTGGTGGTCTGTATGTGGTGTTAAGGTTGTGCTAGATACTGCATCCATCCCTCAGACCAGTGTTCCACTGCTAATGATGTGACTGATCTTGTGTTTCTTTCATTACAGAGAGCATTTCTCCAAATGTCACAGCCGTGAGTGCAGAGGAAGCACTAAAATACCTGCTTTTCCTTGTGGATGTCAATGAACTGTATGATTATTCCCTGGGCACATATGACTTTGATTTAGTCATCATGGTGGCAGAAAAGTCTCAAAAGGTCTTGGTTTATAGTTTCAGTGAACAATTTTTCTTTCCCGAAGGTTCCTTGTAGTCTGTGAATTAGCCCACACGTTTTATTAGTCGTAGCTCTCTACACAGGCAGGATTGCAGTTGCTCAGGCCCTCTGTGTGTTTGGGGTGATGCTAGGAACGTGGCATGCCTCCTCATCTATTAGTACTTTCTGAGCACAATTTAGGGAACTTGTTTGTGCTCAAAGTGTTACAGGTCTGTTCTAGAGCAGCTCTGCAGAGTAGGGGAGGACTCTCGTCTACAGCGTTGTGGCTGCATTCTAGTTCTGTACTCTTTCAATTTTTGCTTAGTTGGTGGTGGCTACAACAATAGTGTGTATCTTCCAGCATCTGTAACTTGAAGTCTCAATGAAAATCCCTGTCAGGATCTTCACAGAGTTTCCTGATGTTACAGCAGAGCCTGTTGCCTGTCAATTAAAACATCCTATTGGTGTTACCAGGCTTAAAACACAGGAATGTGATTTTCATGACGTCTGGTGTGGAATATACCAAACAGCTTTATAAATGCAAATTGACATATGATAATAGCTAATAGTAAACAGTATTCAGTGTGATACATATCAAATAGATGGGAATTTTGAGTATCGCTAGTCTCTGGATACTGCTGAAGTTCTTGTGTGAGACTGGTAATTTAAGTTACCAGGCAAGAGTACATACACAGAATTGATTCTCTAGGATGGCTTACATTTTAATGAGAAATTTTCTTTAGTGTGTTATGGTATAATTTAAAATTTGAGGCTGTCTGCTGTTGAAGATGGGGGGTGAATAAGGATCTTAGCAGACTAACTAAGCTGCTGTTTTTATTATTCTTCACAGGACCCAAAAGAATACTTACCCTTCTTAAATACTCTCCAGAAGATGGAGACCAACTATCAGCGGTACACAATAGACAAACACTTGAAGAGATATGCAAAAGCTCTTGGACACCTCAGTAAATGTGGTAGGTGTTCTGCACATGCAGCATCTCTAAGAAATTCTGTAGTAGAACATTTCTGTTTTGAAGAACCTTTGGGGGGAAATAGCTGAAGAAGGAGAAGAATTTCACAAGATCATCTTCTCTCCTGGTAATGCTTGGTTAACTTATTCTCCATCGTTTTTGTAGTGTAGCTTGGGTCAGGGAGAAAGGCGGGCGTGTGTTTACTGTCCTGTGATCATGAAGCATAAGTCTTTGTTTTCTCCAGTTGTAGGTGACTTGTCCCCAGTTAACTCTGCTGGCAAAAGTGAAGCAAACCTTAAGAAAGTGAATCCCTTGGGTTTAGAGTGGTAGAGTAGGTGCACTTATGATCTTGCACCCAAGCACCTCTTGTTGCTTCTTAATAAAATGAACCCAGACTGGCGGGGGTCCATGAGAGTCATGTACTTTCTCTTTTGTTGCTACAAAAAATAAAATATCTCTGCAGGTCCTGAACACTTTTCTGAATTTCTGAACTTGGTGAAAGATCAGAATCTGTATTGTGAAGCCTTGAAGCTGTACCCCTCCAGCACTCAGGAGTACAAGGTGTGTAAGCATGTGTAGCATACAAGTTTTTAATTCTCTCACATAGTTGTTTGCATATCCCCCGCACCTTGAGTGAGGGCAGGAGTGAGACAACAGTCACTTGCATTCAGGTTTTGTAGGGCGTTGCTCCTCCTGTGTTGTCTGAGACCTTTCTCCAACATACTTGGAATTACTCTTCGCACTGAGCCTGCTAGGTCTGGTCATTGAAAGAGTGGCTGTTAACTTCTTTGATCTCATGTCCAAGAGAGCACCTGGGAGTTTGGTTTCTGCTGCACTGTCTTGTGGTGTGTTCATCTTGATGTTTGTGATACAGGTTTTCTGTATGGCACTTGCAGGTTGTATGGGGACATTTTGTTGCCTGTAAACTATTCTGGAGAGCGTTAGAGAGTTTGAGGCACTCCTAGACGTGCCATTTTCTAGCATGTAGGGTCCCTTGTAGATTTCAGTACTACTGAAGAACTGTAGCTTGCCCTAGGCTATTGTCAAATGTAAATGAATGCATTTAATTCAATTTAGATTTTTTTAAATGCACAACAAACAGGCCTTTGTAAAAGAAGTTGGTGAAGAAGTAAGAAGGGAGATGCAGAAACTTGTCTTTTGCAGCAAGGTGAAAGTAGAAAGGTCTCTCTCAAGAGAGATTTGTTTCTGGCTTAACATGGAGTCTTTTATTCTTTCTGTATTATTCCAGTCAAATATATCATCCCCTTCTTGATAGAGATTGTGAGCTTTGAATAGCCTAGAGAAGCTGCGTGTATTGATTTTGAACAGCCTATGCCTACAGAGTTCGAGGGCCTGCACCCTCCCTTGCCCCAGTCTTTGACTCCTAGGGTCCTTTGACTTCTAGGGAGACCTAACAAAAATTACTGGTTGGAGTAGGGAAGAAGGGGCTGATTTCCTGCAGTTTGTAGCTTACCCAGCTTGGAAAATTAGGTACTTCCTCATGTCTCTTGCTTTAGTACTGTGTGAAAAGTCTGCATGTGCTGATCAACAGCCCTTTAGATGATACAGAGTTTGAAATAAGATAGAACATTGTGCATGGAGGTTCCTCAGGGGATGAAAAGCCAGAGAGGCTTTTGTTGATGTCCACTTAATTCTCACTAGTGTAGGACTGCTGCTGACTCCACAGCTGATTTCTTGCTTCTCTTTTGTCCCTGTCTTGCAGGATATCAGTGATGCATATGGGGAGTATTTGATTCAGAAGCAGCTTTATGAACAGGCTGCACTGATATTTGCTCGGGCTGGCATCTTTGCAAAAGCACTCGATGCGTTTCTGAGCAGTGGCAGCTGGCAGCAAGCCCTGTGCATGGCTTCACGGCTTGGTTACACGACGGATAAGCTGTCCAGCCTGGCACAGAGCATGGCAGGTAGGCTTTGAGAGGGTGGAGGTAAGCAGACCAAAACTGGCTGCTCTTATTTCTCGTTCGTTCTGATTTTTCATTAAAATCAGAGAAAACCTCGGTCTTCAGCAGTGTTTTTTGTAAAGGACTGTAATTCCCATGGGTTTGTGTGATTGCACATCACCTTTGTTTCTCACAGGAACCAAAAGATGCTGGGGCTGAGCTGGTTGGCACCCAGGAGTTGCCAAGCTAGTTGTGGCCTTGGCTGCCTGGAGCTGACTGGTTTTTGCACTTTCCTAGCAACCTGTTGCTGAACTGCTATTCCAAATTGCTTCCTTGGTTAACCTCAGGGAATGGAGATTCTTTAAAGCGTCTGACGTGATTGAGGCCTCCAGATGTCATTCACACAGATACTGCCTAGTCTTAGACCTTAAAGGCTGTTGCAGAATTCGGTGCTCCATCTCCATGTTTTCTCCTTAATGCCTGCTAGCAGTTAGGACAGGCTGGTACACGTAAAGTTATGTGTGGTCCTACTGCAGGAAAAAAAGATGGGTTGTCTTAGAGTTTGTGCTCACTAGGAAACATGAGGCTTCATGCATGAGATGTGTTGTGGGCCTGGCATGTATTTCAACAAGAGAAATGGAGCATCATCCTGGGTTTTGCCATACTCAGAGGCAGAGTTTATGAAGAACCTCTTAAACAGTGGGAATGGTTTCTGGGAGTGGTCTTCCAGATTTGGATATTCCAGTATTTTCTTTTTCTATCACTTAATGCAGTTTGGATCCTTCATGACTTGTCTTTAACACTTTTTCTAGTGCCCATCTTAAATCACAACTGTAATTTAGCAGGATGAACACGTATAAGCTGTCTTCAGAGCAATTTGCTTAGGTAATATCTTCCTTCTTTTTTTTTTTTTCCTGGCCCTGTGTATCATTTTCTCACTTACACCCTAGCAGAAAAGCCAGTGCCAAAGCTGGTCCTAAGTTTTAAGGGGCTAGAAGCCCTGAATCCCATAGGTTTGATGCTTCCTGTCTATACCACAGAGAGCAACAGACAGTTCTGCCAGCAGATAGCGAGACTGTGATACACTGAAGCTTTCAAGAGAGATTTCCTGTTTTCATCCTGCCTTCCTCCACTTAGGAGACTCTTCACTATTTCTGTCTAAAATTGTAGGTGAGAGGTTCTTCAAGTGGCTATGAGAGACAAGAATCATCAATTTCACAAGCAACTGTCTGATGATGATATAGGTTAATGAATTCTTGACATCAGGCAGCCCTTCTTTTTATCATGCAAATTAAATAAGCGTCTGAGCAGGTAGAAAGTGCTACAGTGAGTGGGATGTTCCTCGACTTCATTGTTTTGTAGTAGAAAATCCAGCTGCTCCTGAAAAGCTGAACTCCACCTTTTCTCATAGGAAAACTGGTTGAACAGAGAAAGCATGCAGAGGCAGCCATGCTCCTGGAGCAGTACACTCAGGTAATGTGCCTCTCCTGTCTGTGCCCCAGTAATACCCTTTGTTCAAGACATGCTACATCTTTTATTTTCTCTGTTCTCCTGGGCCACATGTGACTCCGTATGTGCTGACTGCAGAAGAGTCTGTGCCACGAGTTCTTTTTGAGAGGGCAGAGAAGGTCTGGGTGATGCAGCAATCAGGGAGTAGATGAATGCTGTGTGCCCAGGTTTTCTACTCATGAAGTTGTCTCTGCTTTGGTATGAAAAGGTTTCAGTTCAGAAAGCTGAAGTATGAGTGCTGGAATAAAGAAGACTAAGTTCCAGGGGGACTTTCCCTTCAAAAGGGGCTTTTGTTTGTTTTGTTTTTTTAATGAGAGCTTTGTGTTTGTCAGCACTCCAAAGTACCGGGCACAGCAGTATTTTCCTGACTGATGCTGCTGAGTAGAAGCATGCACCATGTAGGTGCTATCTAAATGTGTGTATTACTAGTGTCAGCAGCAGCAGTTGCTCTGTCTTTCCAGGACTACGAAGAGGCTGTTCTCCTCCTTCTAGAAGGGGCTTTCTGGGAAGAAGCTTTAAGACTGGTAAGGCATTTAAGATCTCAAGAACCAGAAATACTGTCTGGATTGCAAGAAGTGGATATAATTTTTTTTTTTTTGGAGTGCAAGAACAGAGATGGAGTCCAGGTTAGATCTTCAAATAATATCTTGCTTCCTTTTCCTGATCCAGATTCACAAGTATGATAGACTGGATATCTTGGAGACCAACTTCAAACCCGCCATCTTGGAAGGTAAATCTGTGCAAGAACCTGAAACTTAGCTGTGCTATGGAGGTGGAAGGAGGTCTTCACTGGGTCTGTGGGAAGCCATAGCACACTCATACTGGAAGCTATATGGAAGGATGCTTTGATTCTGCCCAGCTGATGTTGGCCAATTAGCTGCATTTGGTGGCATTCTACTGAAGGTTTGAAGCTCTGCAGTTGCCGTAGGCTCTTTTTAGTTTAGTTAAGCTTTTGAGATTTTTCAGACTTCACAGTCACAGACTGCAAAGGAGTAGGTGTTTACATGTCTATGAACAAGGAAAACAGCCCTTGTTCCAGCACACAAATGTGTGGTGGCAGATTTATGGGCTAAGAAAACTGCTGTTTGTTATAGAAGCTCTTTTGAAAATATTATTTGATACCTGTATTCTCTCTTCAGTCCAGGAAGATGTTTGATAGCTGTCAGATGTTCTTTGTTCTCATGCTATGGGCTATAGGATGTATGAGCTGAGGGATATTTTTGTTTAGCTTGAACCTAATTAATGTAAAGATATGTGTTCACAGAGCTTTCTTCTCTTCCTGTATTAGAAACAGACTCTTGTTCCAGAGATGCTTGTCTAGCCAGTTAGTTCTTTCCGCACCCAGGTGCATTTAAGTTTGGTGTGCTCTTGTATTACTAGCTTCGAATTTCCTTCCACTTGAATCCTTTTGGGCGCTTTACACCTGACTTCCAAGGTGCTTGAAGGACTGTGCTCCCTTGTACAAATGTTCATGTTCCTACCTTGGATCTGATTTTTCTTTTTTTATTGAGCAGCCCAGAAAAGTCAGCTGATGTTCTTAGATTCTCAGAAAACAGCATTTCTTCGCCACAAGAGTCGCCTGCAGGTGGTCCGAGAGCTGAAGGAGAAGGCTAGTGAGAGCCTGCATGGTTTGTACTGAAATTCATATGACTTTCTTCTGCATAAGTAACTGTGATCATCCCTTTTTTTAATTTTGTGGTTCTCATTTACCCTGGTGGAGCTGCAGTGTGTACCCTCTTGTAGCCCCAGTGCTATCTACCACCACAGAAACAGCATTCGTCTCACCCCACCCCTTGCACCGTAGTTGAAGTGCAATTGCATGACCTTGACCATTCCATAAAGGGCTTTATTTTCACTGCTATCTCTGTCACAGCTTTCCTGGGGTAAAAATGCTAAACACAACTGAGAGCTCTTCAGAATGTGACAGCGCTGTCTCCACAATGACAGCTTGCCTGGGTCAGACTGCGCTCAGCACATCCTTTGTGCTGAGTACTTACTAGGCATACTCACCTGCAAGAATACACTGGCTTGAGAAAGTTTTCTGAAAGCAGAACGTTCTGTCCTGGTACAGATTTGCTGCATTGAGATTGTCATCCCTCTGAGTGTGCCATTGAATAATCACAGTCCCTGCCAAGGCAGAGGAGCAGTGCTCTTCTCACAATTTCTGTTTTTTTTTGTGTGCAGGCTGAGTGGGCTGAGAGTAACAGGGCTCCGGCGCACTGACAGGTAGAACGAATCTGCCCAAGCTGCTTTTGCGGAAGGCCACATAGGTTACCCAGAGAGAATGCTTGGAATAACTATGACCTTTTTCCATACTGTGACAGTTGTTAATGTGTTTTGCAGATTATGAAATGCCAAATTGCCCAGAATTGGATCTTTTCTCTGAAACCAGCAGTGTTGTGACAGCTAGCGACATGAACAGCAAATACTCACACAGCAATTCAAGAATATCAGCGTAGGTATCTGCCTCCAAAGTAGACGGTGGCTTCCCTGGCATCAGCCTTTATTTGGGAGGGCAGTTTGCTCATGTTTGGCATGCTCTTCCCAGCAGCTGTGCATGCCTTGAAACTGTTACAATTACAGGCATTTCTTGGTTATTTTAACTCTTGTTGGAGGGGAGAGAGCAGAAAATGGCAGAAGCTAGTAGTGCAGCAGGAACTGAATGCCCAGCAGAGGAGCTATGAGCACAGGCTCTGTGCAGGAGCTGGCTCTGTAGGCAGCTGGCACGTGGCCAGAATAGCTGGCTGTGGGAGTTTTGACACAGGAAGTAGGCAGAGTTTCTCAAACATTAACAGCTTGTGCTCTTTGTCTTAAGCTTTACATTTTAATAGCTGGGGCTTGTTGTATAATTTCATACCTGTTCTCTTCCCACAGTGAGCTTCTGTGTTGCTTTTGAGTGCTCTTCGTAACATAAGGTGCGGTGTGGGGCGGGCTATGTTAAAGGTTGGTGTAGTTTGTGGGGCCACTTCTGGACTCCCTAGCTGAAATCTTGAAAAAATACAGCTATGGAAAAAGCACGTTTTTTTAAGGCCACTTTCTGTGGCCCGGATGAAAAGAGGAAGAGAGTGCAACCATAGTATTCAGCATACCTGTGTCAGAGTGTGCTGATCATTTTGGGTCATTAGGTAACTAATATTGGCCTGTGATTAGAAGCTGTTTTCCTGTGGTAATGGACCAGGAGCTGGGCTGTGTAGTGCACAGCCTGTGGAGATAGCAGAAGTTAAAATGAGCACGGACCATGGCACCAAATTGTTTTGAGTGGAGTTCAGCTTTGCCTGCTAGCAACCATTGTCAAACAATTTACCGTACTTTGTGCTTAGAATGTTGCTTTTACCTTGCTTTTACTTGCACAAAGCAGTTGTGTTTGTAGAAGAGAAACTGTAGGACAGCTTCCCAGCCCAACTACTGACTTGTGTTTAAATACTGATGCAAAGATACATCAGCTAACATACAGACCCTTTTTACTGGAGAGATTAAGGGCTTAGGTAACAAGTTGCATGCATGCTGTTGACATTCCTTCAAATTCACCCTGTTACAGCTAATCCTGTTGCACACAGTAGAATTAAGCATCCTTCTTTTCCAGGCGATCCTCAAAGAACCGGCGCAAGGCTGAACGCAAGAGATACAGCTTGAAGGAGGGGAGTCCTTTTGAAGATGTGGCCCTTCTGGAAGTCCTGGGAGAAAACATCCGTGCTGTTGAGAATGTGAAAGGTAGGATGCAGTGATCTTAATCCACTCTCCAACTTGTGAGCACAGCCAGCCTCCTGTTCTTCATACGTGTGTTGGGGAGAGGAGCTTCATGGTGCGTAAGACTGTCTGTGGTGTACTTTCATTTAGTTCATCTTCCTCTGCCAGGAGGAATAACTAACAGTGTGAGCTCTCCTCATTTGAAATTTAGGGAGCAGGTAAGTGAGGACTTGTCAGTGCCATGACAGGTTTAGCTCACATTTTGTACTCAGGCACTCTAGCAGTTGGGTGGGGATGAAGAACCAGTTCTGTTTTGTTGCTGCCTGTCCTGTATCTCAATACCAGAGCAATACAGCTATTTATTTCACACTCCTATGTTAAATATCATTGCTTGGTATTCTGTTCACTCTCCAGGAGACGTACACATCCTTCTGAAGCAGCTTGTACTGTTTGGTTTCGATGAGCAAGCTGTGGGACTGCAGCAAGTTCTGGAAGAGGTTTTGCAGCTGATGGAGACCTCGATCCCAGAAATCTGGACTTCAGATGTGCAGCAGAGTTCTCTCAACCCGGTCCGTGCTCATCTGTAATACTTACGATGCCTGCTGTACAATACCAAGTAATTGGTAGTGCTTTGCATTCTCCAGCAAAGAACACAGAATCTTTCCCTGGCACTCCAGATCTGCCCCTTTTTCTACAGACTTTAAGTAGATACTATGTGTAGTACATTATAGGAGTGCTGCAGCTTCTGAATCAGTGTGCCCTAGATACATGTGACAGATACAGCCTGCTGTGTCTGTCCCACTGAATACTGTGTTGGACATGATCAGATCCCATAGGGCATGTGTTAATTTGTCCTCGTAGCGACTTCTTTTCATAAGCTCTACCTTAAGCTATTTCCAGAACAAAGGAACACTGTTTTCTTTTCCAGCCCTAATGGTTGAAGTGTTAGCACAGCTTTTATGTAGTGGAATAGTGGTTGTCCGTACCATTATCATGAGATGAAAAGCGAACAGATTGGTCAATTTGGTATGAACCAGAGTATCGTAAAAAGTATATTGCAAAAAGGTGAGTTTTATCAATCTTCTAGGCTTCAGCTTAGCACAGAACTAGGAAATCATGAGGACTATACTAGTTCCTTTCCAAAGTAAAAGTCTTTCTCTGAAACAAGTAGTTTCTGAGCATTCAAGGTGAACACGAGATATCCCCCAGTATCTTTTCCCTTACCACTGATTAATTTGTCCATTTAAGGGGAGATTGAAACTGCTGAATGTGGTTTTAGGAGCTGAGGCTCCCCAATGAACTTTAAATGTTGCTGATTCTGTAATGAAAGTAGTCCTGCCAATTCATGACACTTAGAATCACAGAATCATTAAGGTTGGAAAAGACCTCCAAGACCATCTGGTCCAACCGTCCCCCTACCACCAATGTCCCAATGTCCCCCTACCACCAATGTCCACTAAACCATGTCCCTAAGCACCACGTCCAACCTTTCCTTGAACACCCCCAGGCACAGTGACTCTGTTGCTTGAAGTGCTGTAAAGAAGTGAGTACTGAGATGAAAGTTCTGTATTCTGAAAGGTTGTCCCAAAGCAATTCTTTCTGCCTCTCTTTCAGCTTTTCTGAGACATTTCTGGGCTTTGATCCTGTATTCCTGATCGCTTTGAGCTGTGGGGTCTCCTGTAGCCAGCCGCTTTTGCTCTTGGAGTCTAGCCTATCAGCAGTTTTCTTTGTAGGCATCCATGCTCTCAGCCTTTCTCTGTACAGGTTGGAACATGGGTATTGCTTCTCCATACAGGTCCTGGGTCCCAATTCAACTGCAAACAGCATTATGGCTGCGTATCAGCAGAAGAGGATGCTGGCTCCTGTTGTACAAGGTTAGTTCTGGCTCTGGGTTGGGTGTGGGTGTGAAATGTCAGCGAGGCTAGCGAGCACTGAGGCTCTTCAAGCATTGACACCTGCCAACAGCCGCAGCGCTTCTTCAGCTCTAGGAGTTTATTGCTTTACCTTACGGTGTCATCTTCCTCGCGGCAAGTGAGCAGTCTTCTTAATAAGGTTTTGTTTTCTCTGAAGTCCTGCGTTAAAACTACTGCCTGAATTGTTCTCCTGGCTTCCTGTGTGTAGCCTTTGTCTGTTGTGAGGGAATTGGAAGTCTGTTCTTGTAGGGGTGTGTCAGGTAATTCTGCTTGTAAGGTACCTGCTGATTTTTTCCTGTCTGACGTTGGTGGCCAGCTCAGGCTCTTGACCAGGTAAGGCTATAGCCCTCAAGATGCTTTGCCACCTTGAAGTGCGTATAGCTAATACAGTTTTAAGCCTGAGGGCACCATTACGGTCCCATCCGTCTTCCCTCTTCCCCATTAGTCATCAGTTCTCTTCCCATCTTCCCTTACTAGTCCTGGAACTGCCAGGAAGAAATCCTCCAACAAACTCCTGGGTGTGACCCACCTGTTGCTACTTGACGGGGCTGGCTCCAGAGAAAACCCCATGCCTCTGTCGCAGACCCCACACAGCCAGCTGGCTGTTGTATGTGACAGCACATCTGAGTGCCCCAGATACTGGTGGATGAACTGGGTTCTGCTTTCTGCCACAGATCGTTGCTTTTCGTTCTGAGCGGTAACAATGGAGAGGGGACTCGATTTGCCCCAGGGATTCATTTCTGTAAACAGTTCTGCTGTACACTCTTCAGTGCAGTCTGGTGATCAGTCACTCAAAGGAAACACGATGTTTGGGACTTCTCGGTGTTATTTGATGGAAAAGAAAGCAAATGAATTAGTTGACAGGTCCCAGAGAAACTGTATTGCTGGTACCCTTTGCTCTGACATTTGTTCTCTTTGCCTTCCAGATCCAGAGTTACTCATTCCACCAAAACTCAATAAAAATCTACAGTGGAAACTGCATCTTCCCCAGTAATTAAAAGCCAAGGAATCCTAGAGGACTCTGAAATGTTACTTTTCATTATCATTTTATTACACCTTTATAGAAAACCATTGTTGTCCTGGCATTCCTGCTCTATTGCTCATGGGGCTGTCCCTCCAGGCGCTGCGGTTGTGACTGTGACCCATACTGCATCGTGCTAATGGTGACGGCCACTTGCATCCCACAGCAGAGCTTGTGTGTAAGGGTGGGGAGTAGCAGGCTGTGCAGATCTGAACACTGCTGACTGAATCCAACATCAGCCACCAGTGTGCCCTGCCTTCCAGGTGAAGCAAACCCACGAGTGCCCAGTGGGTGCTTTTCTCTTCATCACACTTCCTCCTGTGGATGGTAACAGTACCTGCCAGGAGGGCAGGTCACATTTTAAGCTGCTCAGCCTGGTTTAGAGATCTCACCAGTAAGTCTGTACTAATAGCAAACTGCAGCTGCTAACCAAATAAGTTGTGTTTTCTGTGCCGAAGTTGAGTGTTGGTAATAGCAGATTTTCATCAGAATCACTTTGTTACATCAGAGTGAACCCTGTAGTACTGACAGCCGTTACTGCCCTGCTGATCTTGCACCAGGGACATCTTGGGTACATGAGAACATGCAAAAAAGCTGGTGTGGGATACTTTGTGTTGGTGTTGCACGCTGCTGGGTAGTGCTACCCTAGTTATCTGTGTTTGATGCTGCTGTATGGCACTGGCAGGTGAGCAGCTGTGCCCCGATTACGCTCTGTGCTATTGCAGAACCGTTTCAGATGGAAACTGATGTGCAAATTCATACCTGAGAATTAGATTTTAATACAGAATACTGCTGCAATCTGGCTCGAGAAGTAACAGCGCACCAGTCCAGGGAGCAGAGGAAGGGGACAAGCTCTGCAGACGAGGCTGGATGCTTTCAGTGGAAGCAGCACAGCTCCACCCACCCCAGCCCTTCCTCTCAGTTAATTTTGGCCTGGCAGCTTTGTGTTCAGTGCAGGCCTATTTGGTTATGCACTATGGGAAGAATGCCAGCACCAACAGTGTAATTCCTGTCTGTGGTATCTGCAGTGTACGCAGCAATGGGCTGCGTTCTTCATGCATGGCATTAATGTGTCTGGTGCTGCAGGTTATTGTTTTCTTGACGCAAGGACTCCATCAAGTTGGGGTGGCCGTATGAGCCTGCACTGTACACACACACACTGTGCTGGCTTGGGATGGTTGGAGTGCAGTAGTAAAGCAATCCTTTGTCAGCGTTATATAAGCTTTGGAGTGGTTTTATTTCCAGCTGTTCTGAGTTACATGGCCTCTGCTGGGTGGTGTGGGGATGGCTTAAGCCTGTTCTCAAGCATTGTGATGAGGCTGGAAAGGAGATTGTACAAACACAAAGACTTAAGACAGCAAAACACATGAATGGCTGCAGTGGATAGCAGCTTTTTACTGGGTTTGGGTCTTCAAACAGGTAGCAGCATCTAGTCCAAAGAGACACGGAAACTACTTTCTGATCAGGGGAAGAAGTGATGAGGAGTCTGCAGTCCTCTCCAGTTCTGGCCCTGCAACTGAAATGTGGCACTGACACTGCTTATTCCTGACACTTAAATCTGATGCTAGGAAGCACTTAGGTCTTGTTCAGCCTAATCTATTGCCTAGAAAAAGATTTGTAAAAGATCCCAAGAAAAGGCAAAACTTCTGCTGGCTTAATGATAATTTGTTTGTGCCAAACACACAAGTTCCTTTAAAATCTGTATTGTTGGTTCTTTTGTTTTTCCATCATGGTGCTAGTCAAAGCTGGAGACGTGTTCTCCTGTTCTCCTGTGAAGGCAAAATCAATTCAAGTCTGCCATGCAGGAGGAAGAGCAGTCTTCTAAATCATTTGTATGGTAAATCATTCGTATGGTAACTGCTATCTGAGCTTCATTATCTCGCCCTACCTGCTCTGCCCTGAGTGAACTTCAACAAAGGAGTGATAGAACTGGAGCCAGCACCTAGTGCCAGCGCAGCTACGGAGGGGAAGTCCTGCATCCTGCTTCCTACTTTTCCAATCCCTGAACCTTTGCTTCTGCTTCAGCAGCAACCAGGAGTTTCCTTGCCCTGGGTTTCTCCTTGGATGTTCTTTTGCTTTCATTGCAATGCGTCTCGCTTTAAAACATACTGTGCCTTAGCTACTGTTTTTGCAGATACGTTGAATTTGCTCTTAGGTTTTGTGGAGGCTCTTGCAAACAGATGCAGTTGAAGTAAGTCATTAAAGCAAAAATACAGAGTTAATACAAGAACTGTCCCAATTTCTGAGTAAATGTGACTCTGGAAGCCTGCGTCTCTCATCAGGCAGTAGTTTGCTAGCAATCTGCTGTCCTGCTTCATTAAATACAAAAGAAAGAAAAAAAACAGACGCTGTCAAAACGAATACAGCTGTAGCAAAAATCTTTTAATATAACTACAGCAAGGGATAGAGGGGAGATGCTCTTGAATTGAATCATGTACCTTTTTCAAAAATAATTTTAAGATAGCCAGCGTCCCCCTCAGAAGCACTTCTTAAAAATGCAGGAAGGACCCCATTCTTCATATTCCCTCTTGGAAACCCAAAGCTTCTGGAAAGAGTAGAGCGAGGCCAGGATCGACCCACCAATCCAGACAGAAGACTTCCTCTGAGGTGACGCCGTTACGAGGAGCTTGTCACTAGGCCACATCCTGCTCAGTTCACTCTGGAAGCGGTCAGGAAAACCTTCCATCATGGTGCTGCCCCCACACAGCAGGACGTTCCTCACCAGCTTTTTGTTGATGTCAGCATCACACTTCTTGAGGCAGCCAAGTGTCAGCTGCGAAAGCCCGGGTTGCTGTGAGCCGAACAGGGATGGTTGGAAGAGCGCTTCAGCACACAGGAATCTCTCTTTGCCTACCGTGATGACATGCCCGTCTGGCAGCTCGTAATCAGTTTGTTGTTTCTTAAGAGGCAAATTCAAGTCCTGTGTGAGGTCCAGAGAAGTGTAACAACACCTCTCTTTGAGATCTTCTATGATGTTTAGCTGGTATTCCGTGAACATGTATCCAGACTCATTTAGTAGCTGCATGAGGTAATTCGTTATGTCCAAGCCTGCATAATCTACACTGCCTGTGATGCTGCGCAGAACATAACCTTCGTAGATGGGAACCACGTGCGAAGCACCATGGCCACTCTCCACCACGAGACCTGAGGTTTTCCCGTAAGAGTACATGGATAACTGGGACTGGTAGGCGAGGTGTACAGCAGGCACGTGAAAGCCTTCAAACATCATCTCGGCATATTTCTTCTTGTCAGCGATGGAACACAGGGGAGGCACTGACATCAGGAGAGCGTGGTCCTCCGGCCGAATCTGCATCCCCATCTGGAAAATACACTCCAGAATATCCTGGACAGACTTCCAGTCCACCACTATGCCATGCATTAATGGGCTGATGAGTTTTAAGGGCACGCAGGTGTTCTGAGGCACTCTTCCAATAAAGGTTTCTTCTTGTTTGCCCTCGGTTTCTTGTACGTGGTTACCAACCGATGAAACGATATGGGAAGGCCACGGTTCCCCTGCGAAGCCACACTTAAAGTAACCTGTGCCCATGTCTACAACTACAGCTTCAGTTTGCTTCACCACCTCTAGGTAACCCTCGGTCTTGGATGCATGCCTGTCCCTGATCGGCTTCAAATGGCTTTTGTCTGGCGCTGCCTTCCTCGCGGGCCCTTCCTGCACAGCTGTGACTTGCTTACAGCTAGGGCTGGCCGTGCTGCTCAGCAGCATCGCTCTGCCACCGCTCCACCCGGGCTCAGCACAAGCAAGCAGAGGGATGCCCGCCTGGAGGCCTGTTGGCAGCGGTTCTGATGTCACTGACTTGTGACATCAGGCGTAGGCGTGCTCCTCAGGCACCTGAGCTCCGCATACATGCGTGACTTACAGCTGCACACCGTTTTCTCTACAGGTAGGTTGCAGGCGTTTGTGCTCCTCTTTAACCTGCTCCACACTGAAAGCGTGACACCCACCCGGTGGTGACTGACGGGCCATGGAGCATAAACTGGGCCTTTAACTGTGAAAGCAGGTGGATTTCCTTTCTGCATTCTCTGGCATGTAAGACTGGAGTTCTCCAGCATTTACAACTGCTGTTGTTCCAAAACAGGTCCTACTGCTAAGCTTTAGCACTATTTAACTTCGGGGGCCAAGCAAATCCCTAGTTTGACCATGTCAAAAGTGAACCCTCACACTGTTTGTGTAATTCTCTTACCTTTTTTTAAGAAATCATGTTTTCCAGATGAAGATATGTTAATACAAATGTCAGCAAGAGCTAAACGAAACAAGAGCAGTGTTTGAAATCAGGACACAGCCAACCCCTCACCCTTGCTGTCCTCCATTTCACAATAGGAACTTCTTCATTCTTTTCCAGCAGCAACAGGCCAGCCTCTGCCCCGTCAGTGTATGCAGTAACACAGTGCCGTGCAGCAGCAGCGTGGAAGCAAAGGACACCCTCTCCCAGAGTAACACATAATCAAGATTTACAAACATTTTCCTTGTATAGCAAGAGCTCTGTGTGCTCATTCACTGAAAGCCATTTCACCCAGAGGGCATCTTACTTACCAAGTCAAAGCTGTGCTTAGCATTAAATTCAATCCTACAAACCGGTTCTGGACTTAGGAACAGATTTCCATTGCTACTGATCTGTCGCCTATCCGGGAGTTCACATCTTGGCAACAATCGGAGGATAAAGACTCACCAAAAAGCAGAGGTGGAGAATCGTGGCAGCACTGGACCACGCTGCAATGTTGGTAAACCTTGAGAGCGTACTGCTCTGGGGGACAGCTAAGCTGATCATTGTGTACTGTACATGTATTTTATATATAAATGGTTAAATATGTCCTTGCGCATGAAAAAGTCAGACCTGCCCCTCCTGAAGTCTGAGCAGTAGATGGCAATTCAGCAGCGCTGCAACCTTTGAGCAGTGCTGGGGCACTGTGTGGTTGGGATGCTGCAGCTGATGCTCTTTCCCCACACTTTGTCAGTACACTCCTGGGATAGCTTTGTTGCCAGCCAGACCAGCCTCTACAGTACCGTATCTCCAGAAAAAACCTCAGTGACAGGCAGGATACATCGAGAGAAAGACCTCTGAATCCTTGCTTCTTCCCCTTCGCTACTGAAATCTACATCTGGGCTTAGCACCTCAACTTCTGAATTAAATAAATATGTTCATCCAAACAAAACACTTCTTCCATGCTTCCATTCACATACAGATTAGTGTGGCAGTGTCACAACAAAGCTGCAAACACCCTTCATTTCAGAAGTCACTTTATTAAATTTTTGTCTAAGCTCTGACAACGTTACCGTGCTGCTGTTTGCGGGCTCTGTTTTCCCTTTAACATTTCTCAATGCAATTAACAAAACGCATACATGTCCCTTAACATTTCAAGGTCATTGCTTTAGCCTGAAATCCGAACACATGGGTTGTCAGATGATTTTCTGCAGTGTCATTTTGGCCAGTGTTTCCTGAGGTGCTCCTTTAGCTGTGGGATAGTGGATAGCTGTTGTTTGCAAAGATGGCATCTGAGGGGCAATTTGAGAAGTTCAGAGGCATGATCTTTCACTGTTACTTTTCCCTTGCTTCTTACCATCTCTATCACATCTGAAATAAAACCAGAGACATGAGATACTGCGACTGTGTAATACCATGAAAAGCGTGACACTGCAGAAATCTGAACACCACTTCACACGCACAGCAAGTCATTACTACATTTTATTTTAAGCCATCCACACCATTTGGTTGACTTTTAGTTAATCCTGTTCCCTAATATCTGAAATCACACAAAACCTTCACTTACTGTGATAGAATGTATGGCTTACACTTTTGTTGGGAAAAAAAGCCCACAGCTAGACCCCACAAACATGATCATGTTACGAAATACCTTTTTTAATCGTTACCTTGGGAGTTTAAGAAGTATTCTGTAGTAAAAGAGTTCCAGTGCTTTTTGGTTTTCAGGGCAGCGGAATCAAAATCCTGGCTGATTACATGCAAATGCAGGTGACTAAAACAAATATATTATGTAGATAAGAGAGAAGAAAAGTGTTAATGTGCAAAGTTTTCTTGCAGTAGTACCAGATAAAGCATGATTCAGTTGAGAAGAGCTGTCAGACTTACGGATCAGCCTTATTTCATCACGTTTGACCCGTAATCCTGCTACAGAAGAAACACAGTCCGTGTGTTCAACGTACTGTCTCATGCTAAGCGTTCCACTTAAACAGTCAGTCACCACCCTGCACATTCCACTAGCAGGTAACTACAGTCTCTACTTTCCAGAAAGGCAGAGATGGTGGTTTTAATAAACAAAAGGATTAAACTTTGTGGAGTGTCTCAATGGGACTTTATCAGTGACTCAAGGCCCACTCCAAGAATCAGAGAAAACTGAGGAACAGGGACTGCAATACCCAGATCCTCTGCAGGCACTTGGGCGCTGTAATGCCTGGGCTTACTTACACACGAGATTAAAATCCTCGCTCCGTGTCAGGCTGCACTTGACACGCTTAAGAGTCACTCTGACAAGCGCCCTGGGAGGGGGGACGTCCTAGCGCCCTGCTGATGGCAGTGCCACCTCTTCCACTGGCCAGGCACAGCGTACCACGCCCCAGCCTCAGGACTCTGCTGGGGCCCAACGGGCACTGCCCACCTGTTTCCAGAAGCGCGTGTAGCCCACCAGCACGTATGCAGCAGCATGCGCACGGCTGCATCCAAACGACTTGGACGCCAGTCAGTGTTTAGAGTTTAGGAGGACTGGTTATCCCTCGGCAATGCCGGGCTGTTACAGATTTAGCCCCAGGTCTGTAAATCCAGGACAGGGGCTCCACCTGATGACTCACACGGGCCTCACCTCATACTGGGAATAGCGTGGTAACCCAGTCGGAACTCCAGACTGCCTCTAGCAGGGCACTGCTCGATCATTTTTTCCCCAACTGCATGCATGTGTTCCAGGAGTCCAAGATGCTCCCTGGTGACCGCCTTCAGGCTTGGAATGGAGTCCCACGGTAAAATAAGCCAGTGGTAACGTGCTTTAGGATATTTGTCTTTGATGACTACAGTCTTCTCGTCTTTGTAAACCTAGCAAAACAAGAAACTTGATTAGATGCTGATTGGAAGTTAAGTGTCTTATTCCTATAACCATTGTGGTTAGTGAATTTTGAGGTGTTATTCATTCATATAAAGGAGAAATGATTTCTGTCTCTCGTGCCCTCCTTTCCTGAGTTTTCGTTTTGCCCTCTGCTTCAATTCCATGCAGCTCATCACGAGAAACAGAAGCAAAGCATGTGGAGAGCAGGGCAGGACGGCATGTCCGTGGCAGTAAAAATGTGTCAGGTTCTGAAGCAGAAACTGTGAGCTGTCTCTCTGATCTCTTAGCAGCAAGTCTGTTGGTGAGAGATGGATGGTGTCTTTGTCATCTTTGCTAATTACTTTCATATGTTTATATAAAGAGCTGATCGGTCTTGCTCTATGGGAAGGAAGATTAAAATTTTGTCAGCACACAAATCATAAGACTAATTCTTTCAGCAGCAAGACTGCTGTCCTATCTTTATATACATACACACTCTGGTGTTTGCATACACAGCCAGAGAGAAAGACAATTGTGACAAGGTGTTTCCAGAAAAAGACACCTTGTCGTGTCTTTAATATTGATTAAGAAGCAAAGGTAGGAGTTCTGTGGTTTGTGTTTAACTCTGAACCACAACTAACAAACTAACAGCATCCAGTTCCCCCTAAAACACTAGGCAGTTCAATACTTTATACTTGAAATGGAAAAAAAAAAAAAGAGAGAGAGAAATTGGGACATTCTGATAGGTTACCAAGGAAATTATTTCAAGCCTAAGGGTGATCACCTCCTGGAGATGCCCAGCGAGGCTGTGGAATGCTCTCCCTTGGAGATCAGCAAGGGCTGGGGTGACCAGAGAGTCACATTTGCTGACTTCCAAAGGCATTTTCCAACTGAAATTATTTTATGATTTCAAGAACCAAGTGTCACAGGTTTCTGTGACAAATGTCCTCCTGAACACTAACTCTTGCTGAGAAGTACAAAAGGAAAAACACGACCCTAATATCAGGACAGCCCTGCGGCAGTCAGTCAGCCCAATCCCAAGCTAAAAGAATTCTGCCCCTACTCTGCCACACACTGGGGCAGCAGTCAAAACACAGCAGGAACAGATCTTGTTCCTCCTCCGGGTTCACCATCCACTTCTCCCAGTTGGCCAACACCTGCTAAAGGTGGTCTGGTCACACAGAACGATGCCTCTCGAGGCAACAGTGCTGGAGGAACAAGTAGCCCAACTCTCTTTCTGCTTTTCTCAAGCTCAGGGAATCTGGAGAGAAATTCCTGCTTTCCATCTGTTTACAAATGGTTGGAACGTGCACACAGTTTTGAGAAATATTAATTTCTGGATTACCCTCGTGTATAATTCTCTCAAGGCAAAAATTCCACCACAAGTACTGTTTGATGCAGATTATCCTGCCTCTTTTGGAGATAAGCTATACATCTTGTTTTCAGGAAGGAGTTTCTATATACTTGCAGAACTCTGAAATAAAATGAAAGTATACTTTACTCAGGGATGGGGAATATTCCCTTCAGGCTTTCAGGATACAATGATGAGAAAGTATGTACACACTGCAGCCACAAAAGACACTGTCAGATTGCTGCTTTCTTTCAGCAAAGTCAGCCCAAGGTAAAGCACGACGACGCAGCCACAGGGAAGCAGAGGAAGGGAGGTGCATCGGGAGCCTCTGCAGAAGGTTAAAAGAAGCCACCCAGGAAATCCCTGCTGGCACAAGGAAATGGTGTGGAGCTGGAGCCGGGGGTCACATCCTGCCAGCTGCTGCACAGGTGTAGCAAAGTTAAAGTTTACCAGAAACCAGGAAGCTGCACCGCACTTGGAGATAAGATAGTGCTGACTGCCAGAAAACAGGGGTCTCCACTATGTGCTCACTTCAAATCGCAGTCCCATTTTTGTCGGTTTCCCAGAGAAAACAAAGCAGCCACGCTGCTCACCTGCTCTCCCAACAACCTTTCTGTAACTGCTGGCCAAATTTGACAGTGTAAGGAGCTCCGGGATAATGAAGTTCTGACATTCTGCAGGCTCCCAAAGGGACTGTAAAGACTCCCAGATTAATGCTACTACGGACAGAGATGAAAGTACAATTCAGCCCTTGTGTGATACTCCACCAGTTAATCTGATCATTAAAGTAAACTGCAGAATGAAAGAAAGAAGCTCATTTAACTCTGTTAGACAGGAGATACTGTGAAGTACAAGTGTACAGTTCTCACCTGCATTTTTGGATCTTGCATGGAACTCTTTAGACCCTGACTCCAGTGTCCTAAATGTTCCTAAAGAACAGATGGAAAAAAAAAACACACATTTTTGTAAGAGAAATACGAATATGATGCATTTTAAAGCATTCTGTTACGCACTTTCATTGGAACTATAGCAACAAAATGACAGAACGAACCAAGTAACATGAAAAACAAAAGCTGATTGACACCTGAATTATTTCCTTTCTACGACCACCAACACAGGCACTCCAATTGTCCCCACAAAGCTAGTTCTGAAAGCCTTTTAACAAGATGCTTTTAGGACTCAAAGCTGGAAATGTAACAGCAGGGAGCTCTGTACCTGCTTGAGCTTAGTAACTTGCATGCACGTTTTGGCACAGACCGTGATTACCAGTGATGACAGATCGTTTTAATACAGCCCTGCTGCTTCATGCGTCACGGGGGACAAAGGAGGTGCAAGGGTCTCTGCTCGCTGTCCCACCACATGCTGCTCTGCACAGAACAAAGCAGCGCTGCTGCGGTGCCAGGCCCTACTCGGATGTATTTGTCCTTCAGTATTGTGCAGGGCAGAGTGGACTGCATAAAAAGCAGTACAGGTACTGGAGGATGAAGCCAGCACAATCAGATTATCTCTCAATTTTGTTACTGAACACCTAGCAGAAGATGCTTTCACTGCACCTTTCGAAAATACATGATTTATCTATTCCAAGCACTCCACGAGCATTGCCAATGACGATCCTCATCACATTCTGATGGAGGCTGATGTTCAGATATTATTCCAGCGCTGACAGAGAACCAATGAATTGTCATTTTTCTTTGCCCATACCACAAATACGGCCCTAATATAACTAGCCAGAGGCCACCAAAGAAATAAGGGGAGAGCCCACCAGAACCCATGAGACCGAAACTTCCTTCAGGGTTTCATTTTTATGCCTGCTCCTCCGGCAACTGCAATTTTGCTTTTCCAGAAGCACTAAGACGTCCATTGCTCTTTTTTATTATTATTATTATTTTGTCCATGTCAGCAGGGTTAATAAGTTCCTTTCAGAAGACTTTGGCTGGTAACATCAATGTAAACCTGGTTCTGCCACAAAGAATGACCAAAACTGAGAGGCAGGTGCAGAAGGTGCAGGAAGAAAAGGGGTCAAGATGTTCTGTTCTCTGTGCACAAGCTTTTAGATAACCATTGCTCTGTCTGTAAGAAAGCAGATCTCATCTCAAGAGCCAGCACGCTATTCTTGTGTGACTCCCGTGACACAGAGCTCCGTGATCTGTCCTTTGAGCACAAAGTGCGGCAGGAAGCAGAGAACGAACCCTCACTTGCTAAAGCAAGCCCTTTCACACACACTCACCAGCTCGGGTTAGCATGGATACGAGCAGCTTTCTCGGGAGCTGTGTGATGTCAAGAGCAGAGTCTTTGCCTTAGCACATGGCAGCTCGTGTGCTCTCAACACTCCGAGGACCCACGTCCAGCTGAGAAGCTGTCCCACAGGCAGCACCCACAAAAATGAAGATCAAAGCCCTCTGATGGAGGAGAAAACTCCAGGAGGAACAGCAGAAGTACTAATGCCAACAGACTTGCCTTTTTGCTCGAAGTCCCTTCATGTGGAGACACACTGGTCTTGCTTAGCTTGAGCTCTGCAGAACTGCCTTGTGTATCCGCCGCCTCCATTTTCTTTGCCTTTTTGGGCACGTTTTCTATATCATCGTTCTCGGAGGAGTCCTCACATGGCCTCTTTTCAGTTTGTACTTTCTCTTCTGCTTCTGTAACAGTTTTCCCCGATTCTTCAGCAAATTGCACCGTGTAGGGGTAAAGTTTATTCACAATGTGCAGAACTTGGCCTGGCCTCATTTTCACCTCTTCATCCTTGCCAACGTCCACTAAATCAACACTAGTCGGGTTGACTCCTATCTTTGGTAGAAAGAAAAAGATTAAAGGAAGTAAAAAAAAAAAAAAAGAAAAGAAAAAAAGCAGAAGATGAAACTGAAATCACGAGCAACTGCAGCTCAGTTGCCCTGGAACATCACTGTCCTGTAAAGCAAACGTGCTTTGTTTTCACGCCATGCCTGCCTGCCCCACAGCGACTCACTCCCAGGATCAGGAAAGCTCAAAGTTGGGGGCACCTCGCTGCGTGTCTTGCAATCACAACCCGTGGCACGCAGCCCTCAGAGGCAGGGTGTGGAAAGGACCCAGCAGCTCTACTGCAGCTGGCTACAGAGTTACAGGCAGATCTGTGCCTGGATTTGCAAAAAAATACCCAACCTACTGTTAAAATAGTAGCAAAGTTAGTAACAATTATTTCTGAAAAAAAATAAGGGTAGTTTTAAGAAATTATTTCAGTCCAATAACCGCCAGAAAGCCTCCTGAGTTCAGATTATTTTATTTCCTCTTTCTTCTCTTTTTTACTATGTTTTGTTTCCTGTCCAGCACCCACCAAACTCTGTCCCATCAACGCATCCACCTTCAAATACATAATCTCACTCTTTGGCTCCTCTCGAGAGCTCGGGCTCACAACAGCTGGCTCACTAAGCATGCTGCTAACACTTTCAACACCCTCCTGTGTAACCAAAAAAATAAGAAAGAAAGGAAGTAGGTTATTTGAGCCCTCAGAGGGCTCAGCTATGCAGGGATAAGCTCCTTGCTCCTGGCTTTTTTTGTTTCCCAAGGCAGATGTGATAACTTTTCCCCACTCCGCAGAGGACTGTGTTCACACAGAGAGAGTGAGAACACTTGCCTGTTGCTTTAAGAGAGACAAAACCTCTCAGTCCACCTCGGCTTGTACAAAACATATACAGGTCTATGTATACTTTAAAGCTTTTATTTTCATTTTGCATGCTATGCTTTCACTAAACCAGTTCTGCTATCAATTTTGTTCTAGCAGAAGCTCAGGACAGCGCAATCAAAATGTACTTGCCCGTCTCATTTCATCGTTTTATGGATCTACGCAACTCTAAAATGATTTTCCACCCAAAACAGTGCTTTAAAGACTGAGAAGTTACCTGAAGCCTATCTGATAACTGAAAAGCAGCATTTTTTCCTCTGTCTCCGCCTGAACCAGTAACGCAGAGTTGTGTGGGCACTCTAACGGTGACTGGTTGAAGACAGATTTTGCCTAATCAAGAGGGCGACCGGAGGGAAGTCAGGAGTCCCTGGTTTCAGCAAAACGCGTTTGGTTAATGTTTATAAATAAGTTTTAGGAAACCAGCTCTTGCTTATGACTAATAAACTCTGACAGTGTTTCTGTAGTTTTGTCCTAGGAAATCCACCTGTTTCACAAGATGGTACCGTGCCTCTTGCTACCCGGTGTCCACTTCGATGAAGCACCTGCCTGATCCCAGCCAGCACCTTTTCAGCCTACGCTTCCACAGAGTTTCACTCAAATCAAGTACATTTCACACACCCCCGGCCAACGGGCTGTTTAACTGACCACTGGGACCCTGTACGGGGACAAAACTCCAGACCTGGCAGTGTAAACATGCTAACATCCCCTGCCACGAGGTCCTCCTGGGGACTGACTTCTGTGAGAGCGTGTCTGTGAGAGTTCTGCAGGATTCACCAGAGACCAGCAGGGGCTCGGGGCTTTCTGAGCTCGGGCGGACATTTTGATGGAAAGCAAGAGGACTGACCAGGCTGACGTGTTGTCCACGCAGACGCTGCTGCCGTGGACACTTGCACGTGCTCTGGCACCTGAGGACAAAGAGCTTTCCCTTCACACTTCCTTGGGGACACTGGTCATTGTGAGTTTGAGAGGGGTCCTACACACATCCAGTATGCAACACGAGGATGCCTGCTCTCATGTCTGACATCGCACCCCACCCTGGAGACAGCCACATCTTTGGCTGCATCAGCCATTGAAACAAAAACCCTCAGCAACTGCCCGGACCCTTTAGTACAGGGACCGTTCTGACCCTCGGTGAAGAGCTGCCTCAGCTTCAGAAAGGCAAGACTAACGTTCAGGAAGATCAGCAAGTTTAGGGGAAAAACTCCAAAATCTGCAAAGCGCAGAGCTGGGAAGAACAGGTTGAGGATTCACAGCAGTGTTCCCTGATGCTGCAACTCTGGCTGTCCAAGACTGCAGTGTAACTGGAAGAAGCAGCACAGTCTTTGCACCGAAACACCCAAATGAAAGACAGATCCCTTCTGAGGGGCAGATATCGTGCTCTTCTTGGTCAAAAAACAGCTTGAGAACCTCCGGACCCTGCGATGAGTACTGTCACTTGCACTGTTTGTGGGCTTCAAGTGTAACAACCCAACCAGCACCAGAAATACTGAACAACCATTTAAAAACATACCTGTTTAACTGTGACATACCCCTTGTTACAGTCGGCTTTTAACTGAACTGAAAAGAGAGAACAAAGGGTCAAAAAAATATGCAAACAAAACAGGCAGAACTGTTTTGAACCACTCCTTGCAGAAAACACTCCTGCATTTCAGTCCCCTCCTGCATTCTCTGGCTGACTTCTACAAATATGCTGAAAGAAGATTTCTGCCTCATTCTCTGTTTTTAAACAAGCGCAGGCAAAATGCAACTAACCCACGCACGTCAGTCACACCTCTCTATTCTGCTTTGTGAATCAGTAAAATTAGTTCAGTATAAGGGTGAAATCTGTGGAAATCTTCTGCGTGTTCTTGTTGTTCTCACAGGCATGGAGCAGGACCGTCCAGAAGGGAGGGAACATAAGACAGGGAAGATGCGATGAGTATTTTATAGATTTTAAGTATTTTTATGTGTAAAAATGTACCTAAATGTACCAAAAAATGTACCCAATGTACCTATAAAACCAGAAGTCACACTAAAAAACAGCTGGTGGAAGACTGGGGACGTGATGTGCTATTCGCAAAGTGAGAGGGAAAGCAGTGGGTAAGAACTGTGGGCTTCGGACTCATATTAAGGATCAGTGCCTCGGTTTATGAGGGTGAAGTTCCTCCTGTTTGTGTGTGTTTGCTGTAACTTTTAAGGATCCAGAGATCTTTATAAGAAGCTCTTTAAGAAAGAGTTTAATGGGTCCAGGGATCGGGAAACACTGTTTTCCACGCAGACAGGGGATGTGAGCCAGTGACTGTGAGAACAAGCCTCAGGGAACCCCCAAAAGGGAAGAAGCGCGATTCCCCACCCGCAGGCAGCTCGCGGGGGGCTCCCAAAGGCCGTTACCGTCACCGTGCGGCAGCCGCGCGGGACAGCGGGGCTCCCCCCCAACGCACCACCCGCGGCCGGCAGGCAGCAAGGCCCCGCTCCCGCCCTCACCTTGCCGCCGCGAGCACCTCCTGTCCGTTATCCCCGTCTCCGGGCCGCGCCCCACCACCACGGCGGCCGAGTGCGGCAGCGGGATCCGACGGCTGCGGCCCTCCCTCGGCACCAGCCAGCACGCGCGCATGGCGGCGGCGCTGCGGGGCGAAGCACAGCGAGTTACCGGCGGCGATCACCCCCCCCCCCCCCCCCCCTCCTCCTCCTTCTCCTCCACCTGCCCCCGGCCCCACGAGGCCCCCCCCGGCCCTCCGGAGCCCCCCCCCCGGGCCCACCAGGCCCCGTCAGGCCCCGCTAGGCCTCGCCAGGTCGCGGTGGGTAGGCCCGGTTGCCATGGCAACGCCGTCTCACCAACGGGCTCCCGCCGAGCGCACCACGTGACCCACACCCCCCCCCGCGGCCGCGCCTCAGCGCGGAGCGGGCGGAGGGCGGGGCGGGCGGCGGGAGGACGGGCGGCGCTGATTGGCCCGCGGCACCCCCTCCCCCGCCTCCCGCTGCGATTGGCCGCGCTGCCCGCCAAGCACGGCTTCCGGGGCGGGGCGGCGCCGGCTCAAAAGCGGGCGGATGCGGGCCCGGCTCGGAACTTTCCAGAAGGGTCGGGAGAGGAGACGGGTGGTGGGCTCCGGCACCGCCGCCGGCACCAGGACCGGGACCCTGACCGGGGTCGGGGCCCGCCGGCACCATGGTGAAGGAGACGACGTACTACGACGTGCTGGGCGTGAAGCCCAACGCGTCGGCGGAGGAGCTGAAGAAGGCGTACCGCAAGCTGGCGCTGAAGTACCACCCCGACAAGAACCCCAACGAGGGCGAGAAGGTGGCGGGGGGCTGGGGGGGCTCTGGGGGGCAGCGCCGTGGCCGGGTGCCGTCGGGGCGGCTCGCTGAGGTGTGCGCTGTGTGTGTCCCGCAGTTCAAGCAGATCTCGCAGGCGTACGAGGTGCTGTCGGACCCGAAGAAGCGGGAGCTGTACGACAAAGGCGGCGAGCAGGCCATCAAGGAGGGCGGCTCGGGCTCGGGCTTCGGGTCCCCCATGGACATCTTCGACATGTTCTTCGGCGGCGGCGGGAGGATGCAGAGGGAGAGGCGAGGTAACGGCCACTGGGGGTTCTGGGGGGGATATTCCAGTCGCAGCAAAGCTCCAAGTAACGGCAAAGCAAAGTTAGAGCAGGGACCTCAAAATCTGCCGGGACGCTGTGCCGCAGCCCTTTTAAAACCGGGGCGGAGCGGGCGCTTGGTTCACGTGCTGGTGGCTCGAACTGCTGAGCGTGATCTCGTGTTAACCGTCTAACCAGGTTCTGTGCGTGGAAAGCTTTTAGCTGAGCATAAACGGTGTGAGGCTGAATAAGAAATGGTAACGTGCCTTAAAACGATCTTTCAGTAACCTACTGTAGAAGTTAGCCTTTAAACGTTAATTTCTTCTTTAATTAGAAGTAACTATATCTAAGTAAGATAGTCACATCACTTTCAGTCCGTGAGACTTTTGTTTTCTTGTGATGTTCGGTGGAACCGGGCTGAAGCTGCAGTAAAGCGCTCCTCAAAAATTAAAGTCCGGATGGGTCACGCCGGGCAAGAATAATGTGAATTAAACTGTTTCACAGCAGTGCTGACCACAGCACTTCTTAAGTTTCGATCTCCGAGGTGGCAAAGAGTTGAAAAGAAAAGGCTTCATATCTAAATGTTACATTTTTGTATCAGAGTATCCCTAGTAAGCCAGGACTTGCTATGCTCCACGGAAAGAACTCTGCAGTTGCTAAAGTTGTGATCAATTCCCGACTGTTACTTGGTTCAGTTCCGAGAAGTTCCCTCGTGAGAGGAAAAAAAGTACCGAGCGGGGTTTCAGCAGTGCCTCACACTTCCTTGTAGCAGACAGAACTTCTTCCTTAGTCGCAGTTAAAATTGAAATCTTGCATCTGAGACTTAAATATACAACTTCATATTTTGTTTGTTTTATTTGTGCCTTCAGAGAGGGGCCTCTGGCTTAACCTAATAGAGAAGCATTACGGACAATGCCGTTAGAACTGTTACCTAATTATAATTGCAAATAGGTAATAGCAACTGACTAATACCAGCAACACAGCTAAACAAGATGCTAAAACTCAGTTGTTTTATTGTGATTTTTGGGGGGGGGGGGGGTACTGTTACTTTGAGTCCAGACACTCAAATAAATACATATTTTCTTTTACAGGCAAAAATGTGGTCCATCAGCTATCAGTCAGTTTAGAGGATATGTATAATGGTGCAACTAGGAAACTTGCGCTGCAAAAGAACGTTATCTGTGACAAATGTGAAGGTAACCGTGAAGTTGAAACGATGTAGTCTTTGTTTCTAAAGCTGCAAAAGTAATTTCTGCTTCCTTGTTTCTTCTGGCAATGCGTAACCATCCATCTCTGATTCTCCTGCCAGGCCGTGGTGGTAAGAAGGGCGCGGTGGAGTGCTGTCCGAACTGCAGAGGAACAGGCATGCAAATCCGAATTCACCAGATCGGGCCGGGCATGGTGCAGCAAATCCAGTCCGTGTGCATGGAGTGCCAGGGGCACGGGGAGCGCATCAGCCCCAAGGACCGCTGTAAGAGCTGCACTGGCAGAAAAATTGTTAGAGAGAAGAAAATACTAGAAGTTCACATTGACAAAGGTGAGGTATCCTGCTAAGATGAAGCATCAAACTTGCTTGTACTCACACTGCCTTTGCAGCACTGAAATAAGAGCTTTAACAAGTAAGTACACGGTGTTGATTTGGTGAGTAACACTCTCGAATACATAATGAAGTAGCTTGTTGCTGTCTCCAAAACTAGGAGGTCTGTTTTTAGGGAAGGTGGATCACTTCTGTGTTAGCATCGTAATTTCTGTGCACTTAACTAAGAATGAATTCTGAAATGTGCTGTATTGTGATCAGTGAATTGTTTTTATTTAGGGCAGTTGTGTAAGAGCTGGTCTTGATCAGGTAATGGGAGGGACTTGGGACTAGTTAAAATCCATCACCTGTTGGTTGAGCTTCCCTGATGAGTTCCCCCTGAGGTTTTTGTGTGTAGGGAAACCCTGCAGACTCAGATCACTTCTACTGTGTTTCAGTGTGAAGGGGAACCAGGTCTGCTACAGTAACAGGGTGCCAAGACAGTGCTAAGCCCATAATGCTTAGAACCGTTGGCTGCATAACCCTGACAGTGCTGCTTAGCGCAGGTGCTCTTTGTGTGGCAAAATGCAATTCACAGTCCCTCACAGTGATGGGAGGATGCAGTGTTGAGTGACAAATACTTTCCTCTTGAGGAAGTTCCCCAAAAGGGAATGGGAGAAGTCTTGGAAGTAGCGCAGCTTGTAAAATAAGCCATGCTGACAAGCACATGGCTTGTACAGAAGATAATTTGTTGCAGATCTGTAACTACTTTACATGTGTGCATAACCACACCATACATACTGCCCAGCTTTATTTTTCCCTGGGAAAATCCTACGGTAATGTTAAACTTGAAGGTCAGGAGGGGCATATTACTGGCACTTTAAACAAGGAAACCATTGAAAATAGCTTTTTTTCCCTCCATACAAAAGGACTGAGCTAGAATGAGGCAGGAAGGATTTATGTATAGTGACTTTTGTGTAGGTGATATGGGTGTCTTAGATCATAGAATCATAGAACATCTGAGTTGGAAGGGACCCACAAGGATGATTGAGTCCAACTCCTGGGTCCCTAAAAGACCACCCAAAAAAAAATCAGACTCGGTGTCTGAGAGCACTCTCCAAATGCTTCTTGAAGTCTGGCAGCTCAGTGCTCTGACCCCTGCCCTGGGGAGCCTGTCCCAGTGCCCGAGCACCTCTGGGTGCAGAACCTTTCCCTGACACCCAGCCTGACCCTCCCCTGTCCCAGCTCTATGCCATTCCCTCGGGTCCTGTCGCTGTCCCCAGAGAGCAGAGCTCAGCGCCTGCCCCTCCGCTCCCCTTGTGAGGGAGCTGCAGGCCGCCATGAGGCCTCCCCTCAGCCTGCTCTGCTCTGGGCTGAGCAAACCCAGGGACCTCAGCTGCTCCTCATACATCTTGCCTTCCAGACCCTTCACCATCTCGGTGGCCCTCCATTCCTAGGGAAAGTGATTCTTGCACTGTGCAGCCACTGAGATCATGTTCCGTTAGTCTCTCTGCCACATATATTTATAAAACTTCAGTTGATTGGTTATTCTCAAAATGAATTTTGTATGCACTGTTGTTTGTTTTCTTTGTAGTGCTTGCTCATACAGTGTTGCCTTTAAAGATTTTTCTCTTGGCAGGTAGCTGTTTCAAACTACAGTTAGGCTGAATGATTTTGAGCTGTAGCTCAGGTTGGCAGCAGTAAGATCTGCTGGACGTGTGAGTTGATTTGAGGGGAGAAGTAATGTTGCAAGGGAATAAGTTCCTAATGCTCTAGTCTCAAGATTCAATGATCTCCCACTATCAGTTTGTGCCTATAAAAGTATTTCTTGTTGCTGCCTTTCAATTAAAAAGCTGGAAAATGTTTTTGCTTTTCTACAATAGGAATGAAGGATGGTCAGAAAATAACATTCCATGGTGAAGGGGACCAAGAGCCAGGACTAGAACCAGGGGATATTATTATTGTCTTGGATCAAAAAGACCACTCTGTATTTACAAGGTAAAAACTTTAGAAGTCCTTAGTGTTAACTCTTGATGTGCTTGTTCACATGCTTCCTTGGTTACTGCTGACTTCCTGGCTCCTGGAAATGTGAGCAGACAGGATCAGGTGGCTGGAAGTCACCTGTGAGTACTGATGTGCGCAGAAGCCCTGGTGCAGTTAGTCAGAGCCATGGCTTTGAGTGTCAGACAGTGCACGAGTGGTTACCTGGGACCTGAACTCAGAACTCTGATGGCTTATTCTTGTCCATCCTTCTGCCCGTGGTCTTCAGTTCCGGTGTCCTTAGATAACCCTTGATATTACTGGTCTTGCAGTGTTTTGCGGAGGCCGTGCTGCCTCTGGGACAACTGGAATGTTCCTCCTGTCCCTTCATAGTCTAAAATTAACTTTTCAGGCAAGTCTCATTCCAGAGACCTTTAAAATAGGGTGAGTGAAATAACTAAGTTCTTTAAATAGGCTTGAGGATTTCTTAGCTCTTGGACATGCACTGCTTGTAGACATCACTTGTGCTGCCATACTGAAATCAGAATAGGTGACTAAAATGATTACTTTGTCCAGGTGCTTTGTGGTTTGTTTGTACCTTCATCAGAACCCATGGTGGCTGTAGACTGCTTACACTTCCCTAGTACCAGGCTGTCAGAAGGCAAGGCTAAGAAAATAACATATAGCTGGCTGATACACCAGAGAATGCATTAATCTACCTAAAAGGAAGGGATTAATTGTCCCAGCTCTTCTCTAGAATTGGGAAGGCGTGGTGAAGTGAAACTGAATGCACATGAGCCTTACTGTATTTATTTCTTTTTAATAAACACTTCAGCACTTTGAATAGCTGGAGTTGATGAGTAACAGCTCTCAGCCTGGGTACTATTCCTATAATGCTGTCTTGAGATGCTGCATCAATATTCAACATTATTTAATTGCCCAGAATTTTCTATTCAAGCTTGTCCTTAGTAAGTCAATTAATAAAGTTAGGCTTGATCCTCTTATTGCTTCCCCCTTTCTGTGACTGTTTTTGATCGGTTCTTCCACAGACGGGATGAAGACCTTCTTCTGTCTATGGATATACAGCTGGTTGAAGCACTGTGTGGCTTTCAAAAGCCTATCACAACGCTGGATAACCGAACCATTATTATTACCTCCCATCCTGGTAAGCGTTGGCTTGCTTTCTGCCAGAAGTCCAAGCTGTAAGTTGGAAGGAACAGAAACAACCCATCCTGTTGTTGTGCAAGGGGTGTGCACTGGTACCAGGCTTTTTTCCCTAGTCTTTGCAATACAATTCTTGAAACAAGGGATTTGGGATAGCAGTCAGCAGTGGTTTTCTCTTTGCGTGATACAGTAACAGACCCTACCTCATGGACATGCTTATATCCTGAGGGTACTTGACCTTAGAGTTGAAGGCCGTGGGTCTCTGAAAATGACTTTTTCAGCCTTGGAAGTGATGGAGCACTTAAGGTATTTGTAAGTATGCTTCCCAAAGGAAGCATAACAAGGCTACAAAAATGTAATGTAGATGTCAACCTGCTCTCCTACTCAGGAGTTACCAGGCAGTAAGTCCCTGTAAGACTGCTGCGTACCAGTGTAGCTGTCTAAAACAAAACGTAGAAGGCTACATAAATACTCAAGGGAGTTAAAACTAAAGCTGCTTCTGCTGCCTGTCAGAATTCTGTTCCTTTATTGCTTTTCTTGTTTTGTCCTTTCTTAGGCCAGGTTGTCAAGCATGGGGCTATTAAGTGTGTGTTGAATGAAGGCATGCCGATTTATCGCAGACCATATGAAAAAGGACGTCTTATCATCGAGTTCAGAGTAAGTGGGTCAATGTAATTCCAGGGTGCAGCTCAGCACTGCATGTCCATCCACCTAATGCTGGGAGCTCTGACAGCAAGCTCTGTGTGCCACCATTTTAGAGGAGATTCAACCGTGTGTATAATGTTAGATACTAAGTGCTGGGCTTAAGTCACCTGCGGTGTTGTAGCAGGTTTTGGCAGATCATTGACCAGTGGTTGGATGGGAAAAGGTAAGTTCAGGAACACTTGAGTAACTCCGCCTCTTGATGATTTCAGGTGAACTTCCCAGAGAGTGGCTTCCTCTCCTCAGATAAGCTGTCCTCACTTGAAAAATTGCTACCTATGAGGCAGGAAATAGAAGAAACTGAGGAAATGGAGCAAGTGGATTTAGTGGACTTTGATCCATCTCAGAAAAGAAAACATCACTATAATGGAGAAGTCTACGAAGATGATGAGCACCACCCTAGAGGTGGTGTTCAATGTCAGACATCATAAAAGGGCCAGTGAATAACTTGTGATGCTTGTTTTGTATGCATTAGTGGATGAGTGAAGGACTACAAGCGGTTCACCCTCACTTCCTGCTATTTGTTGTTATATCCAGCCATAGTTGTTTCTTAAAAGCATAAGGAAATAAACTAATGAAACTGACTTGGAAACTTGTATAAAGCTCCAGGATACAAGCTCAAACCAAGCTGATTGCACTTCACCCCTGCCTGTTGATCCAGAAAACTCCCCCACCTGCTTGTCTTTTATTTCAAGCCTTGTAATTCCTGTATGTGTGCAATTGCTGAGGCTTAGACTAAGATTATGTGGTGGTCTTTTTTTGGTATTCTAGATCTTATACTCTGATAAAGTATGCACAAGTACTTATAAGTCACAGTAAGATATAGTTAATCTTTGTACCTGTTAGGATAACATGTTAATGTTCTGGGCTTGCGCTGGGGATTATCAGTAGGGACTGGCTCTAACACGGCCTGGTAACACATGAAGCTGACAAGGATGTGGTCAATCTTCACAAGCCTGTTAAAGCCACATGATCCATGACTCCTCTCAAGTTTCTGCACTTAAGGTCAAGTAGTCTTTATGCCAGCTTTGGTCTTGACCTTGGAGCTAGCTGTGAAGTTTTGTTCCCTTCATGATGGCTGCTCTTTGGCTGCTGTTGTGCACGATACTGTGTATAGAGCCAGTGGTTGCTTGGCTGCTGCAGGAGCTTTGTCCACTACTGTGCATGAGTTAAAAAAAAAAAAACTTTTCTTAAAAAAAAAACCTGGAGTCTTATCACCCTGCTGGCATGTGAAGCTTGACTTTGCCCTTGATTACTGAAATTAGATTCGCTATAGGGTATGTCGTGGAAAGTAGTACTGTCCCTACTGGTGTTTATATGTGAGCCTGCAGAAAAAAGGAAACTTACTGTCAGTGAGTATCCCAACTGACACATCTAGGATGTTCTGAAATTAATGTATTGTGTGCATTATTTTAAGCTGACTCTTGAAAATTCTGTATGAATGTTCTAATTATTGTAGATGAAGCATTTCCAATATAATTACAAAATTGTTCATTGCCTCTTTTCTGAGACCAGATGTTGGTTTAAAGATACCACACCCCTCTTTTTAGGCAGCTATTCACAGAAAAATCGTAGCAAAAACCATCTTTCACAAAATATGCTGAGAAGACGGGTCTGGATTTAACCTCTAGCATGGTCTTGTTTTACCATCTGGCTTAGGACAGAGCTTATGTTTTTCATCATAACTTTGAAGCAAAAGTATTAAGAGAAAAGACATGAAGTGTTCCTTGAACCTCAGCTAGAGCTCCCTTTCAGGTACACGCAGAATAGAGAACCTGTGTCTTGCCTACATTTTCCCCTTCCTTTGTCTCAGCAGGAATCAAATTCTGTAGGCGAAGTGTGTTTGTGAATTGCACTCATGAGCTCATTAGTCAGCTCTACCCATACATGTAGCCAGTAAGAGCCTTTGCTTTGTCAACGAGGTGAGTAGAACCTAATCCTGCTGCTGTCAAGAGACTTCTGCAGAACTGTCTCAAGCCTAAACTGCACAGTGATGTGTTAACTTGTTCTCAGATCCAGATCAACTCCTGGATCAAAAAAGCTAGAGCCTGACAAACGCAGTGCAGCACGTTGAGGATTACAACAGGATGTTGCTTTGCTTCAGATGGCTGTGAATTAAAAAAGTGGGAGGTGTCCCTGCCCAGGGCAGGGGGGTGGAATGGGGTGGTCCTTAAGGCCCCTTCCAGCCTAAACCATTCTGTGATCCTACGTTGTACTCACCACCACCAAGGGACTCATTTGTGATGTGGTCAAAGGCAGCCTTGGCTGCAGTGATCACGAGGTGGGGGACTGATGGATGGGATGGGATCCTGGCAGGTGGGGAGAGGATAAAAAGCAAGTTCACAACCCTGGACTTCTTCAAACACATGCCTGGAAGAGTCCCACAGGTTTAAGCCCCAGCAGGGAGAGGGAACTGGTTAGTATTCAAGGATCACCTTTTCCATGCTTGAGGTTTAATCCAATGAATAGGAAGTTAGGAAGTCAGGGAAAAGGAAAAAAAAAAAAGCCTTTGGGAATGCCAGTCCTGGAGTTCAGGGCGGGGGGTGGGAAATGAGCAATGAAGCTGTACCCTCACAGGAAGCTGATAAAGTCACATAATATTTAAATAAGCATGACACGCAAGTACATGGGCCCTTATGATATGCACGCACAAGTGCTGAGGGAGCCACAGATGTTACTGCAAGGCCACGCGGTAATACTCGGTCTATGATGGTGACTGGGAGAAGTGCCCAAAGACTGGAGGAAAGCAAATGTCACTCCTATCTTCAGGCAGGGTGAGGAGGAGGACCCGGGGAACTACTGGCCTGTTAGACTCACCTTCTTCATTAGGAAGGTGATGGAGCAGCTAATTCTGGAAACCAATTCCAGGCACATGAACGACTGGAGAATCAGCATAGATTCATGAAGCCATGCCTGGCCACCTCGATAATCTTTCTGTGATGAAATGACTGGCCTGGTAGATGAGTGAATAGCAGAGGGTGATCTCTACCCGGACTTCAGCAAGGCCTCTGATGCTATCCACCACAAGACCCTCCAAGAGAAGCTGACGTATGGGCTGGCTGGGCAGAGAGTGAGATGTGTTGAAAATTGGCTCAATGGTTGGGCCCAGAGGATGGTGGCTAAGTGTAACAAAGGCTAGTTGGAAGCCAGTAACTAGTGTGACCAGGGATTGATATCTTTAAGGGGTTTAATATCTTCACAAAAGGCTAACAATGGGACAGCATACCCTCAGCAAGTTTGTGGATGACACGAAACTGTGAGGAACAGCAGATGTTGCCATCCAGACAGACCTCAACAGGGTAAAGAAATGTGCTGGCAGAAACCTCACGTTCCAGAAGGGGAAAGAGCCAAGTCCTGCACCCGAGGAACAACCCCAGGCAGCAACACGGGCTGGGGACTGTCCTAACTAGAAAGCAGCTTGGCAGACAAGGGCCCGGGAGGCCTGGTGGGTATCAAGATGAACATCAGACAGCCGTGCTCAGACCACAGAGGTGTCTGTACTCCGGCTGCACAAGGCAAAGAATTCAGTAGTATTAGGAAAGGCTGAGAGAGCTGCAGCTGTTCAGCCTGGAGAAGAAAAGCAGGGGGTTGGGCCTGATGACCTCCAAAGGTCCCTTCCAACCACAGCCATTCTGTGAATAAAACTTGAAAGAACTCTTTGTTGTTTTGTTTACAAAGCTCCCATTTTCGGAAAGATGGGAAGAGCTTAACAAGTTTGCAACGGCACGTGCCAGCTCCTAGACATTTCTTGCCCAACAAAGCACAGGCAGTATCAGAGGAATTTGTTGCTACATAGGGAGCAATTTTAAAGGCTGACAAAATGAAACTGAGGAGGGCTTCAAACTGTTTGCATTATGAAACTCCCAGTTTCATGGCATGAACAGCATGCTATAAATAAAACATTGTTATGCTCCCTTAATGCCAGCTCCTTGTATCTTGCTCCACAGGTAGCTGAAGAATGCCCACATATGATTCCTACTCTACGCCAGAAATAGAGCACATAGCCACTTTTCTCCTCGAAGGCTTACCTAAAAGCTGGGCTGTTCCCCTGGACGTTCAGATCCGAGTTTCACTCAGCCTGCTTCCCATAAGCTGCCGTGATCCAGAAGGTCGCAGGGGCTATTTACTGCCATCCAGCGAACAGCTCCTGAAGCCCACATCATCGACAGGAACTGGAGATGAAGTAACTCTGCCTAAAAAGGACTTCAAAAATCATACAGACACTAGGCAGGAAGTGAAGAAAAGCAGTACTTGATCATTTATAATTGATTTTTAGTGTAATCTTCCCCATAAATCTCTGCAAAGTGTTTTCCTTCCGTATCTCAGACTGAACACAGGTGTTACCAAGCTGCCCCAAATCACAGGCAGGCCCCCTCACCCAAGCTCACGGTTCAAAATCCTGTGCAATATGCATTTAGATTCGCAGCGGCAGCCTGCCACCTCTGGAGATTGTTTAGTCTTTCTAACCCTTTGAGAATTTAGTTGCTGTATTAAACATTCGCAAAGGACCTGTTCCTTATGAGAAAATTTTCAGTGGAAATTATCAAACTGTCAGTTCTCAGCTGGTCTCTCTAAATCTTACTAAATCAAAATAGGGTCTGTTGTTTTTTTTTTTTTGGTTTTTGTTTTGTTTTGTTTTTGCAGATGGCGTGCTGGTAATGGTACCAGAGCAGGACTGTACCTGACAAGTGCAGGCACTTGAACAAACTATTACCCCCAATAATGTACTAAAAACAAGTTACACACACACTTGAAAAACAGTGCAAGAACCTAAGCTTCCTTATTTTTTGCTGAGGCAGCAGTAGCTCTTCCCCATATATTCTATAAGTACGGGTAGCTGCTTCCGCCAGTCCAACTGTAAGGACAGCTGGCTGCTTCCACCCAAGCAAGGCTGAAATCCATTGATCCCCACTTCAGGAAGATTAAATCACTATGATTTACCAAATCTGAACTGACCTGAGAGACTTTCATTACACAGCACTCCTGCCAAACATTTTGTGCCCATCTGTGTATCACTGAACTGGGTAACTCCAAGCAAAATGATTCAAAAACAAAGTAAGGCCCGTGGGTGAACACCAAACAATTCTTCTTTAATGCTAACTAAAGCACTAAATGTTGCCTTGTTCAGGTAAAATGGCATAGTACCTGGCTGATTCTCCAGAGATAAAATATCTTCCTAGATGACATTAGAAAAAAAAAAAAAAAAAAGAACATTTTCAAGATTACCATTGTACTTTTGTGTCACGTGCCAGCAATTTTACAAATCACAGCTTCAGCCAAGGAGGTAAGTCTTACCATTACCCTTTCATAAACCCTTTCATCTTGGGTAGTTGAGGCAATAAACTCTAAAACTCATAAATAAAAAGAAATGCCAGATTTTCTCTCTTATATCCTAAAGCTAGAAAATGTATTTAAAATCTTTAGACATTCAGGATTCTGACAGACAGTCAGATTTGATACAACTATTTTTCTTCTAAAAAACAACGTAAGGTATCATTTACATTGAGGATTAGTAGTTCCGTGTAACCTGAAAGTGAAGTGAATCACAAGTTAGATAATATTGAAAATATTTTGTCAGGATCTTCTCCTTTACCAAAAGGTGTTAACTGTCAGATGGAGCTTGTCATATGTATTATTGCCAGAAGTTTCCAATACAACAGTGTATTTTCAGGCAGGAAAAATAATCACTTCTTGCTATCTAAAAAATAACTTTATTGCCGTATCTAAGGAAGTAAAAAAACAATTTAGGAATTAAAACATTGCGGATAACACAGAATGAAATTCTAGAGTTGTAGTGAACAAACAATGCTTTATGAGAAATTATGCTAAAATTGTTCGCATTGCTTTAGACCAACAGGAGCACAGATCAGCCAAATACACAGGTCAGTGCCAAAAGGGTTTTGTCACTGGCTGACAACCAATAATCGCACTAGGATCAAGCCCACCAGCTGAAAAAGACTGAGGTTACTTGAACTGGAACTAATTTATTGAGTCACAGAAAAGTTACTACTGTTTGAAAGAAAGCATTCTACAAGAGATGAAAACTAGAAGCGCAGCAGACTCAAATCTACATGCACATGTTCGTCCCATCATTATAGACAAAGCTTCCATTATAGCTACATCCTAGAAAAAAAAACTATAGTCGGATTTTAGAAGGTTCTGGTGATCATTCACAATGGTTTGCCCTAGCCAGGATCTCAGACAGAATCATCATCTGTTCCAAACTGAAGAGTCTAGAATCTTTTCAATCACAGAGCGGGACCTAAGCATCACTGTTACCATTAATTAGACCCATCTGAGTATTCCATGCCCTTTTAAGAAGAGAGGAAGGTAAGCTGAAATTCAAGGTATTAATGTGCAACATTACCGCACTAAGAACTCGGCGTGTGCAAAACAGGCTTTTGCCTGTTTTAGAGCATTGATCCCCTGAGGCCTGTTTCAGTTAAAACTGGTTTGAAGACGTTATGCATTAGTAGGAAAAGAGCCCAGGTTATTCCTTTTAGCCTGGAAGCAGATGAAAACAAACAACAAAAAAATAATAATAATTAAAAAAAACTACCTCTCACTGCTACGCTAGGCAGATTTAGAGGGAAGTCCTGGGAAATGGGGAAGAAAAAATGTTTCATTCTGAGGAAGCTGTGTGACAATGCTTAATAGACATAACTGGAGAAAGTATAATGAAAAGATCAAACACAGCAAAACACACTGGACTAGAAAAGCTTCTGCCTTCCCACTGTAGAAAGCGTAGCTTCATCTGCATTCCAGGAAAACTGTGCCTTCATCCCAGCTGTGAAGAAAACAGCCTTCGTATCCCACATCGTTCACTCAAAAAAAAAAAAAGCATTTGACTATATTATAGGAAGCCAGTAGCCTGTTGTATGTATAGTTCGTATCTCATTCACTTTTATAAACAGCATAAGAAGAGTATACGCTTCGGGAGACAGAACAGCCACTCCCATAGGAGTTGGCTACTCTGGTAAAAATAAAAAGTATTTGAAATTAAGTGATGCTACACAACGAGCATAACTCTAGCTAACTTTAGACCAAGAATTAAAAATGATATCTTCTGGAAAACTGAACTGAAAATTGAACACATTATCGTACTCTGTGCACTTCAACCTTGTAAAAGCACAAACATCAACACCCTGCAGCCAACAGGCATACTTCATAGCTTAAAGTCAAATCAAGTTATGGCTTCCAGAGCTTGAGGAGGCCATCTTCACTGTAGGTGGCAATCAGGTTCTGGTGGGGGTGATGAGCAATGCCAATGACATCTTTTTCATGAACCTAGAGAAAAAGCAGAAAGAACCATCAGGATAGTTTTCCTTTCACAGTGACGCAAGCCAAATATTATCTTCCCTTCAGTACTTGAAGGGGTCTTAACACGCTTTGTGCATACAGCAAAAGCAGAGAAATATAACCCCAGCAGTATTAAGTTTCAATTTTTGTGACACAGCAGTTACTTTTTATTGGGGGAGAGAGACAGTTTTGTCACCTACACCAACTGAAATCCACACTATATTGAAATACTCCCCATTAAATTTAGACATTCAAGCTGGCACCTCTCTTTAGTTTAATCCAAGACAAATTTAAGCCTGACAGTTATAAATCTGACGGCTTGGTCAGATGCTCCACTAGCTGCAGCCTAGGTTAAAATGTGCTCTAGTTCATGTAGTAGTTTCAGCCAAGAATTCCTGTCTTGGTGACAAACATTATCAGAACTTCTAAGATTAAAATGGTTCTAAGAAAAAGTCTGAGCACATTCCACGGCCAAGTGTTCCACGTTTTGGAACATAAAAGGAACACGGTTTTTTTTTTTACCAATCAGGGCTGCTGGAAATGAAAGCCCCATTGGTACAAAACTTCTCCTTACAGACCTCATAAAAAACAAACATTTAGATCATCCCTGTTTAAAGCTCTGCAACAGCTGCAGCTAAGAACTTACTGTCAGAGTTCTCTCCAGCTTGCCGGTCACTGTGCTAAAGCAGTAGAGCACAAAATCTTCACCAACGCAGTAGATCCATTCACCACGAGGTGAAAGTGCACAGCAGACAAAGTCACCACCTTCTCTCTTACCAGAGCTAAAACTTCTTACAATCTGTAGAAGAACACCCCCCAGAAAACATTTCACGGGATTAAAGTGTGCACATAATCACTATCTTCAGGGTAAAAAATATTTAAGCAGTACTAGGCCTGTTTAGAAAAGAGGATCTCTCCATATCTATACTTACTTTCTGCAACACGAGATATTCTAGAAAACTTTATAGAATTTGAAGTTTATAGTTCTATAGAATATCTATAAAAATTTATATATATATATATATATAATAAAAATTCCATAAAGAGTAATTGCCATGACAGTGAACTGGAGAAATCAAGTTTAAGCCCAGGCTAGCTAATTAACTAGATTATTAACTAGGTTTCTGACATTCTTAAAATGACAGAGGGACTTGAAAGGACACCAGTAAGATCACATACTTGACCCTGCATGTTCATAATAACGACTGTATTCGATCTGTTGCAAACCACAAAGTGTTCTGGGTTTTTAGGCAGCAGAATGACACTGTTCACAGTGATGTCTGTCCCAGCAGTGCTGCCTAGAGACTTGAAGGTGTTTGAGCACTCTGTCGTCTTCACATTCCAAACCTAGACAAAGAACAAAATTAGCTTTATAGAAAAGAGTAAACAAAATTGACTGGTTTTGGAGATAACTCATGATATAGGATTCAGATATTTTTTTTTAAGACTCCCAAAGTGAAATATGAATAGAAGCATACTGTAAAAAAAATAAAATTACCAGATCTGTTCTGAACACCACGTGGACACCATGAACAACTGCAGTATGACTGACCTGAAAGTGAATTTCCACTACCCAAATTCAGCCTGGCACCCTTTCATTAAGCATTTGCCCTTATGGGAGAGTCCACATCTGCTTTATGGTTTTAGCTGGCATCTGCAAATATGTGTGTAGCCCCTGTACGTACAATCTCATTACACAAGACAGACATGAAAATGTGCTGAAAAAGCAAAGCTACTCTGCTATCAGTGTGAATGATACCCCACCTTAGCTGCTTCACATACAATAGGTATCTGTTCCTGCCGTTTAAAACAGGAAGTGAAATTGCTTGTTTAACGTTCAAAATGAAGCGTAACTCACCATCTGTGGAATATTTTTGCAGTTTACGTACTAGTACAATCAAAATGGGAGATAACACCTTCTTACACTATTCCTGTTATTAGGAGCAGTCTGGCAAAGAGAGCAAGTTTGAAGTAATGCCCCACTTAATATGAACAAGATCTATCACACACCCCTTTTCCCCTATCTATAAACTATCTCCCTTTACTCAGCCCCACACACTCCATAATGTAGCTGTTTCTATATTTTTTGTTTTGGGTAATTAGGGCACTGTACAGAACAATAGTTTACTACTCCTAACCATTACACAGCATAGTTATGGTCTTTGCTGAGACTAGAAGCCAAAACTTCTTCAAAACTTCTACAATCAGTTTCATTGACACTCCTTTATACAGCAAAGGACTCCTAAGCACCAAGAAATAAGCAGGTGTCCAACAGAGTAAGCAAGAAAATATCGTTATTTCAGACAGGAAAATTCCCACATTCTAGGAAGAGAGGTGTCACAGACAATTCTATTTCTAGAATAAAGCAGTAACCAGCAGGTAACTATGCACTTATGCTCTCCTTTCATAAACACAGCAGAAAGGAGCTCGGCAGCAGTCTCTGAGGGGACTATGAACCATCATCGGTTCTCATTTGCAGCAAGCTACAGCAAACAGCACAAGCAGTAAGACATGTTATTAAAAAAAAAAAACAAAAAAAACCTTCTACAAGGTCTGCAGTAGTTGTTAACACACCACCTAGAACACGCAAACAGTTTGAATGTGTTACTTACAAAGGGTAAGCACTATCTTACCTTCACGGTGCCATCAGAGGATGCACTGATAATATAGTGACCATCCTGCGTAAAAGTAGCTTCATTGACGAAAGAGGAGTGACCACGGAATTCCTTTAAAGTTTTGCCAGATTTTAAACCGTGAATCCTGTCACACAATAGAGGTCACAACTGAGTGAGCAGCTGAAGTAGTCTGAAACACCCCTTGGCTTCACTGTATTTTAAATCTGAGCTACCTTTTAACAAGGAACAATAGGAAGTGCTAAATCTCCAAACCATAATTCTTTACCACAACCCCCTTTCATCAAAGGCCATACATGTTTTTGTAAAGAGCTTAGAGAAATGCCATCAACTTTCAGCTTCAAGGAGCCGTAATATATTCCACACATACTAGAAGGCAGGACTATGAATGAAAAGTTATGATGCTGACAAAACAAAAGTTACAGAAAGATTTAAGTTTTAAAGTGACCTCTGGAGGTCTCTCACTCAGACTCCTCAAAGCCAAGCTGACCTTTAAGTGAGGTCAGTTTGCTCTGGGCCTTGAGCAAGGCCTTGGCCAGTTAAGAAAATCTCCACAGATGCAGATTTTCTCTGGGATCTACCCCAGGACTGTGTGAAACTCACAATTTTTCTGTGAAAAACTACACCCAAGCAGAGTTCTCTCTTTTGCAACCTGTTCCCATTGCCTCTTACCTTTTTTGCTGTCCAAATTCATGATGTATGTGCTTAGTTATTTATGAGAAATTGATATTGCCAATCTATTTAACCCCTAAATTACAATACCCACCATCTATAGAAATAGAGTTTTCAAGCAGAAGTTTGAATCTTTGACAATAAAATTCCTTATTTTGTTTGAAGTTTGCTGGCATTGATTCAACATCCATCCTTACACAATCTTGATTAAAACGCTTATGCTATAGTTCACCTATACTAGGATTTAAGCGGATTAATATTTCTCGTTGTTTTGTTGTGCCTGTTCACTGTCAAGTTGCTTCCAGATCTGTAACAGTACCTTTCTTCCATCTACAGCAGTACCATTAGGGTTTACAGCACAGGAGAGAGGCTAAAACTATTAAATGTTACAAAACCTCATTAAATTCAACGTTAAACGTATAGAGTTTTCAAGCACTGGATCAATCTAATTCATATTATAAGTCCTATATCCTGTAATTCAGGTTTGAGAGACACAGATGAGGAGACTGGAAACCTTGACAAGCTGGACAGATGGACAAAGAAAAACCCTGTGATGCTGAAAATTGATAAATGCAAAGCGCAGAACAATCTCAGGCTTCCGAATTGACTGAGGACTGACTGGCTGACGAGGAAGTCTTCAGAAAGAGACCCGGCACTCCTTGTGAAGAACAAACTGAAAGCCATCAGCATGCTGTGGCAGTGAGGAGACCCAGCCACACACCAGGATGCATTAGGAGAGCCACAGTCTGCAGATTAAGGCTCCTCCTTATCTGGCAGAGGTGAGGCCACCTCTGGAGTACCGTGTCCAGTATAGGACCTCTGCTATAAAAGGAGATGGACAGGCTGGAGAATCCAGGGGCCAGAAGGCTCGGCAGAATCACAGAATGGTTGAGGTTGGAACGGACCTCCAGAGATCACCTATTTCAACCCCCCTGCTCAAGCTGGGTCACCTAGAGCATGTTACACATCCAGGCAGGTTTTGAGTATCTCCACAGAAGGAGACTCCACAACCTCTCTGGGCAGCCTGTTCCAGTGCTCTTTCACTCAAACTGTAAAAAAGTTCTTCCTCACATGGCAATGAAACCTCCTGTGGTTCAATTTATACCCATTACCCCTTGTCCTGTCACTGGCCACCACTGAGAAGAGTTGGGCCCCATCCTCTTTACATTGTGCCCTCAGGTATTTACAGAGGTTGAAAAGATCCCCTCTCAATCTCCTCTTCTCTAGGTTAAATGAACGAGGAGAGGCTGAGAGGGCTGGGCATGAAAGTTCAGGGGCATCTGACAGCTGTCCTCCATGCAGGCAAAAGATATGGCAACAAATATTATTAAGTATAACTCAGAATAATTCCAAAGAAGAAAAATAACTGAATTAGACAAAACTGATCTAAGCTGCTTTCAACAGAAACAAAGTGACTGTGTATCAACAAAAGAGTTTTGTTGCCAACGAAATCTACCCAGCAGTGGCCAAATTCTACTCAGCAACAAGAACAGCAAAGAAGACACCAGATAGGTGCAGGACCAGATTTACTCTGTGGTTTGGACAAGAAAGGAAAATCTCCCATGCCCAACACTGGAGCTGCAGAGACAACATTGATAAATGGGAATTATCTTTTGGGAGTGAAATGATTCTGTCTCTATAGCTCTTTTTCATCACTGAAGTTTTATTATCTTGTAATGGCAAACACATAAACCATCTGGCCACATGATTCTCCTGTAACAGAGATTCCAAGACTGCTGTACATGTCAGAGAATCACAAGATAACTTAAGTTGGAAGGAACCTCGGGAAAAATACATTCTAACGCTCTCCTCAAAGTCATGTCAACTTTCTAGTCCAATCAGGTCTCAACAAGGGTTGAGATCCCGCCCGACCTTATCCAACTCTCTCCACATTGTCCAAGCGCTACTTTTTTCAAAAAAAAAAAAAAAAGTGTTTCCGTATATACAATCTGAATTTCCCTTTCTGTTGTTTGCCCTTTTTAAGAACCGTGCACTTCTGAGAAAAGCCTGGCGTCATCTTATCTATGACTAGTTCTAGATAAGACAGCTAGGCGCCCCTCTCAGCCTTCTCTTTTCCAGGTTGATCAGGGCCAGTTCTCAGCCTTTCCTTGCGCATCATGTGCTTTTGGCAAGACTCTCAGACAAAAAACTAGCAAGCTAAAGCACCAGAAAGGCTGTACTGGTTCTTCCAGATATAAATTCCAACTCCTGCCCTTGCAGCTCTCGGGGTCCATCAGCCTGGCTCTCTTACAGGACTGGATCTCTGCTATTCCATGTCAGACTGCTGGGAAGAAAAGACGCCCAGAAAACATTTTATTTGGGTCCTCCTTCCTCTTGTTCCCATTCCAAAAGGAGGCCTCTGGATCCAAAAGAGATAAGGGGGATGGATCTAAGGGCCTGAACTATTTACTTGAGGATAACATGGATTCAGGCTGTAAACTGGGACAAGAATCTTTTTAGGATGAGGACGGGTATTGCACGACTGAGACAGAGAGCAGGAAAAATTACCGTCCCTGACTGCACTGGGATGCACCTTATCTTCCCTCATGCACATGCACCTCATGGAGACACACACACACTCATTCACAGACCAAGAGTACTGCCAGTTGAGATTCCCAAGTATTCCCAACACTTTGGGAAATTTTACTCTCTTCAGCAACTATGAGGGAAAGCAGAGAAGATGCAGCAAAAGACTTAAAGGTGGTCTCAGAGGATTTCTTTAAGTAGCAGAAAAAGAAAAGCCCATTGTACTGCTGAATGAAGAAAAATAATCTGGACGGAACCAACTATTTTCACTTCTTTCAGAGCTAATGAGTGTTTGTGATTAGGCCATTTAGGTCATTTCAAAAAAAAAACATTATCGTGTTATTATCCTTGGATCTTTCTTACTCTAAGCTTAGTACAAAAATTGTTATATTTGAAGGCTGACACAATAGTTTCTTAGCCTAGGAATCTCCCAGAAGGAAACACTCAAGGTCAGTTTAAACACCAATAGAGCAGATGAAATACTCTGTTCCTGAGGCTGGAAAAAAGCCTTCAAGACCAGGTTGGATGATGCCCTGAGCAACCTGATCTAGTGGGTGGCGTCCCTGGCTATAGCACGGGGGCTGGAACTAGGTGATCTTTAAGGTCCCTTCCAACCCAAGCCATTCTATGATTCATTCTATGACTCTATGATAAAACAAGTTAAAGAAAGTGAAAGATCAAACTTTCAAACTGTTTCTCTCCAACTCTCAGCAATAAGCTCTCCTATTAGTAGTAAAACTCAATGCAAAAGGATCAAACTCCAGATCAAAGATTAACTCCCTGATGTGAACACTATTTTCTTTTCTCCTGAACCATATGTGACACCTCCTCAATTTACCTGATTGTCTGATCAAAAGACGCACTAAGAATTTGGCTGCTGTCTTTAGAGAAACTGAGGCACGTAACACCTTTACTGTGTGCTCGTTCAAACCTTCTCAGGCACTGACCGCTCTGGATTTTCCACACCTGAAAAAGAAACAGCAAATAAAATAGAGGTGGTTACTTTGTTATGAGATCTGACACATCAGACCTCACTATGTATCTGTTTCAGGGCCATGCTAAACTTACTTTGTTACCCTGTACAACAGAAATGTTATTGCAATGTTAAATGAATCTTTCTGGTCACCAGCCCTTCCAACACAGGGTTTTACAAAAAGATTCCTACCTTGATCTTTCCATCTTGTGCTCCGGTTGCTAGCATTTCTGTATCTCTGCTGAAGCACATGCACAACACTGCATCATCCATCATCATAAAATTATCTTGTGCCTGGTATTTCAGATCCTAAACGAAAGCAGAGAACACACCAGTCAAGACAGTGAATTACATGAAATTTAATTTAATTTTAGGCCAAGGTACTAGCAGTTTTAACTTCAGCTATATTTTATAGCCTATCATCAAGCAGATCTCACAGTCATAAAAACAGGGAAGTGCTGTTGTCACTGCTTTATAGGCAACGACATGGAAAGGGGGTAGTGGTGGTGAGGGCGTTATTGCAGACGGAAGTTCATGACAGAACAGAGAATTAAGCACATCTCAAGATTCCAGACCAACACTTGAATCACAAAGGAAGACATCCTTCAGTCTCTGAGAAATGAAGACAAACATGCAGACTAACCTGAAAGAATAAATCCATGTACTCTGGCCACCATCCATTTGGCACAAGAAGCAACTTACCTTCCTAATCTTTCCAGTAGTGAAGTTCCATACTTCAATGAAACCATCCACAGAGCCAGTGACCAGATACTGACCATCTGGTGAAAACCGAGCACATTCCACATGTGACTTCTGCCCAAACTGTTTTACAGAAGAATAGAAATTTAGCTTAGCAAGAAACCTAAATTAAAATAAGCTATTCACATTGAAACAAAACTGTAGCCTCATTCTGGCAAAAACAAAAAAAAAAAACAATGCTTCCTTTGAGACACACATTCACATATTTAATATTAAGGTACCAAAAAAACCTGTCGGTACCTACTTACACAAATAAAAAAAACAAACATTCATTTTGATTTGGTAATATCTCTTGAGCTTAAGCCAAACACTTGTTGCTTGCAGAAGCAGCAGGGCTGGTTGGCTTGTTCTTCCTCAGTGAACTGCGAATGGTAACAAACGCCTTCCCAGTACTCAATATGTGTATCATTGCATATGTATCCTTGGCAGCTTTTGGAGACTTCCAAAGTAGTACAAGTTGCTTCACTTGGAATGATGTTTCCCTAATGAAATTTTCACAGAGAATGTTCGGTACTTTGTTTTTTATACTTCACTTTTCCACTTTTGTGGAAAAAGGAACAGAAGTGAACACGACAACCAAATATAAAAAATGTTTTTGCTCAATACAGAAGTTGAAGACCAGTGCTGGAAAAGAAAACAAGTTCTAATAAAGCATTAGCAAGCTGCCACTGAACAACTTCTAAAAAACAGTATCTTCTGTTCACTGTGAGAACTAGTAGAGATACTACGGTGAACTGAAATTTCTCACGCACAGAACTGCATGGTGAAGCTGAAAACCCTCACAGGAGGAAACTGCCTATTCCACACTAAGTGCTGCAGGAGAACTGTCCTTACAGCACACTTTTCTTTCTCTTCTGAAATTTGCACGGCAAAATCCTTAAGAAGACGATACTGAATCCATTAGTACACATGATAGAGTTCAAGATCATATCTTCAGTCTTTCATTGAAATTTTGTGCAAGCATATTAGCTTAAGACACTTCTGGAAGGTATTTCCCTCCAGAAACAAAGACGAGGACTAAGGAAATCACTTCTTAAGGATGACTGATTCTGAACTGTGAAGTCAAAGAAACTCTTAATACATTAATCATATCCACAAGTATTACAAGCACCCAGTCCTGTTAAGGGACCTCATTTCGGGCTCTCAGGGAAAGACTCTTGATGTGACAAAGCATGGACAAGAAGGGGAGAGGGGAAGAAAGGAAGAGATACTACTTAACAGAAGAATTCAGAATTCATTTACTTTTAGATTCCAAAGTAAAGCACAGGAAAGAAGAAACAGTGGTAATAGACACACAGAGCAAATAAAACATCACCTTAATATGCCTGCTCAGCTGTGTGGGGAACTTCTCTTCTTCTACATCTTTCACAGCTGCTTTGCCTCTGAACAAGTCAATCGTCATACCAGGAGGAAGCAGGCCCTGATGCTGTTGCCACTTCAGCGCCTTTTCAGGAGTTGAAAGCAATACTTTCAGTTTATCAGTTAATATCTATCTTCCTTATCAAAACTTTGTTACAATAAGCGCGATACAGCACTGTTTTCTTGTACCCTCAGGAACTGTTACACCTGCAGTCTGAGGGAAGTACACTGCGAGAATTTACTCAAGACCAGAGCAAACAAGTGTTATCAAGATTATGCTTCCCAAGACATGACCACAAAAGAAGAGGATGCTATCCCCAAATGTTTTTGAAGGTGTGAATGACGTCACACCCACCCTTCTCAGATCATCAGTATGCAGTATATAGTACATGAATAGTGTGATGAGTTTGATCTTTCGTTCATTTAAACTGCCTGACCTGTTGTTTATTTGCCTAGAACTTCATAAATTAAAATTAAAAGCGGCCACTAAGCCTTCTTGTAACACGTAGATGAACTTTGTTCAAAAGACAGAATCTTACACAAACCCTTTAGGAAACAGCTACCTTCAGTCAGGACCCACAAGTTATGCCAAGAGAATTTAACTGGCATACTTACAAGCTTAAAAACTAAGATTCAAGCCACAAAACAACAAAATACATGAAATACTGTCTACGTAAACTATAAATGGAAGTAGTTTAAGAATCAGAAGAGAGTCATAAGTACAACAGCAAAAATACTGTGTTAATACTTGTTTTGAAAAAATATCTTCTCTGTACAATGAGCTCATGAACTCTATGGGACGAAATCTAATGCTGGAGTGCTGATTTTTGCTGCAACTGATAAATCCTTGCCACACAGAAAAAAGGTCACTTAACTATTCTACTTGCAAATGTACAACATTTAAGCTCTGTTTTTATAGAAATGGAAAATTAACTACAACGTCATTAATTCTATATGGTGAAGATCTACAGAAAATAAGAGCACTACTAATTGATTTTTTTTTCCAAGAATTACCTGCCCCAGCAATGCCATAAGACGAGATGGAGGTACCACGCTGACTTCTCCAGCTAAAGCTTGTGCAATAGCAGCTCTCCGCTTTTCTTTGCTGCTTCCGTCAGGGTATGCCTAGGGAGAAGTTATCTTTATGAAGTAAATTCTCTAAAATGTTTCTCATAAAACTTTTAAAGTGCTCTCATCCGAATCCCCTTCCAGATTCATTTTCTATTAGGCCCTTCAAAACAGCCCATCTCTATCTTCAACCCTTCAGATATTGCAGACATGCTTTCATTAAGAATTTCAGTTTTTCATAATCAGATAAATCCTTACTATTGCTATTATACAACAGCAGCTTTGTAAACGAAGTAAACATTTTCTTCTGCACACATAAGACAGGGAAAGTGAGGTAGATGTCAAATGATGAGCAAAACATCATCCTGTGGCAGGACAGAGGTGTAACTCCCTAAAATCCCACCTTCAATATACTTCAAAATTACTGTTCTGTTGCCTTGTGGTCAGGAACTACCCGTTATTTCCCAGACATTTTGTAAGACACCTAAAACTGTCAAGCTGCATGTTCTTGCTCCCAGAGGGAAAAGATGCCGTAAGCCCTTGACAACTTGGAGCAAGGCTAGGAAGTCACACAAGACAGCATGGTGTCACAAGGTATGCAGTAAGCATGTAACCTACCTCACGAGGATCAAAGTAAGACCTGGCCAGAAGGTTTTCCAGGTGGATGTACCGCTCTGGCTGGGTCTGCTTCAGCATGATCATGGGATCCGTCTGCCTCAGCAGGGAGCGGGCAGCACCCAGCTCCCGCAGCTCGATCAGCTCCAGCACAACCTGCAGCGGGGCAACAAGCACGGGGTGAGCTCAGGACAGCGTGGTGTGCCTCCACAGGGCCCCGTGGCGGCACCTGCTCTGCCTCACCTGCTCATAGAGGTCAATGAGGGTCTTGTCAGGCAGCTTCAGAGACTGTATGGCCTGCAGCACCGTGTCCCAGTGCCCGCTGTTGATGTCGGCCACAAAGCTCTCGATGCTGTCCACGGTGTTGAGCGACACGGTGGTCTCCTCCTGCAGCGTGGCGAGGGCACGGTGCAGGCTGTTCTCCTTCAGGTACTGCATGATCAGGCGGATCACACTGCCGGGGGAACGCGCACCATCAATGGCGGGTGGGGGGGAGGGGGATCGACCAAGGGACTCCCGCACCTCTCCAGGGCCACACCCCCGACCCCGTGCCCCCCCAGGACCCCCTCAGAGCCTTTCAGGGCCCCCTCAGAGCCCCCTCAGAGCCTTTCAGGGCCCCCTCAGGGCCTTTCAGGACCTCCTCAGGGCCCTTCAGAGCCCCCCCAGGACCCACTCAGAGCCCCTCAGGGCCCCCCCAGGATCCCCCCAGGACCCCTTCAGGGCCCCCCCGCCGCCCCCCGGCCCGGCCGCACGCACTCGGAGGACTCGATCTCGATCGACATCTTTGCTCCTCCGCCGCCACCGGAAGCCCCGCGCCGCCTACGTCGCTTCCGGCCTCGCGCGACGTCGCTTCCGCCAGGCCCCTCCGCCGCCGCTGCTGCCGCCTCCGCGGGACGGCGCCTTACCACGTGACGGGGGAGCGGGGGGGGGAGGGAGGGAGCGGCGTCACGTGACGGAGGCAGGGCGGTGTCTCCTGGCAACGGCGGCGGGGGGCGCGCGCCCCCTGGCGGCCCGTCATGGCGGGTGGGGTGGGAGGGGGTGATGGGGGGGCAGTGCTGTGGAATAAAAGTTGGTGTGTTGGGTCTGCTGCTGGTGGTGGTATCTTATTTTTTCTTGCCCCTCAAAGCATAACTTGGTGCACAGAGCAAGCACCCAGGGAAGCGTGCTCGAAGTTACGCTGCCCGTTGGTGTCCCATGGCCGCCTGCTCCTCACACACAGCCTTGTGCGGCCATTTCAACACCCAAGCACAAAACTCCGCTCTCACTCAGGGGAGACCTCATTGCTCTCTGCAGCCACCTGAAAGGAAGCTGTGGGGAGCTGGGGTGAGCCTCTTCTCACACATAACTAGTGATAGGACTAGAGGGAATGGCCTCAAGTTGTGCCAGGGGAGGTTCAGGTTGGAAATGGGGAGACATTTCTTCTCAGAAAGAGCAGTCAGGCATTGGGATGGGTTGCCCAGGGAGGTGGTGGCATCACCATCCCTGGGGGTGTTCAAGGAAAGGTTGGACATGGTGCTTGGGGACATGGTTTACTGGGTGACATTGGTGGTAGGGGGATGGTTGGTCCAGATGGTCTTGGAGTTCTCTTCCTACTCTAATGATTCTATGATTCCTGCAGAGCCACACTCCTTCCCTCTCCGGGGTTTCTCCATGGTGGCACTCAGAAATGGCAGAGTGCAGGTCAGGCCTGGCCTGGGCGTGGGACAGTTTGCGTGTGCAAGTTTGGGGACGTCATACCACAGATCTTACTCACTGTTTGCAAACCTGGAGCCAACCGAGTGAGAGCTCTGCATTGCAAGAGTGTGGTCATGTGTTAAGGAATCACAGAATCATTGAGGTTGGAAAAGACCTTCAAGATATTCTGGTCCAACCATCTCCCTACTGCCAATGTCACCCACTAAACCTGCACTAAACTATGACGCTGCATATGGCAGTATTTCATTAGCGAGGAACTTATTAGCATATCCTGACTGCTTTACTTATGGAGTACTGTAAGAGCTGAAATGTGCTGCTGCTGTGCCGGGCAGAGCCCTCCAGTGGTGAGAGGGAACATGAGACGCCCATGCTAAACACACAAAGGGTGGCTGCGAGTCCATCCACGCTTTTCGCTTGGACTGTGACCGAGGCCAGAAGTCCCGAAGCCCTGGTTAATGCAAAAAGGCAAATAAAGCTGACTCTGCCCTCCTCGCTGCATGTGGGCTTAGGTGGAGTTGCCAGGAAGGAAGCTCCTCACATGGGTGGCTGGCCACACCAAGGGTCTCGCTGCTCTTATCTGCCCGGCGCGGGGCACTTCCCACCCGCTTATAGCAAGGGCCTGATACCAGCACTAGGCTGCCAGCACAAAAGCTTTTGAAATCTGCTGTAGTCAGCCCCTCTTAGACGGGCTTGTTCCTTGCTGTTTGTTTAGGCTTGGTGTACAATTTGCTGGATGAGCCATGGAAAACAGAACAGAGTGTGAGAAATTGCCTGCCTTTGCCAATGAAAGCTGTTCTTTGCTGTCTCTGTCCCCAGAGTGCTTAAGAAAGTAATCCAATAGCAAAAAGTTGAAGAAATACTGAGCAAGGCACGGGGTGAATGTTTTGCATGCTGCTGTTTCCTCTCTGCGATCCCATCTCTTTTGTCGTAGCTGCTGTTACGGAGGTGTGGGGATTACCGTGGAGAACTATCAGTTAATCATGCCAGGTATGTTTGTTTTCAGTGACAGGTGGATATATATCTGCTTAAAGTTGTTTCGAAAACAGCCCTGGTCAAGGCTGTAACAAAGCAAAGCCAGTTGTCTGTCAGTAGTTCAGCCACAGTGAATTGCATCAAGCTGTAAAAACCAAACATGGCAGCTATTTTTGTGCTGGCAGCACGCAGAAGTCTGACTCGATTCTGTAGGTGAATTCAGCTGGAATGGCTGATGCTTTCCTGCCCTCCCTCTCTCATGCATTACTGCCCCAGAGCGGAAAAAGACAGACAGACAGGCCACCTAATCCCTAGCTGCCGCAGCCCTCCGGCTCATGTCTTTCTGAAAGGTGAAGCCGGCACAGGAACATGTTAACAGACTGGGTGATGGCGGTGGTATGTACACCATCTGGCCTTCCTTCCTTGGTGGCGGCAGAAGGGGATGGACGCTGCAGCTAAACCTCTCTGTGAGGTGGGTCACAGCTCTCAGAAAACTTCAGCTGACAAGAGGTCCCCGTGCACTTCGGGCTGTGCAGGCTCCCTGAAGCAGACTTTGGCTTTGTGGTGAGATGCCACTGCAGCCAACCTGATCTTGAGCTGGCAGCGGGGCTGCGCTGAGAGAGGCTTGTCTAGAGACCTCCAGAAGTCCTTGCAGAGAGCACGCGCAGGCTGCCAGCCCTTGGAGCGTGTTATGTGAGAAAAGGAAAGATTCAGAATTTATTGCCTGGCTTGAGAAACAGATGCGAAAGGAGGTAAACAATCTTGCTGCAGTCAGGCAGTGCAAATGACTCCCAGTAAAACTGGGAGTTAAACCCAGACATCATCAGCCCCAGAATGGCTCTTTTAAGTGAAAGCTGAGCATGTGAGTTGGAGTCAAAAATATTCCAGGAAGAACTTTACCTCTTCTCTTGGCAGAAGGTTTAAAAAAATAACATGCAGATCCTTCCTGATTCTAAAGTAGCCATCTTTCTTCAGCAAGTAAGAGCTCAGTCACGGTTTGTCTGCAAGCAATGTCTTTGACAAACATTGACATTTCTTGGAAGTCACGTGTAAGCTGGGGGATTTGGTGGCGGTACCATGCTCCTATGCCTCTGTGCAGTCCTCTGCGGCATTCCTCCTGCTCTCACTTCCCTGGGAGAACAGCTTGAGGGCCAAGCCAGCAGTGAGCTGTGCCTTACGCTGGTCCCAGTCTACTCTGATGGCTGGGGAGCAGGAGCCTGCTGCACTGCAGAGTCATGGCCTGTAGCTGCGAGGTAGCTGTATGCAGGTGAGGACCTTGCTTTCCCTGCAGCCCTGGTTTTGTTAGCAACTGCCCACTGCCCGGCGAGCTGCAGGGCTTAGTTCCCTATGGCTGAGAGCAGTGCTATAGCATCAGGAGGCCACATAAACTTACAGCGACAATGATGTCCTTTCTCTGCTTTCCAAGTTACGATCTAGTGGGGGTTTTGCTTTTCTCAGCTTTCAGACCACAAGGCCGGAAATGAGTCCTTCCGCCAAAGTGCATTTACTGTAGTCTCAAAATAAGATGCACCCTGCAGAGGCCAGTGTCTTGAGAGTGACTCTGCAGGAGAAATGGGCTGTGTCATTTATGGCTCTCTGTTCTTGAGAATATTTTTAATGGGTCCAAAAAAAGAAAACCCTGAGACCTGCATCTTGCAGGGAGAGACTTGTGACTTGAAATTGGCATGCGGTTCTAAGGACTCATTAAATTTGTATAAAAACAAGCTTTGCTTCTCACGGCTAGTAAGGCAAGCTGCATGCCGGGCTGTGTGAGAGGGTGCGTGGCCAGCAGGTCAAGGGACATTGTTATCCCCTCTGCTGGGCATCGGGGAGGGATGTGGGGAGGCTGGAGAGGGCCAGTAAACAGCTCCAGGATGGGAAGGGCTGAGGGGCACATGGCCTGCGAGCAGGGCTGGAAGGTGAAGGGGTGGTGAGAGGGGCTTAACACCAGCTTAAGACCGCTGAGAGGGCAGTTGCCAATGGCTAAACGCTTTTTGGTAGCCCCAGTCTGTACCATGGGGGGCAACAGCCACGCTGTGCAGCACCAGCAGGCTCAGGTTTGGGTGGGCAGCCCTGGGACAAGACACCGGGGAGGAGGGGACAGTCTCTGTCCTGGGGAGGGGGTTTGGTACACAGCCACGGCCGCCCTGGCCTGGCACTGCTGGGGTCCTGTGAGCCATGGACCGTATTCTGGCTTTATCTGAACTTTGGTGACACTGTGGGGAGGATTTGTAATTCAGGCCTGTCTCTGAGAGTGAGCCAATGAAACATAGCTTGGACTAATTAGGCTGTAGGGCTCAGGAACTCCGTTCCAGTTGCCTGGCCTCTGTTTTGACCCCTCTTTTCTTTGAAGTTCATGGAGAAGAGGGGAAAGGAAATGAGACCAGAGGCCCTGCTTTTCCTGTAAAATGCCTCATTCCTTATAAAATCGCTTGGCAGAAATCTCTTTCAGCTGGACGAGCTGAATGCTTTAGTACATGCCTGCAGTCATTTTCCTCTCTCGTCAGGTTCGTCTGCCTGCTCAGTCACTGCTCTGCATCAATAAAAATCATGAATGCACAAGCAGAAATAGCACTTGAAGAGGCAGCAGAGAACATCTCTGTGTTAAGAGTGTTAAGGGGCTCTGAGTTGCAGCAGTCATATTAATTCTCGAGCTGGCTGGGAAGGAGATGATGTCAAGTCCTTGCTCCACAGCACTGCGCAGTGCAAGGAGGCCAGCTCCAGCTCAGCCCTGGGTTTTCAGACCTTTCTTCCAGACAAGCCTGCTGGGACACAGAGCTTCCAGCCTCTGCCAGGCCATGGAGAAACAACACCCACCACCCGCCCTGGTTGCGCCAGGCGGAGAACAGACCGGGAGGGGTGAAGGAGGCACGTAGTGTCTCGGATCTGTCCCAGGCATTCGGGATGTTTCAGACAGGAGCACAGCCGAAATCTCCAAAGGGAGGCAACTGCATTCCCTCCCTCCCTGTCTCCCACCATAACACAGGGCTGTGGAGAGGCCTCGCTGGGAAGGCACCTCCAAAATGCCTGCAGTCCAACACCCAGCTCCCAAGCCGGGCCCAGTTGTGCTGGGCCTCCTCCAGCAGAGTTTTGAATACCTCCAGGGATGGAGGCGGGTCCCTGCGCTGCACCACCCTCACATGGAGGAGCTTTCTCACACCCAGCTGGAATTCCCCTTTTTGCAGCATTTACCTGTTTCCCCAGCGCATACTTTTCTTGCGCACCTCTGGGAGGAGCCTGGCTCTGGTGTCTCTGCAACCACCAGCCTGCACTGGTTTATGGGGATATGTTGTCCCAGGGACAGGCCTTTGCATTCGCCTCTGCTTCTGGCAGACTTTCTTCTGGCCCATTCCTCCAGCCTGCCGAGGTAGCGCTGAGTGGCACCCTGCCTCCCCAGGCCCAGTGGCCGCTCCTGCAGTTAGGCATTAACTGCAAATGTTTTTTCATGTTTTCTTGTGATGGGACCCACCTTTCCAACAGGCACCTGTGCAGAGTGCCAGCGCTCTGCAGATGGGGGAGGCTGTTTGAGGTGTCCCAGGAGCTGCCCAGCATTTCCCCCACGCTTGCCAGACATCCCAGGAGAGCCGTGGGAACCGCTGCTTCCCTGGAAGATGGCTTTGCTATAAAAGGCAGCTCACAGAGCGTGGTCAGAGCTGGAGCCACTCTTACTTCTCCTTTTGAGAGGTGAAAGGACAACCCAAGTGCGGTCAGAGATTTTCAGCACCTCCGTTAGCTCATGGGCCACCTGGAGCCCTTGAGCTGGAGGTTTCACATCCTCTTTCAGACCAAATCTACCCACGTGCTGCAAGGACAGGGCCTGAATCTCACTGCGATGGGGCCTGAGCTCTGGTTCAGGTGAATGTTGGGTGCTGGCACCTCTGGCTTGCCTGGAGCTTCTGGCGTGTGCCAGGGACCTCCAGCAGGGCAGCAGTGCCACTGCACGTCAGCCCATGCCAGTGCTCATGCACTTGTTCACTGCCATAGCCCTGACTTGCTTCCACCAGGAGGAATGTTTCCTAGTGAGAAACGTGTCTGCAGAAGCTGTATGTGCAATTGTTCACCTGTACAGGGCACTGGGGTGCATGAAACCGGCAGTCTCGGGCACCACTGCACAATTCTCTTTAGCTGCCTGGTTGCTGAAGTCCTAAATGATTTGTGGCATAGGGACAGCCAGGCATTTTTTTGGGTGCATACAGAGCAGAGGAGGCCATCTAAAAGCAGGACACAACGCGATGTACTTAGGCTGTGTCATATCATTGTGAAGCTGCTGGAGGGGAAGGCTACATCGCAGATTTACTTCCAAAGCCGGACCTTGCAGCCAGCCTGAGTGACTTTACCATGTGACTCATGTCAAAACCACTTCAAGGTTAGAAGTGAAATTAGAAATCAGGCTGAAGGGGCTGTTGTTCGCAGGCAGAATTTGATTTGACATGTGTGTTTCGTTTTTAAGGACTGCATGCAGGGCGGAGTTGTGAGAAGATTAATTTCTGTGTAACTGGAGACTAATAATGAACACCGATACTCTTTGGGGACATTAAGTTGGGTTGATCATCTTGCAGGCCGTTGTGTATTTCTAAGTCGTAATCCTGGGCTGGGCCCCTGGGCTTTTTTACAAACAAGGCAAGGTAAGGTAACGTGAGAGGTAGACGAGGAGGGGCAAGTGCTGGTGCGGGTGCCTGGGCAGGTGACAGCCTTTCTCTGGAGGAGAGTCCAGAAGCCTTCTCACATACTCGGGTGCTGCGGGACAGCAGCAACTTCTCTCACACTCATCTTTGTGCCACAGACCTTGAATTTTGCACTCCAGTAACATACTAAAGCATCTTCAGCCTCTGCTGTCTGTGACCAACTCGCCTCGCCCTGTTCGTGGGTCTGGTGTCAGCGCTACAAAGAAAGGAGACCTGCTGGAGACCTGGGAGGTTGTCAAAGTTATCCTTTCTGTGAGCAGGGTTTGTAGACAGGCACCACCAGAGGTCCCTTTCAACCTGAGTTTCCCTGTGATGCTGCGGGTTTGCTTGGCTTTTGTTCTCGTTTCTCTAAACGAGAGTTCATTGAGAACAAATCTCAATGGAGATTTGCTGAAGCCTGAGCTCCGCTGCGATAACAAAGCTGCTCCTGTAGCAGCTATCAGGGGCCCTGGGTGCTGCTATCAGGGCCCCGACAGCACTGACAGGCTCCGCAGCCTCTCCCAGCTCCGTGGTCTTGTCTGCCTGTGCTTGAGGCCAGCTCCGATACCGTGCCGCTGAGACCTGGGGTCAGGCTGCTGGTAGGGCATCCAAGGCGTGAGAAAGCACTGCGTTGGTCATCTTCTTCTCTTTGTCCTAGGGATCTCCGGACATCGGGTGCTGAGGATTTTGAAGCTTGTGGTCTGTGTTCTCCTTGGTACCTGGGTCTCTGCCTCAGCTGCCTTGAGGGGGGCTGTTAGTCTCCGGCCGGTCGAGAGGGGCACCCTGTGGGTGGCCACGTACTTCAGCTGTCTTTCTTGAGACACCAGCCTGTAAGACTGCTCTTCAGCAGACCAGTCAGTGCTGCTGGTATCCCAAGAATTGCCTGGGCGTGTGTTCAGCATCCGTCTGTGGTGACCCTTTGTCACCTTTGGACTTTAAGTGCTACCTTGGGAGAGTTTCCTTCTGGTTTGCACTGACAGGGCAGGTCACCCACCACTGTCAGTCTCTCAGACTCTCAACCACCATGAGCTGCTCAGGCTTGTTGGCCAGGTCTTGGGTCACGGCTCTGCCCCAGTGCATACCAGCCAGGGACTCGGCCAAGGGTCTGGGGATGGTCCCTGAGACCCATTGCTGGCTTTAAAGAAGCATTTTGTGCCTCTGGTGTGACGTGTGTGCTGAGGAGAGCCTGCCCTCACTGCCAGCCCCACTCGGCCACGTGGAGGGTCACGTTGGGGCCCTCTCCACCCCACCACCCCTCTCACAAACCCTGCCCAGGGCTCAAAGAATGCATCCAGTGATGATATTCATCAGTTACAGGCTGGCTTCAGGGCATTACAGCAAATGTTGGAGGAATGACTATGGTGAATATTCCACAAAGATTTAACCCTGTTTCTTCTCAATTGCTTGCCCAAATCACCATCGGCATTGTGTCTCAGGGACACCCCTGCTGTGTGAAGTGCTACTCCTCAGTGAAGTTATTATTTATAAGCATCACAAGGGACCTACAGGCAAAAAGAACCTGACTCCCATTGACTCCTATTTTGTAGATTGAGCCTGAATATTTATGTTTTTATTGCTTTTAATAAAATCTTTCCTTTGCCAGGGAACCTGAGGTGCACGGTGCAGACAGCACCACCTCTTCTGCTCCCTCCAAGGACCACCACTCCCAGCACATGTGAAGGGCCAGCGTTAGGTGACACAGCCTGCTCCTTTCTCAGCCAAAATGGGAGCCTGAATGGGGCATCATGTGCTCTCTGCCAGCTTGCTTTAATGTTTTCCTTCTGTTGGGTGATGCTCTCTTGGAGGCCCGGGATCCCTGGCCAAGCTGCGTTCCCTCTGTGCCGGTCGTGGTGGTGGCTGAGCTTCCAACCACAGTGACACGTTGTGCTGCGGCATGGGATGGAGCAGCTCTGCTGGTGCTACAGCAGCCTGCGGGCTTAAACGTTAGCAGAAGTTACTTATTTCCCCTGAAGGAGGATCTTTACAGCTCTGCCCTTATTTTGTGCTGTCGCCCCAGCAATGCTAAAACTCTGACAGCAGGGGTTAGAAATTTGATTTGTTAAGACATTGCAATGCCATTATGTCTGGTGCTTTTTCAGTTTCCTGGATGTTACTTGAAACAGGATAATCACTTACTCATGTGCAACCAGCGACCACATGGAAGCTGCTCACAAAAGAAGCCACAGCCTTTGCGAACAAAGGAACTCCTTTCTGTTTTATTTTTCCAACCCAAAATCCCAAAACAAATTAATTACATTTCTCCCTTTGTTCTGGTTTTTGTATTTGCTCTCCGTTACAAGCAGCCTGGTGGGGGGATGGAAGATATGAGATACTGGTCTTAGAGCAAGCACCTTGGCCTGATTTCTTTCCCATAGGTACTTGTTCCTCATCCAGAAATGTTACAATGGGGAAGATTTTTCTTCTTTGGTCTCATTTGTGTAGTGCATTCACATGACCATAGATGGAATACTTTGGAGAAGATATAAGGGAAGGATTTCAGTTTAATCAGGTCCAGGCACAAATTTTGGACCAGCAGCTAAAACAGCGGAGCATCAGCAACATCTGTCTCCTCTCTGCTCAAAGAGCCAAGAGGACTCAAGAGCTATCCAGGCATTTTATGACAAAAAGATTCACTTATTCGAGAGCCGCCTCTGCTTTTCTCCTCTTTTATTTTCCTCTTCTTTTCCCAAACACAAGTCAGTAACCTTTATTAACACCAGGTCTGAAAAGTGTTTTTGTCTTTAAGTGTGAACACAGATGTGCATTTGTTTTCAGGGATTTCAGTCAACCAGGAGTTTGTAATCAACATGAGGAATGACTTACATCCAGCCTCAGCATCCGCTTGCGCAGCTTGGGGAGCCTGGAGGTGAACTGAGCCAGGGTTCCCAGAAAATAGAGCCCAAAGCAGGGGCAGGACAGGTGGGAGTCCTCCCGCCCATCAGAAACACCAAGGTTTTCAAGGTGATGCATTTTAGGAAGAGGGATGGAAACACGTGGCCCTCTTCCACACCCCGAGGCGCAGGCTTGCCCAGTCCATTGTTAGCCTTGCTCCCAAAAAGTCGTTATTTATGCAAAGCAGGGAAGGAGGCTCTGATGAGTCAGAGCTCGGCTGGAGGACAGAAGTGGCGGGGAGAAATGCTGGCACTGTACCTGGTGGCTGAGAGGGTCTGGAGGATGGCTGTAGGGGCTGGGTCTCTGGCCCCAGGTGGGTCGAGGTGGGCCCATGGTGGGGTACGGAGGGGTGTGGTGAGGCTCCTGCTGGGGTGGGCACCCAGAAACACAAATGTGGGAGAGCAAAGGGGAGAGAAATGTTGGAGCTGCTCCCATGGAGATGCTGGACCCTGCTGGTGGTCCCTGCTCGTGGGGATGGGTCAGCCTGGGACGTGCCAGCATGGGCCCCCCAGGGTGAGGAACCAGCCCTGCTCTCTGCATGCCGTCTCCAGCCCTTTCTCCTTCGTGGCCACATCCCCACACAGTGATATGTTATGGCATCTGACATCAGCTGGTGTCTCTCCTTTCTCTCTCTCAGGTGAAAACCACCAGGCTAACCCAATGCCCCTCTCGATGTCCTCTCTCCTGGTAGGTTTGCTGTGACTGGCACCCTCAGAGGTGACCAAGGAGTTGTCACTTGCTGGGACATGTCCTGCATCCCCGTGGAAGGACACAGATGACTCACTGCCTGGGTACGCACCGCCTTCAGTCACCGCCGTGCTCCAGCAGGAGGGATGACTCAGCCGGGTAAGTCACAGTCCCAGAGGTAGAGCGGGGGGACCTTCCACAGGGCAAGTCCTTCGCATGTTCTGTGAGGGCGAGACACCCGACTGGTGCCTACTGGCAGGGAATCGGAGGGGCAGGGAGCTCTGGAGGCCCCCAACGCACCCCCTGCTCGATGCATCCAAACCCCAAATTCTGATCTGGCTGGATGCTCTGGAACAGAACCAAAGTCTTCCAACAGAAAAAAGAAAATGTCTTTCTGAAGGTCAGATCTGCCTTGTTCTCCTGGATGCTGCTCCCCCACCCTGCAGGACCCTCAGGGAGGATGGCGGTGGGGACCGGGCCTCCACCTTGCAGACAGCAGTGCCAGGACGGGTCTCTCCCTGCGGCACCCGCTGTGGGATCAAGCACCATTTCCCACCAAGGGGCTTGGCCTGCGGCTGCTTTTTTTTTTTTTTCTTCTGGGTCTGGCAGAGCACGGTTTGCAGAAGTGTGCGTGTGACAGCATATTTCGGGGGTGATGACTGCAGTTTCCACAGCAACCTGCAGGCATGAGTCAGCACCGCCCTGCCGATGCGCCGCGCCGCGCGGGGAGCCCGCAGACCCCTCGGGCGCGGCGCGGAGAAGGGCGCTGCTGCCCGTGGGGGGCACGCAGAAGGTCTGGGAGCAGGCAGCCTGCCCAAAAGGGAATCAAATCAGTTTTTTTTTTTTTTTTTTTGCCAGCTAAACGTGGGAATCCCTTTTTGCAAAATGGAGATTGCCTGCAGGAAACCCACCTGAAGGACACGCACTTCCCTTAGGGCCAAGCTCCTCTTAGCATAACCCGTTAGCGTTTCTCCGTCATCTGCTTGTGTCCTTGCCCCGTGCTGGCTGGGGCTGCTCAGGTGTGCCACACGCAGATTAACAGCGGCTCAGAGCAGCAGGCGAGAGCAGCAGGAGATGCTGGCTCTCCCCGGGCACGGCGCTATCTCTCCTCTGCAGCTGCAGCTCGGGAGCAGCAGCCACCCATGCGGAGGGCTGGCACGCACCCGCCTGCGCTCTGCGCCTGTACCGCTGCAGCTGGGGCCCTGCGCAGGGTCGGGAGCTACAAATTACCAGCAGCAACAGGGATGCGAGCCCTACCCTCTGCTTCTGTGGGAGATTGGGTGCTGTTTCTCCTTATGTGCAGGCAGAAAAGCCAGGCAGAGAGGCTATTCCCCTGACTGGAGCAAGAAATAGCGCAGTGACACCAGCCGCATGAACTCTGTCAACCTCTCTGGCATTCAAAGTAGTCTGCAGTTTGGAAGAAAAGCCACATATGCAGCAAAATGGTTTTCCTGCTGGTACGTTTCAGTCCCCACTCACAGGCTGTGTGAACAGCTTCAAATCACACACCTGGGCAGCAGGTCTGGGAGACAAATGACACTGCTAGGGTGTGGGGAAGTCCCCCGGCGTTTCTCTGAGTGCTCTGTTTCAAGACCAGTAAGTGCTGTATAAATACTGGCGTGCTTGAAACGTGAGCCTCCTCTGAGGGAGGTCCTGTTCCTCCTCCGGGCGCATCGCAGGGCTGCTCTCAGGCTCCAGCCCAAATGACCACAACCCTGCCCTGCATCCGTCCTCCAAGGCATCGCTGCCCTTCTCATCCCTGTGGTCCATGCCCTGTCCTACAAACGCACCAGCCCCTTGCTTCTAAGGGGCGCTGGTGCTCAGCCTGTGGTTTCAGTGCCCAAAGCTGTGAACAAGCTGCTCTGAATGCCTGTAACCCATGGCAGTCTCCTTGCCATGCAGGCCAGTTATCCCAAATGATGGCAGAGCCCATGCTTGGGGCCCATATGTCCCAGGGTCCTCTCCCCACCACAGCCACCGCTCCCTGGACTTATCAGCTGCCTCGCAATATTTTTGTTAAAACTCCCTGTTTGCAGTGAAGTGAGGCTAACTTATTTCCTGGATATTGCCCAAGAAATGTCGCAACTTGGGCTTCCTCTGCTGTCGGATTTTCCCATTGTGCAGGGTATTGTTTCCTTCCACGACGCTCCACCACCACCCAGGTTTGCCTGGGCTCGTGCCACGTGCGACAGACCCAGGGGAAGACACTCAGAGGTGTCCCTCCAGGCACAGTGCGAACCCACGGCAGGGTGCAGCTTTTGGGCAGGTGAGGGCATGGCTGCGACCAAGGGTTTTCAGCCTCTGATCCAACCCTGTGGAGTCTGGCTTCTTGGGAATGCCACGGGCCATTTCCCTTGCTCGCCGTCAGTGTCAGTCTGCAGATCCCCTTACCTTACGGACCTCCCTGGTGGGCGAGCTGCCTCTGCTGCTAAAGGAAAAGCTCCCTCTGGGAGCAGCACGGGCCTCGGGTGTCCTGGCACCATCACACCCAGGCTCCCTGGCATGGGGACACCCCCATGGTCTGTGCCAGCATGAGGTGTGTGCTCTGTGCATGCACAGGCTGACGGCACCCCTCCTGCAGCCTGCCCAGGCTTTCAGAGGCAGGGAGGTGTTTTACACACCCTGTGCCATGGCTCTGTCCTGTGCACGAGGACGCCCGGGTGCCTCCTGCTCCCCGCCAGCGTGGCGAGGCTCCTCCTGCCCAGTGAGTGATCTGCTCCCCAGCCCCACAAGCTGCCATCGGGCTGGGGTTAAGAGCGCAGCTGCTCAGTCCTGTGCCAAAAACCCTTTCCTCTGCCGCGTCTGCTTCGGGTCAGGATGTTCCCTGTGTGCCTCGTTTGCAGCCGTCTCTCCAGGGCCAATGACCCCGCGCAGCTGCCCAGGGGTCAAAGATGTGTGACCAGGCAGCAGCCCCTTCCCCGCTCGGCTCTGGACATACAATGTACATCGTGTGCTTGGTGGCTGTGAGGCTGGGGGCACAGGACGGTGATGTTGGTCCCTCAGCCACCCCAATGGGCACCAGCCATCACGGGGAGTCTGGCACGCAGGACCAGGGCAAGAGCAACCTCTGACCCCTTCCCGCACCAGCACCCTCCCAGATTTCAAGCCTGAAACTGCTCAGGAGAGGAATTTCCAAAACAAATGTTGCTATTTGAGGAATGCAGAGGGGAGGTGTGGGGGGGAGAATAATCACAACAGAGATAAGGACTTGACAACTGCACCCTGCAAGCTCCGGCTCTGGCTCCGGCCGGCTCAGGATGGGACACAGCAGCCTGCTGGCCCCTGGCCCTGCTGGGGCTCCGGGGCAGATGTAGGGGAAGCAGCAGCACAGTGGGGCCGGGGCGGCTCCGTTCCCACTCCCCAGCTGCTCTGTGTGCCAGCTCCTCCTGTCGGGGGCCAGCCGGGAGGCTTCCCACTGGCCTTGTTTCACAGTGTCCTGGGCACCTCCCCTAAAAGCCCCGCAGCTGTTCTGCCTTCCCCCCAGCCCAGCAGGCATTTTTGGGGCTTATCTGCCTTCCTCCCCACCCCGGGCTGCCAAGATCCCCCGTGTCCCCAGGGACCTGCTCTGTTCAGCATCTCTCCGGCCACGTGGCACGGCTCTGGCAGGCTGCGGAGGGCCTTGCGTAAGTGTTCTGCTGGAAAACGTCCGACGTGCTTATGGGGTCTGTTCCCCTCCTCCCAGGGAGAGAGAAAAAAGCGGCTTAGCTGCGGGCTGGGAGTTCAGGAAGAACTGGTTTGGGAAAACCAGATGTCTGCCTGCGTGCACTTGGGCTGATCCCGGGATGGGGCTGCCTCACCTGAGGCCTGTGATTTGGCAGAGCCAAGGCTGCTCTGCATCCAGCTGCGTGTCCCGGACACACACAGGGCATGGGGCTCACGCTGAGCACCCAGAAACAGGGGGGATGCACTGGGCATGGTGATCTGGCAGATGAGATTAACAAGGATAGGCGTGAGTCCTTTGACGTGAAATTGTCTGCCCAGAGGACCAGTCTCTGATGTGCAGCTCCATCCCAGCTCGTGTGCACCCTGTGCCGCTTGAGCACCCTGCACGTTGGTTGTTTTAGCTCACTGCCCTGCCAAACTCTCTCGGCACCGTCTGCCCTGGTAAAACAGGTGTCAGGGCTTAAAACAGAAAATGCAGTTGGCCAGAAAAGGGGATACTGCTCCTGGCCCTGCAGGCAACCAGCTCTGCAGCCTGGGCAGTGGTTTACAGACTGTCACAACACACAGCTGCCAAGGTTACCTGCAGAGCTGTCAATACCGCATCCCCAGAGACATGCCCAGTGTCAGGCAAAAAAAGGAGCAAAGCAGGGATGTTATTGACTGAAAGACTGAGGGACAAGGCTGAGCCTTCCCTTTCACTGCAGCATACCCCCGAGCAGGGCTCAGGGGTGCTCTCTCCTTCCTCCTGAACATGTGGCACTCCTCAACCCTCCCTGCAGCATGTTTTCACGTTCCTCTGGAAATACAGGCAGCAGCTGGGCGCTTGTCCTACCGGAGCTGTGCACAGAAGCAGGATCCCTCTGTTTGCAATGTTGTCCCCCCCGCCACTTACATCTGGGGTTGCCTTATCCCCGTCAGCTGCAGCACAAAGAGCTCATGGAGTTACCCACGGGTACGCTTCGGCCTGCCCGCAGCCCTGCTCTCCGAGGCAGATCTCACATCTGGCGTTACTGGCCCCGGCTGCATTTCTGTCATTTATTTGTTAAAGTTAATTTCATCAGACTGCAATGATTTATTCAGACCAAGAGCTTCCTGTAACAGAGAGCTATTATTTGCTATGCCACCGTGTCTCTGCCAGCTGCAAACTTCGTACAGATTTTGTAACAGCCACTTTCCAAAAGGTCACCAAGCCGCTTTTTAAGCTCTGTTTCTTTTGCATAAAGCATGGGTCTTACCAAAACATCAGGTGATAAATCAAAAATGCATTGAGGAAATCTGATTATGTAACTGAAACACCGTTCCCTTTATTTGATCAAAGCAGTAATCCCATCCTGTTTTTTTTTTTTTTCTAAAAGGAATAAAAACAGAAAAACAGGTTTGTTTGACAATACCATGCCTCACAGCTGACTTCAACAGAAATTTTCAGCTCCTTTGTTGATCCTGCATGCTATACTGGCACTTGGATTAGTGGCCAGCTGTTCCACTGACCTTACTTCTTTTATCTACGTGCTGGAAATAGAAGTACACTGCCAGCTTTCTTTCTCTGCAAGGGATTGCAGTAGAAATATTGAGACTGGTACGGACGGAGCGTGGGTAGGTAGCACCTGCAGCAGCACGCGGCAGGAGTGGCGTGCTGGTCTCCAGTGTTGGTCTCCTCTCCGGCTCACGGTCTTTATTGGACCACAGATCTCTGGGAATATTTCTGGGAAGGGGAGGACAAAGTTACTGGAGACACCGAAGAGGTCTCCTCCCAGGCTGGTGGAGCACATCCTGCCCCAGGAGTGATGGTGTGACCCAAACCCTCCTCGGTGCTCTTCCCTGTGAGGACCCATCAGTGCTTTTCCCTAAAAGCCAACACCAAATCACTAAATCACGCAGAAAGGAGATAGGACAGAAATGCCATTTTTCTGTTTTGTTTTGTTTCTCATTTGATTTTTTTTTTCTATTCCAGATTGTGGCTTGGAAAAAAAGAAAACTGGGGCATTTGAAAGGTGGGGTGTTACTGCAGGGATGACTTTCTGGCCCATCTCCGTTTTGCATGGGAGCCTGCCAATTTTTTGCATTTTTTTTTTGACCAAGCCGTTTCTCTCCCTCTCCAGAGAAGGGTGGAGGAAAAAAAAAAAATCAAACAGCAAGCTCTTACTGTAGCATCCCGTGTGCCAGCAGCCAGCACCTCCACTGCTGGAGGCAATGCTCCCAGGCGCGGGCTGAGTCCCTCTGCCAGCTCTGGGTGAGCTGGACCCTACCATGGAGAGCTTCGCCGCTCCTCCCTGCGCTTCTTGTGGCTGGGCAGATGCTCAGAGCGGCGAACATGGAGCAGAGGTCTGGCTTGGTTGGGTTTGGGAAGCACAGGCGGCCACTTGGCTGCTTGCTCCTTCCCTGGAGCAAGCATCATCCAGGCCATTGCAGCAGGGCAGTGAATTCCTGTCCTCAGGGACAGGCGTGGCAGCCGGGTGCTGGGCGACGCAGAAAACCTGTTACAGCGAGCAAAGGAATTCTGCAGCAAGCAAAGTCTGTTCCCAGGCCTCTGCATTCACCAGCACGGTCTGGAAAGGAGATGGAGGGCCAAAGGCAAGGTTTAAGGGCTGCTCAGCGAAGGTGGATATATATATTCATATCCACTGGGAAGGATGGCATTGACCCACGGGAGGTCATGGTCCTGGTTGACACGGCTGAAGCTGTCTGTCCTGGTGAAATACCGTAGCGACTGCTGTTGGAAAGATCATTAAACAAGCCTTCTCAGAGAGAGTTTTCAAGCCTGTGAAGGGCAGGAAGGTAATAAGAGCCCACTGACTTTGGGCTGAACCCCAGTCCTGTGCTCTGCCCACTCGGTTCCCTCACTGCAGGACCTAATCCTGGCTTCAGGAGTCATTCACCACTGGCTCCAGGGAGATCTTGTCTCTGTGCACTAACATCTGCTTCGCTGGTTGTGATACAGAGAGCAGCGGGCAGAAAAGGAAAACAGGCTCCAGGAGCAGGGCTGCTGCCTCAGCTCAGGCAGATAAAAAGAGGTCTTGTGTGGGCGCATCACCCGAAGGGCACAGACACCCTGCCAGCACGATGCAGGCAGATAAAAACAGATCCGATGTCAGCCCCGCTGTGCTAAGACACAGAGCACAGGCAGACAGCAAGCACATGCTCTCCAGTCTCCTTCCAAGAGGGTGAAAGGGGTCAGAAAACTTCAGCCAAGTCCTTTTCTGCCTTCTAACAACAGCCTCATGGTTTCTGTATGTCTGTTTGTTTGTGGGCTTTTTTTTTTTTTTCCCCTATGGACTGGAGAACAGGAAGGTGTAGCAGGGTAAACAAGTGTAACACAGGGTATGAGATCTCCGTTTACCCATCCCCGTCCCTCCAGGCAGGTGGAGCTGGAGGTGGGAAAGGAAGCAGTGCTGGAGCGAGCTAGTTCTCACAACAAAGGGATAAAGGGCTCCTTTACAAGTCACATGCTGGTCTGGCCAGGGGGGCCTTGCAGCACCAGTAACCAGTGGGGAAAAGGGTGGAAACCCTACTGAGGCTTCTCAGCTGCATCTTTCATCAAGGGACAAGGTTTCCACACAGGGCTCCTTCCCACCACTGAACTGCATCCATTCCTCGGTCACCCAAGCTTGATGCTTTGGGGACAGAACTGGCAAGAAGTAGAAAAGCCCATTGACTCTGCTATGTCTCTCTCGGACCATTTTTTGCCTGTAGATATCAAGCATCGAATCATCTCCTCCGCGGAAACTGCTTGCATGAGAAAGTGCCAAGTAAGGCAGGCAGGCTTCTGCATCAGTTTCCCAGCAATGATTTCTCCATTTCCAAATCTCCAGCCAAGCCCGCAAGCACCCAGGGAGCAAGTGGTGACCTGCTTCCCCTGCGCAGCTGGCAGCCTGGTGGCATGCAGTCCCCTGACCCACGGGCAAACTGTGGTCCTCTGGTGGCACCTGGGCACTCTTGGATCTGCTCCTCCCGTGCCATTGAATTTTTTTGCAAGGGCAGGGAGAGAAACTCACTCTGGGGCGCAAAGTGAGTGGAGAAAGTTAATGCAAGGAGGCTGTGGGACCAGCCAGGCTGGGAAGCCCACTTCATCAGAGTAATGCTGCCAAACGCCGTAACTGAAAATATTTTATTTGACACCGACAGTAAAGTAGGAACATCGGACTATACACCCATTGGTATATAAATGATAAAAATGCAAAAGCTAAACCACCTGTGGGAGACCCATGAGCAGCAGTCCAGTACATAAGCAAGATCTGGGGGGAAAGCTGCATGCCAGGACCCTCTCTCGTCCCACCAAGCAAACAGCAATCCCAAAGAAACCAAGCATTAGCGTTTCCTTTGCAGCTATCTGTTGCAGGTTTCAACCGTTACGCACGGTATCATATTGAGTGTCGCTACGCGAGTGGAAAGAGCACCACCCAGTACAGGTCAAAACTCACTTCTGTGTAACATGAGCATGTGTAGAAAAGGCCCCTGAATAACCCAGGGGGAAAGATTTCATGGCCAGGTTGAACCAAGAGTGTTTCACCAGTTTGACCAGCACAGCTTAATGCAGGGGCAGTGAGATCTGGACATGGAGGTTCAGCACCGAAGGATAAGCAGCATCCTCGGCTCTGACATGGCTTGAGGCTTCAGCGCTGGGAGAGAAACTAAGCGGCAGCTTCTTGCACCACTGGTGTCTCTGTGCCGAAAATGGTTTTCAGGTTTCCTGGTTTTCCAGTTTCCATCTCTCCCTTCTTTCAAGGCACATTTGTAGAGAGCTTTGATTGCAACAGCCAGAACCACATGCTCAGACCACCTGCACGATACTCCATGATTCCAGCAGACAGCGGAACAAGAAGTTCTTACGCTGACTTTTTCTAATCCCCAGAGAATCATTAGGCAAGGAGAAACAAATAAAGAAACTAAAAAAACAAACAAACAAGGAAACACTAAAATACAGCAGGTAGCCCCTTTGCATAGCCAGTTAGCAGACAGACATAGCCACAGTCGAAGGTCCCATCTCTCCAGCACACGAAAGGCTCAGGACCAAACGAAGGCGCTCTCTGCAGAGACCCAGGATCTTCAATGGAGCTTTGGTGAGGCTTGGTGCTGACCTGCCTGCCACCTGTGGGAGCGGGGCCCTGCTTATAAGGCACCTTTGGAAAAATAAAATGAAATAAAATAAAATAAAATAAAAATAAAATAAAATAAAAATAAAATAAAATTAAAAAAAAAAAAAAAGAAGCCCTCGCCTATGCCTCAGCTACTGGTGCAGACTGCAGCTGTGCCAAGATTTTGCAGGTAGGTGTCTGACCTGACTCCTGTAACACAACCTCCTCTTGCACTCCATTGTGTCTGCAAGCGCTGGAGCCTGACTTGCCAAAAAGGAGTCACGTTTTTAATGCAGTGGTGAACGCCTGCCTCCCTGCGCTCCGCTCTGGCCTCCTGCAAGCCTGCCTTCACTCCACACCCAGCACAACTGAGGCAGCACGTCTGGCCAGCAACGGTGTTCAAGGGGATGAGCACGTTTCCAAAATGAAGCTGGAAAGGCAGCTGGGTGTCTCCCTAGTGAGTACAGTCTCTGCTCTTACTTTGAACCGCTGCTGGCCTAGGAAGAAATGTCAAGAAAATAGCCTGGCTGCTTAGAGAGCAAGCCCCCTGACCCCCGCAGGATCCCACCCCTGCAGTGCAAGGGTTCAGCAAAATCTTTAGGTCCAAAACGCCCCAAAAAGAAGAAAATTAAGAAAAAAAATCAATCAAAAAAAAAAGTGAAAAAGAAAAGAGGCAGTGCTGAAGATGATCCCCAATACAAGTGTCCCTGATTTCAACAGCCTTCAGCACAGGCCTAGGAAGTGCAAATTTCTATGGTCACAGCTGGTAAGTAACTACTCACCAGAAGGAATTAAGCTCTCCATTTTGGCTGAGAGTTGTAAAAATCACTTAACCCAGCTCCGAGGGTGTCAGCGCTTGAGGGTTTCAACTGGGCTGCGGGAAGGACAAGCGGGGTGCTGCTGGTGCCCTGGTGAAGGTAGTGCTCTGCAGCCTGCATGCTCCTCACCGCCTCAAAAGCCATGAGGGAGCTACCCGACACAGGACACGTGTCTCAACAGGCTTTAAGGAAAAAATAATAACAAAAAAATAATTAAAAGATGGGATACCTGCTGTCTTGCAAGTATCTCAGCACTGTGGGAGGTTCCGTGGACAAGTACGCAGAGCAAATATAACACATGGCTTATACGTTATGATCCATAAAAAGCCTAATAGCCTGGAGAGAAAGGAGTCCTTGAAGCATATCCTATTATGCTGCACCCTAGTTTAATCCGGTATTAAATATTCCGCTTATGATATACAAATTACTTTAAAAGTTATTAAAATGTTACAACAACAAAAGTAATAAGTGAATTCAAGTTTTACGCATGACCTTGCAAGCAAAGCTTCGTTCTTTGTCTTCAGACAATGTTTGAACAGCGTGGTAGTTTTCTACCACTGTTACCAAGTGTCAGCAAATTTTAAGGCCATCATTTCATTGTGCAATATAACACAATCTTTGTTTTAGGGGAATAAAAAAGCACACCCCCACCCCCATCCAAAAAAAAAAATAAGCACCAAAAAAACAACCAAACAAAATATTCCCCAAGTGTCACATTCTGCTTAGGCAAAATATCACCATCACATCCAGAAGTATGGTTTTCTGAAGCCAGCAGTACTTGCAGATCACAAAGCAGGTGCCATCTGTCTAGCTCCCACCCTATGCAGAGAGCTAGCTCAGGGGCAGATTCTGGCTCAACTCACTCAAAGTCTCCTTTGAGACTGAAAGAAATAGTGACATTCACTGAATCCAGACTTGGTTATTCAAAACTTGCTCTGCACACAGAGAAGAATGTTTTGGTCACTATTAGGAAAAACAAAAAAGATATGATATTGTCTCCATTAAAAAATCTAATGAAATGCGTAAACTTGTACAATTTTAGCAGCATTTTACAGTCCTTCATAAAATAAAACCAGGAATGAATTAAAAGGAATGCTTTCATCCACCTAATTTAAAATACCAAAATGTCATGGGCAGTAATTGCTGATGCACCACAGCTGTAATCAGTAAAACTTGGGTCCAGTAATCAACTTAACGTAGGGAGCACTGTCACAGATAGATGACATTCAATGTTTTCCACCAAAGTAAATATTTACAGCTCTCACGTACAGCTTCTGGACTTACAAAACAATGTAGAGCTGGAAGGTTGTGTAAAGTCAAAAAAAAAAAAAAGCCAAAAAAAAGAAAAAGAGAGAATAAAAGCACTTGTCCACCCAATTTGGAGAGGCTTTGGCACACCAAATGAGGCCTTTTTTTGTCCTTGTTCATTGCAACTGTTATAAAACCAGAAGATATAAAGCATCAGCAAGGCCAGATGTCCCAGGCAACATACACAAGGTCTCTCTTGTGCCTGCGGTGTTAGCTGTTCGGTGAGCCAATATCCACTGTGATCTTTGTGTACAGAGGGTACTTGTCAGTCCTTAACACCTTGTAGGAGAGCGAATTCAAGCCATCAGAGCCCATTGTCTCCCTTGTGTGAGCAATTCGGTCAAACCTGCGGAAGGGGAAAAACAAACAAGAAAACCTTAAAACAACCCCCACTCGGTGTGACGTTTTTATTGCGGTCCTCAAGAACAGCGTGGGTATCAGCGTGGGTCCCATCAGACGCTTCACTGGGCGAGACCAAGGGGGTGGCTTTTAGCCAGGAGAAAACAGCCAAGCTTTCAGACCACACCGGCCTTTTTTTTATTATTATATTATTATTTTTTCTTTCAGTTCTGAATTAAATCAAGGGTTTTATTCCCCCAAACCAATCTAGGAACAACCACTTGCAGCTTACTCTGATGTGCACGGGATATTTAAGAAAAGGGGGGAAAGAAAGAAAATGGTGAGAGGCATTGGTGCCGTGGTGAAATCTTGCAGACGAGAAAGAGAAGGAAACACAGTGGCCAGGGGAAGGGTGCAGCCAGCATGGGGACTGCGAGGTGGGCAGGAGATGGCCAAGGCTCAGAGCAGTGGGGCTGGTTGGTGCAGGGGAAGAGAGCACAAGGCAGTGGGAGCACAGGGATGCAGGCACGCACCTCTCAGGGTTGGGTTCATTCTTCCGATCACGCGAGTGGCGAATCATTCTGCACTTCCCAATGACAGCATCTGGCCGTGATATCCCCATGCCTTTGAACACCAGCCTGTCAGAAGCAAAGTATATTAAACATCCGCAACAGGTGATGGACCAGGGCTGTTCCAGCATGCTCCGCACTAACGGCCACTACCTGCTTTGTTCTTCTAGTTTAGGACCTTGCTGTGCATTTGCAGGCTTGCTAATGCCAAGAGGGAAGGACAGCCAGCCCTTTCCCACATGTGCACATGTGGGGAAAGGAGACACCCCCCTGCCTGCACCAGGGCCCTGCTAACTCCCTGCACCCCAGCCTGCTCTGCCAGCGCCTGCGTTAACCTTGCTTCAGGCTTTAGACTGGAATTTGAATGGCAGACATCTAGTTTTTAACCCATTTGGAAAGCAGCCAGAAGAGCATTCGTTTTTCAAGATGTGAAAGCTGAAGTGCAAGGAAGTGCTGTGCTGGTAGAAACTGAACCGAGCAGTGGAGAAGCAGCACAGGGATGGGGGCAGCCCACCATCATTTGTGTGCTCTGCAAGGCAACTGCAGGCCATGGATGCCAATGTCAGACCTCTTCCTTCCTGTGTCTCCCTTTTAATTTTTATACAGCACCTCCTGCCCCTCAAAACAGGGGTGCCCAAAGAGGCAGCTACCACCTTTCTTTGAGTGCCTTGCCCCACGAGAAGTCATCCCAGGAGAGCTTGGAAAGCCCAGAGAAAGGACCACGCAGGGTGTGCTCTGCAGTCAAGAAACAGCAGGAGACTCTCAAATCCGAGTTCCTACAATGATTTCTCAAAGTGATGGCCCCACCTTCCTGGGGACGTGAAGGTAACACAAACCCACAGACATCTGCCCTCATCTTCAGGCAGAGGAGGGCCCAGCCTGCCCTGTGCAAATATCTTCCTCCTCGTTTGCAATTCTGAGCGTTGCTCAGCTTTCTTCCAGGCAGGAAGCAAGTGCTCAGGGCATTGTTTGGAGCTGCTTAAAACCTGACAGACAAATCCCTCCTGGGAACAAAGGGATGCACTGCCAGGCTGCAGACCTGGGCGAGGCCCGAGCTGCCTTGGGCTCTGTGGGTGAAGGTCTTCTCCCTCCCGCTCCCATGGCTCCAGGTGCCAAGGTGGGTACTCATTTACCTGTTGTAGATGTCGTCATCTTCGCCGCCCCAGCCCCAGTAATTGTTTGGGAAGCCATTGATCTTTGTGAACTGCTCCTTGCTCAGGGCAGACACGCCTCCAAAATACTGATTGTAGGGTAACCTGGAATTCAGGAGAACAGGCCATTAGGGGATGGACCCGAGGAGGGGTCACGGTGCCCTTCACCCCAGCCCGCTGCCTGGCCACCGACCCACCCCCGAGACCTACCACAGACCTTGGCTCTGCTTCAGCAAGCAGAAGAAACCCCTGGGGCCTGCATTTCTGCTCTGAACATCACCTGGCTGCTTGGAGAACTGCAGCTGCCCCAGGGCCTGCTCTGAGCAGGGCCCAGGCCTGGGGCAGGGACACCCGGGGCACTGCCAGCCATGTGGGCTCACAACCGGTTTTTGCTTCATGGGTTGAGTTTTTAAACTCACTGGGGGGGATTTGGCATAAAAAAAAAAATAAAAGAAAGGAAAGGAAAAGATGAAAATTTCAGAAAACGGCTCGTTTCTGTGCCCTGCTCCCTCCGCCCCAGCCGCCTGCTCCCGCAGGGACGTGTGTGCCAAGGCAGAGTTTTTCCAGAGACGTTTTCCCAGGGTTTTGCTGGTGGGTGGGGATGTGTAACGCTGCACCTGGCCTGCGGTGCTCGTGGTGGAATTAGGAAGGAAATGCCCCTCCGAGCGGCATCTCACCGAAATCCAAATTTATCCATGGAGACAGAGAGGTGCCTTGGCTGGCTGTAACATTTGTAGGTGTTCCTGTCGTCCATTGGGATTAGGTCGACATCACTAAACACAAAGCAATCATAGTCATACTCTTTCAAAGCCTCCGTGAATCCTATATTCAGCAGTTTAGCACGGTTAAATTCCTCTTCTCCGTCCTGGTTTAAAACAAACAAAGGCGGTTAAGTGACTTGAATTGAACAGCTGAAATAAGCAGGTCTCTTACCTGTCGCTGGTGCTGCTGCGCTGGGTTTGCAGGTCTCTGGCATCCCGAGCTGGGGACCGAGTGCTCCTGTGGTGCCCGGGGACCTGGCATCTGAGCTGCTCCCAGCCGCAGGGGCAGCCGAAATGGCCAGACAATGGTTTGGTGGGGGCTCAGGGCCCCAACCCACCCCACACACAGGCATTTCAGGGCTGAGTTTTGTGAGGAAGCTCACGGACTGCAGGGTGAGGAGCTGGAGCCTCCCACAGCAGAAAAAAAAAAAAAAAAAGCAAAAGCAAAAGCGAGATAACCCTGCTGATTATGACTATATTATATGACTATATTATATGACTATATACTATGATTATAACCCCCCTGATAATGACTGCTCTGAAAGAGGTGCTTGCTCAGAGCACCGTGGAGAGAAACCACGGCTGTGCTTCAGGCTGTGGCCAGGACAAGGACTGTGGGACTAAACATCTCGGGTGCAAGAAATAGGCCCGGCCTCTTTCGGGCAGAAGTACACGTGGCTTGGCACACACCCATGGGCTGGTGGATTCCTGGGGTGCTCTCAAAAACCAGCAACGGGACCACACCCAGGCACCTGGGGGCACTGGTGCCTTGGGGTGGCTTCTCAACCAGCACCTGGCCCCGCAGCAGCACCAAACCCAAGCCCTGCACAGGGAGCAGTGCTGAAGGAGACTGGAGTTTTTTGCCAGCCAGGAGACCCAACCTGCCAAATCCTTCCCACCTTCCTCTCTCCACAGCCTCGAGCCAAAGGATTGCCCTGCCGTGCCTGGCTCCTGCAGCGTGTGCGTGTGTGTAGGCATGCAAATCGGCTCCCCACCCTGCTGCAAGCTCACCGTGTGGGACACGAATCAAGGATAGACAAAATACAGAGAAGCAGCCTGAAGTATCCCATTTACCTCCTCTCCTGAATGGCTTTGTTTGGTTAATAAATAATCTTTTTAGAAACTGATTAATCACATCACTTGGATCAATAATTAGTAACCAATTAATAATTAGTAACCAAAACTGGTTAATGGATCTGTGGCTTGAGAGCCAAGAATTTAACCGTGAAACAGACACAAATATCTTTCAAACGAAGGATTTAACATGCAAGTGTCAAACCAAGGTTTTCAAGAGCTTTCAGCACCTGCCTGGGGCTTAAATGACTTCACAGGGAGGAGTGAGCTCTAGTGGAGGAGGATCTGAGCCAGTTCTCAGCATCCTCACCTGAAATAAAAGGGTTCACGCAATAACTAAGGTGGTGGGAAGATGATCACCATCATGCATAAGCAAGAGCTGTGAAAACTTGAGCACAGAAGATGAATGAAAGTTGAACAAAGCGGATGGGGAGAGGGAGCGGCTGCGGCTGTGGGAACAGAGGGTTTTCGGCTGTCGGCAAAGGAGCTGCCGAGCCCACGCGCTCCCCAGTCCTGCAGCTGGAGTTACGAGCCCCAGCAGAGCCCGTACAGCCAGGAGACCTGACCCAGATGGGGGATCTTGGGCCACGCCAGAGGTTGGTCCTCAAAAAACAGTTTTCAGAGCCTCTCCCTGCAACAGGAACTGTACTTGCTCGTTTCATACCCCTTAGCTGCTCTTCTTGTAGCAACAGTGCAAGGCAAGCAGCGTGCTTCACATGGGTTTTGTGATCAGCAGAGGCTCAGCCTTATTTAATCCATGCCTTACAGCAGCCTCTCACTCATCCAGGGGACACTCAGGGATTAACAATTCTACCAGGAGCTGCTTTTTAAAACTTATCCCAGAACCCCCCCATAAGAGCTTTTCCTTTTTGCAGAAATCTCTGTTTCTTAACCTAAGGCGATTCAGGAGCACCAGCACGCCTCCAGTATCTGGGATCGAAATCTCAAAACTTGAAAATGGTGCTGCAGGCTCCTGTCTCTGACTGACTCCTGACTTTGTGAAAGAGAAGAAACTGTAAGCAAAGCTGGAAAATCTGCTCTCCAGGAGGCCACCCCGTCCAGGTGCACGGCACCACCGGCGAGGCTTGGGAGCGCAGGCAAGGCACAGCAGGCAGAAGACAGCCTCCTGCCTGCCCCTGCTTGGCAGCTCCACGCCCCGTGGGTGCTCCCCGCTCTTTGCCGCAGGGGCAGGGATGGGTTTGGACCGGCTCTGGCGGAGGGCATCGCCCCAAAGAACCACGCAGCAGATGGGGGGGCTGCTGCTTTGGCACCGCCGCCATGTTCCAGGTGTAGCCTCTGCACCTCTTTTCCTAGGCTTTCAACAAGAAAAGGTGCGCTCCGAGCACATTGTTTGCTAACTATTTTTTTTCCCTGACAATTTTTCCCCCTGTATTCTCTCGTCCAGGAGCTCAGCCCACATCAGAAGCCAGCGCTGGTGCCCAGCACCTGTTTCTGCCTCACAGCTTTACTCCCTGTGTCTCTTCCAGTACTTGTAAGCCCATCGCCATCCACCAGCCCATGAGAGACTGGCATAAAGGGGCACAGCGGGCTGCCTCAGACCGACAGGGGATGATGCTGGCTCCTGCTGGCACCTGGAGAAGATCAGCTAGGCTTTTGCCCCTTCCCTTTGCTGGATCTGGTTTGCTCAGCCAGACCCACCACAGGATGCTGCCTTCTTTCAGTTGGGGTGTACGGAGCTGAGACTCACACTAAGAGGCTTGCAAACCAGCAAGTTGCCACCTGAACAGTGGTTTCACCCCAGTTTTGCCCTGTCTCGCACTTTGAGGCAGGAGGCAGCTCTGTGATCCCTCCTGTAGGCAGCACAGCAGTGCAGAGGACCCAGATCTCCCTCAGTGGGATCCTGAATCCGCTAGGTCTGGGGCAGGTAATGGGGATAAGTGTTTCTGGCTGACTGGGAGAGAACCATCACCTCCTTGGCCACTACCAGCCAAGCACCATCCCCTCCTTTACCCCCAATACCTGGGGAGCCCTGGCACACCCCATGAAATAACGGGAATGGCCATGATGCTACACACACACACAGACACACACATGCTCTCTGGAAAATTGCTACCAAGGGTGCTGCAAGTAACACCGGGGACCAGTGGAAAATGCAGTTTTTAGGGAATTTGCCAAGTCTCCTCTCTCCTGAACTTCAGCTTGGTGCACGAGGTCTCTGCCACACGGGCATTGGCACAGGCTGAGAGGCAGCAAGAAAACTTGTTTTGAAACCTGATTGCACGGATGTCCTGGCATGCACAGCAGCTCATGGAGCAGCAGCATGCACTCCACACAAAGTGACTGTGACCGCACGGCTACTGCAGGCTCGTGGTCTTGTGAATGCACAAGGGAGCACACGGGCGACTGCAGGAGCAAGCAGGACTAAAGCAGACTTGACAAATTCACCGCTGCCTTCTCCAGCCACGAAGCCTAGTCTGTGCTTCATCAGCTGGGTGCGCACCCAGCCGTGCATCTCTCATCTCAGGCTTATCTGAAGGATCCTACAGCTGCTGCTCCACGTGTCAGGTTTGGGTTTTGCTGGGCTGGGGAGGGGCAGACGTAACACACATTTTCCACTGGCTCCTGTTACATGCTGGACATCTTACGAACATCATTCTCCTGACTCCAGCCAAGCCCTACTCTGAGGCATTCAGGCACTCAAGAACAGCATGGTGGAGACACAACGGGCTCGAGAGGGAAACGCATTGTGCAGAAAGGAAGAAGTTTGACATTACCAGTGCAGCAGTAGCAGGGCTCAGCGCTCCTCTTTCTTTCTATGAGATGCAGAGGACAGAAGAGCACGTAGGCAGCGTGTAAGAATCAGATCACACAGTAATTCTCCTTGCTTCAGTGATTGCTTTGCTATAGACAGGATTAACAAGTAAAGGTAACATTTCCCCACTAGAAGGAAAAATAAAAAAAAAACAAAAAACAAAGGAGGGCAGATGCAAAGGGAAGGACAGACAAGAAAAAGAGAAAAGCAATTGTCAAGACAGCAGAGAAATAAGACCATTATCCCACTGTACTTCCGGCAGAATTAATACATTTTCTCTGAATCTCTCGATTCAGTATTCCCACTCACCCTGGAGAGACGCATCCCATGGGTTTACCACCACTGACCATGCTGCCTCTTCCAGACACGAGTTCTCAAGAGGCATGAGGAAGGATTTTGCAAATCAAGCAGCCTTACTTACTAACCTATTATATCTGACCATAGGACGTGTCCAGGACACACACATACACCCAGCATGCTGGACGTCACTCCCACTCCAGCTTTGCCCAAAAGGGGTGAGTTAAAAAAACAAACAAACAAAAAAAAAAACAAACAAACAAACAAAAAAACACATTTCCTTAAACGACTTCTCTGAGGGTTCAATCACTTCAGAGCACGCAGGCGTAGCACCAGAGGACAGAGCACCAGAGGAGAAGAGGAGGAGCTGCAAAGGCAGGGCAACGCAGGCTGCACAAAGCCTCACAGGGGCGGCAGTGGGAGCTGAGGCCAAGCCGGGGCCCTGCCAGCCCATGGGGCACCGGCACGGCTCTGTGCGATCCAGCCCCTTGCTTCCCTCATCCCATGGCACTACCGATGGGGAAACACCAGCCCCAGCAGTGCTGCTGGCTCCAGACCACCAGCAGCTCCTCCGGGGAGGCAGCCCGTGGGCTCCGGATCGCCGTGAGGGCCGCGGCGCCCTCCCCTCAGGCTGCACCACGAGGCCAGCACCCGTGTGGGCCAGAGTTGCATTTAAGGAAGCACACTACTTCTCAGTTCTGTGGAAACTGAGACCAAAACGGGACAAAGAGCGATATTGCGCTGCGGGGCTGTCCTTCCAGAGGCCTGCCAGGACCGACAGGGCTGCTCCTGCCCTGACACGCTGCTGCCCGCACGACTGCCCGCACACCGTAAGCTCCTCCAACACCCAATCACTTAAGCACCATTGTGGGATAAATTAAGATTGATATTGCCTGAAGTGAAATGTACCTTTTTTTAATTTTTAAGACAAGACTACGTCCTCCAGATATCAAGGAAAAAAGTGACACACACACCCCACACCCTGTTGCTGCCTGTTCCTGCTCTGTTCAGTTTGCCTGCAGACAGCCACTTACCTGCTGCACTGTGGCACCTTTCTTTTGTCCATCCTGACACTTTATGCTTTATTACTAACCACGAACAAAAGCTTCTGAAGGAAGTGAGTGAAATCCTACGGCTTTATGTCACGCCTAATGCCAGATCAGGTATTAAGGCTACCTGGTCAGCTTACAGATCTGTGTGCAACTCCTGCAGCAGTTCCTGTGAAAAGGAACTTTTCAAAAGAGAAATTAGATTGGGTTGGGCTATTAGGGATTTTTTTCCTCCTGACCAACAAACTTCTTCAACCAGAATCTCTTTAGAGTTAGCCATGCCTGACTGGAGGAGCAGACTCCAGGTTTTCCATCAAAATCATCAAAGTAAAATTGCTCATATTCATTTTTTTTGTGCTTCACCTCGTGTTTTTTTTCTTTTTTTTTTCTTGCCTTTCAAAGCAACCTTACACCTGCCTGCCGACCCACTACCATACCATTCAGGATAAAGTAACCACTCCCCCATTTCAGGGTGCACGGACACCGCTGCAAGAGTGTCAAAAGCCCCGTGTCTCCAGCATCTTACCTGGTTGATAACATATACTCCATAATCTAACTGCTGCCTTTGAAGAATTGGGTGCAGGTAATAGAGCCAGTACTTCAGGTGCTCCTCTCGGTTTCTGAACGGGATGATTATTGCTACTTTCTGAAGTGCTTTACAGTCCTTTGGAGCGAAACGACCTCCATCTTTGACCTCTGGGTTTATTCTCGCCACCTCTTCCAAGTTCACAGGCTGGGAGAACTCCACGCGTAGTGCCCCGACTGGAAGAAAGGCACAGCACAAAGCCAGTTAGCACGTCCCGATGGCCACGCACTGTTTATTCCTACGGGCACACATCCTTCATGCACAGATATTCACTGCTGTCATTTTCTTTTTTTAAACACAGGCTTGGATCTAAACGAAATCCCAGCGGTGCACGGAGGTGTGAAGCTGGGGTCAGCTGTACCTGATGTAACCACACACCACCACCCAGGGCAAGCCTGCAAACGCTCTGGTCCCATGCTCTCAGATCCCAACGAAGCTGCTGGTGCTTAACAATTCTTGAAGATCGCACGGCTGTGCTCCCACTGGCACACACATCGAGGAACCTGACCAGAGCAGAGCGCTGCCCCCTGCGCTCCCACCCACCTTGCGCAGCGTGAGAGTCGAGCGCTTCAAAAATAGTCCCGCTCTCCTGCCGACGTAATTACTTACGCCAAGGCTACCCACATGCAAAGCGAACAAAACCCCCTTTCTTTCTTTTTTTCTTACAGATACTTCCAGTGTTCTGACAGCGTGCCCATTATTTATCAAAAGTCCTGTGCTAGAGCTACTAAAAATAAAATCAAAAGTATGTCCGGATTTGCATGCAGTTGGCAATTCCTGCACGTGGTTTCAACAGTGGCAGGTTTTGAAACTGCCAGATTGATCTGTGCCAATGCTGGCGAGTAAAACTGAGAAGCCCCCTGGCAGCACAGAGAAGACGACAGCTTCTGAGCCACTTGAGCTCCCAGAGAAGACCGGCTCAGAGCCGCTTGAGCACTCCTGTGCCGAGCTCAGGGAGGGACTGCCGAAATGGGCGCCGCTCGGGAGCTGCTGCACCAGGCTGCCTTCAATTTTAGGAGCCAGACAAAGGCAATGCAACACATGGGGAGAGCGGATGAGTATCACAGGGACAGCGTGGCATCCTGGAGCACTTTCTGGATGCCCTGCTGGCACAGGCAGCCCCAGCCCTGACGAACCGACCTGTGGCAGAAGCCTGATGAGAGGCGCAGCTCCCCAGGGAAGCACCACTCCCTCTGCCACATCCCGTGCTCAGTGACAGCGAGCTAATAAATCAGCCTGAGGTGCCCATAAAGCCACCCTCTGCCTGCATGCCCAGCTACCAGCACAAAATGGCTCCAGTAGGAACGCCACAGTCTCTGTACCAGCAACCCCCATGCACAAAGCCGAAGGTTTTCACCATAAACGCTAGGCTGGGCATCACTCCTGAAAGGTTTGGCTGCTGCTTCTTCTCCCTCTCCTCCACCTGGGTGCGTGTGCACTCGCACACGGGTTTCACCTTAGGGCCACCGGCTCCTCTCTACATTTGCTGAAGACGCAGCCACAGCGTGTGCAGGCTCACAGCGTGCAGCGCACAAACCTCTGGTTGCGACTGCTGCTGCGACCCCCTGGCAGGACCGGGGCTCCACGGTCAGGCTGAACTTTGCAGAATGGACTGCCCTGTGGAGCCCCACCACAGGCACTGGGTGGTGAGCCCCCAGAGGAGGGGCACACCAGGCCTTTTGGGAGCTATGTAAGACTGTGACCAATACAACCAACCTTGTACATACCCAAATCTGTGCCTTCATACACAGCTAGAGAGGTGGAAGTGAAACTTCAGGTCTGGCTCATTCCCAGGTTATTTTTCTAGCAGTCATTTTAGGTGGGGCATGCTTCACAGCCCTGTGCTCACTCTGGCTAGAGATGACCTGCCAAGGATGCAGGCGTGCTCAGCACACCCCCAGGGCAGCTCTGCCACCTGACTTGCTGCCGGCACAGCGGAAGCAAGACCTTGCAGGCGCAGGTGTCACGTCTGGGATGCGAAGGCATCTCCCGACTGCTCTTACACCCATTGATGGAGCTGCTCAAGCGCAGGAGGGCAGGTTCAGCCCGCAAGAAGAGGTGACTGAATGCAAGCAATTTACTGGGAATGGTGCCTGCCCGATGCCAGCTCCCGGACTGCACCTGGAAGCGTGCCACAGAACGTGCCGACACTTTGGCAGCACAAGCCTCGAGCATCAATACCACCACTCCGCGTGTTTCAGCGGCACAGCGGCCGCCTCCAGCCACTACTTCCACATGTGTGTACTCGCAGGTCACCCACTGCGGGATCAGTAGCACCGGGGAATGACGGACACGAACGCTGCCCGCATGCGGAGGTGGCCGGACTGCTGGTCCTTCGGGAGGGCAGGTCTCCTCCAGAGCATCCCACCCGCCTCACTGCTCCTTGGGCTGCTCAGCAGGGAGCGGGGCTGACTGTGATCAGCCTTCTGCAGCACCGGGCAGGATCCCAACGCACTGCTCTCCGGGGAAAAATTATCAGTGATGACAATAATGATGAGAATAATGATGATCTGCCCAGAGATGATGCATTTTGCACAGGCTAAGTGGGAAAGTTTTTATGCTTCCCAGTTCCCATGTTAAACGGTTGCTTCTGTGTTTCCCTCTCGGACGAGAAGGAAGCAATTTCTCAGACCAAGGTGTTAAGGTCCCATTACCACTGTGTTTCCCAAAGGTCTCCCCGGTCCCCTTCAGCCCACTGGCACCTGCAGGGCGCATTGCAGCAGGGGGAAGGCGCAGGAAGGGGAGGAATTGGGGCAGGAAGGGACACACACTGCGCAGCATCTCTCCCCACAGTGGCACCCCGACAGCTCGGCAGCCCTGCCAGCAGCTGGCAGAGCAGCAGGGAGTGAAGGTTGGCCGCTGAGCCCAATTTGCACGGAATCTCTCTTCGGCAGCGTGCGAGCTCTGGGAGCCACAGGCAGGGTGTTTGTGCAGGCTGGCAGCTGCGGTCCTCCTAGGTCACCGCGCATCCTGCCGAGCCCTGTTCCTGCCTGCCTCTCAGAGGCTGGGAGGTCAGGCAGGAAAAGACAGGAGAGGAAAGCAGCCATGATAAAAGCTAGCTGCAGAAGGCAGATCCAACAGTTTTGGAGGCTGGAAGGGAGACTGATGAGGAACTATCTGCAGTATTCCCCTCCCACTGTTAATAAAGTCAGTTTTAAGTGTAGCACGCACTCTCACAAACACTGCCTCGACATCCAAGTCCACGAGCACTCCTCGAGTACTGCTTCTGTAGTTCTCACAGCAGTACCGCTTCTAAGATCAGCTGGACGCAAGTCACCCAGCTAGGAAATTCACTGCCATCAGTAAGAATAGGAAAATGTAAAAATCTGGATAAGCTGCTTTCAAACACAGAACGTCTGAAAACAAATCAGACCTCACAGGGCCACACAGCTGACAGTAGGCAGCAGCAAAATGCCACCTGGCACAAATCGATGCTTTCAGTTCGCTTCTCAAGCAGGACAAGCGCAGAATGAGAGCTGCAAACACAGGCTTCCCAAGCAGAGACGGGGGCCACAGCTCCAGCTGCACATTTTAGATCATTTTGACTGCAGTTTGACTACCTGGATAGTGAGCAGCCCCAAGGATGCTGACCCAGGACAAGAACTGCGGATGCCAAGAAAAGGTGTGAAGTTTGCCATGGGTGCAGTCACACTGGCTAAAACCGTATACTGCTCCGTGTTTGCTATGTAAACTTTCCAGCCCAATTCACTTCATCTCAACCTCTTCTGCTTCCGCTCAAAGTGACTGCTTGACACAGGAGCTGCTACTCTACACTGGGCCTTTGCCAAACACACACCCGTGTGACAGAGCTATGAGGACATGCAGCGCCGGTAACGCGCGCAGCACGGGGTTTGTAGGCAGACATCTCCTGGGTTCGCATTTACAGAGCTCCCACACAGCATCTTCATGAGCCTCGCTGTATGCTTTTAGCAAAAGAAAGCCTTGAAAATACGGTCAAGGGACTGCCAGAAGTTTGCAAAAAAATGCAAAAGCGCTGCCTCACATCCGAACAACTCGGAGTCTGCAAAAGGGAGTTTCAGGTGGCAGTGGAAGGGACCAAAAAAACAAGAAGAAGCCAGCTGTCTCCCACCCCCCATCTCTCCCACTCAGAAACATTTCTGCTCAGCTTCAAACAAAAGGTGCACAGGAAAAGCTCTGCACAGGCACAGGCGCCAGAGGAGCCGGTGTGGTTCACACAAACAGGAAACAGTATTTCAAACGAAGCAAAAGGTGAGGCTCACAAAAACCTACAGGGAGCAAAGTGCCCAGGCGCAGCAGCACCTCAACGACCTGATCCAAAGCCTGGGTGATCTTGTTCCCCGCTTCCAGGTGGCCACGTCTGCCACAAAGGTTAAAACTCAAGCCGTACAACCTGCCAGCACACCTCCTGGCCCCTCGCCCTGCTTGCCCCAACAAGTGCCGGAGGATCCCCGCACAAAGAGCCCAGCATCTGCCCAGCCTGATGCTGCGTCTATCTAACAGCTGCCCCAGCCGGGCTTAGGGTGGGCACAGATCTCCGTTGTTTAATTTGGTGAGAATGAAAGCAAAAGCAGGCAGCAGGGAGGCTTGAAAGATGCTTGCCTGTAGCAGGCGGGCGAGGAGGTTTCCATTGCCCTGCCGCTGAGCCCCGCATGCGCCTGTGCTGCCACAGGCAGGCAAGCCCGTGCAGAAGGAAAACTGGAAAAGAGAAGCAGAACTCGCAGAGAGAAACAAAAAAGGCTCTCTGCAGGGCCCGAGCAGAAAAGGGAAGGGCCCGCCGACCGCACCGACACAGGCCTCGCCGGGAAAAACAAAACCAGCTCCACCCCGGAAAGCCTCAGCCCCTGGCTGGGGAGCAGGGGTTGCTCCAGCCCCCAGACCCACGTGGCAGCCCCAGGGAGCAAGCTGTGGGACGGGGCAAGCCTGTTCTTTCTGCCAAGGGCAGCCTCCAGTCTGGCTGTAAACGTCCTGGTGGGGGAAAATAATCCTTCCTGAGCACCGGGATACGTTTCCTTCGGCCGGCCTACGCTCATGAAGCTGTGTCTCCGTGCAGGCATCAGCTCTGCTGGCGTGAGGCTGCAGTCCTGGAGCCCAGCACGTGCCCTTGCTTGTCCACCACCACGGACCCCAGAAGGAAAGGGGCTGAAAATTACAAAATTCACACCAGTCTGCGCTCTTTGGATGCAGACTGACTGCAAAAGGTAGCCCGGGCACAAGTTCTGAATCCAGCCCCATACGACACCTACTCCAACACAAGGCCTCACGCTAGCGCATGGTGTCTTAAATTTCTTTTTTAAATTTGTGCTTTCCACGAGAAAGTACTTTGGGGAGAGAAGCAAAGTCCTCCCCGGTGGCTGCAATCCAGCACGCACTCGGTGAAGCAGCTCTGAGCCCTCTCCCTCCGAGCGGGACGATCTGCATGCGATTAGCCCCGCTCACGCTGGCGCTCGCTGCAGGCTGCCGCCGTGAAATTAAATTCCAGGCCCTCGAACGGCAAACTTAAAACAAACAAACAAAGAGACTCCCCGGCTGCTTGGACCAGAAAAAGGCTGAGCCGCCTCTCCGCCAGGAAAACCCCACCCTGCCACAGGACGTGCGGACGGATGGACAGGCAGACAGGAGACCTCCTGGTCCAGTCCTGTGCCCCCTGGTCCCAGCCGCGGGGCCGCACCTGGAGCCCCGTGGAGGGAGCGAGGCAAGAGAAGCAGCCCTCTTTCAGGCAGACAGCTGCCTGGGGACTGCTTGGGGACTGCCCCAGGACTGCTCTGCTGCAGCGAGAGCGAAAATCTCTGGGAGGCAGCTGGGAACAAGGCTATCTGCAGAGCTACGGAGGTGCTGGTGCACGCCTTGCCGCATGCTGACTGACGCTGAGGGAAAGGTGGCATCCCTGCAGGGCAGCAAGACCTCCCCTAGCCCAACGGGATGGTGGCACTGCTCCCTCCACATCCCCCAAGAGCCTGGCCTTCATCCCCACCGCTTCACCCCGAAGCCTCTCTGGCAGGTGTGGGCACAGCCGCTGCCTTGCCCGCTGGTGTCCGAGGAGCTCCACACCGGGACAGGGAGGCCGAGGGCTCAGCCGATGTTTGCATCCAAGTGCAGCTCGGGAAGCTGCAAGCGTCTGCCTCTTTCCAAGCATAACTTGGCCCAATTTCCAAAAAAAAAACAACCCTAGCTATTGCCTCAGATCAGCGCTGGCAGGGAAACAAGCACGTTATAAAACACTAGACGCATGAGATGGAAAACTTTCCTTTTCTCTCCGGCGCACCCCATCTGCTGGTGCCGCGTCCCCAAAACGACTGCTCTCCACGAAGGCACAGTGCCTTTCCGAGATAGTTTGCAAGCCTAATTAACAATAATCCAAGACCGTTCCTTCCTTTGAGGAGACACGGGGATGAGAGGGGTTGTGCTGGGGCAGGGATGCTCACTGCTCCCTGCCTGCTGAGAAAGCCTGCGCTTCCCAAGGGAGATGTGCTCCAGACCGCGGGGATGGCTGCGGTGCTGCCAGCTGAGCTGCCAGGAACACACAACCACTCCTGGCCAAACACCTCAGGCATATTCTCTGCAGAAGCTCAGCACAAACTCTTTCGAGGCCAAAAAAGCCCTAACCTTGTGCAAACCAGTACGTGTGTTAGCTCCCCCTCCCCAGGTCCTCTCCATGCCCTTCTCTTCAAGTTTCTGTTTTACTTTTACAGAATGACACGACAGGGCATCCCCTCTGAACTGTGCCTCCCGTGGGGCTGGAGGGCAAGGACCTGCCAAACCCCAGCGGCACCAGCACTGCCGTTTTTCTTAGGAACTGGTGTTTCCAGCACCCTGGGATGCTGGACACCTCAAGATTTCCACTCCCTCACCCCAAATTACGCCCCACCAGGGTTGTGCTGATGCTAAGGCGTCCTCTGCCCCCGCTCCTGATATGTCCACAGATAGCAGGCCCTCGCACTAGATTGTCTGTAAGATCTCTGACTTTTTAGGCAGCATGTAACCTATAAAACCTTCTGCAACGCAGACACGAAGCATCACCACCAATTTTACAGAGCACGTCTGCTCCCACGTCAGCCTTCCATGTCGGTGGAAAACATCAATGTCTCCATGTAGGACTGTGATGTGTGGAAGAAACAGCTGTTTTTCTTCCATGCCCAAAATCTCCCACCGAATAAACAGTTAGAAAGTGCTTTCATATTTAGGCATTACAGAAAATGAGTGCATTTCCAGTGTTTGGTGCTTTGGACAGTTCACTGGTTCTTACATTACCATGGAGCTTTTATTTTTGTTTTGACGATTTCCCTAAATTATTAGGGTTTGGTGTTGTTATGTTCTCTAAACCTAACTCTGGGGGCAAAAAGCTACAGAGCTGGACACCTCCCTGCAGCGTGTCTAGGGCACTTGGGTTGTCTTTGCCATGCGACGCTCATGGGGCTGAGAGTGATGACACGTCTCTTCGGTCTGCCATCCCTCTGCCAGCTGCACCTGGTATCTAAATGTGGGTCAAAAATTGCAAAAAGAGACAGCTGTATTCTAAATTAACTTCCATAAACAACACGTGCTCTCGACCAGCCAGGACTCGAAAATGACATCTCTGAAATATAGATAAGCCTGTCCATGAGATTCTGCCTTGCAGACTTCTGTCACCAAAAGACAAGCGCTGCGTGTAGATGAGCTCCTTTACATGGGGATATTGCCACCAAAGAAGCCGCCTCCTTCCTCACCCCTCACTGAAATCGGAGGCAGAAAACAGCACCATCACCAAAAGACACGGACCTCATGGAAACAGGAGAAGAAAATAATTTGACTTTTTTGAAAGCATGCAGGCCGACACATACGCTAGTTCCGTAAAGCAACTCTTTAATTTTTTTATTTTAATTATTATTTTTAAAACGATGCTGTTCTACACCTGATAAAAATTGTAACAGTTTAGGGGATGGTCACTGGCAGCACAGAGCTGGATTTTAGCTTGCATTTGCCTTTCGGGCTTCTAAGAGGCTGAAATTTCAGTAAGTGGGCTCTGCTTCCAGGTATCCCATTTAAGACACTTATTGGCATGCAGCTCTCAGCTGGAGCATAAATCCAAAATGCTTTTATTACCTTATATTAAAGAACTTCAGAGCTGTTAAGGATTTTTAGTTCAAGTTTTACTTGCAGTGTTATCTCACCAGCCCTAATTCCTGCTTTCAAATGATAAATAAAGGCAAACGAACCATAAAAGCAGGTTAAATTCAGCAGCTTCATGTAGAGATTAAACCTCACATTCAGCTAATGTGTTTGTCCAGGAGCCAGACAGCAGGGATTGTCAGCTTCTCTCTCTGAACATCACTAGAAGGGAACCTCTGGGGCTCTGAAAGCAGTATCTGGCTATCTGACTGTTCAAAACGCCAAACCAGCTCAGTCACACATATCCTGCATGATTCATCAAATGCTTCCCAGTGAGGCGGGGTGGGGAAGAAAAGAAAAGAAAGAGAAAATGAGGTGTGTGTCCATGAACCGAGGTTTGTGTTGGGGGGGAGGGGGGGAATGGAGCCACCTGCTCACACCGGAGCACTTCCTTGTGCCTTTGGGAAGGAGGGCATCCCAGGAAGGTCCGTGCTGGTTCCTGCTCATTACACCTACACTGATAAGCAGCTTTGTACAGAGAAAGAAGATTTTTCTGAATTCTGAGTGGGTGAATTAAGCCTCAGAAATGCCTGCAGACAGTATACCTCTCCATCCCCCACGCTGATCACAGAGATACATGAGAAGATTATCAGAGCAGACTCAGCTCTGACCAACATCCGAGGTACGACAGGATTGTTTTACAAATGTTGCCTGCCATCAAAACATGAAAAAAAAAGTGGTAAAAAATTAAATTTTTACCCCAGGCCAGTTGGGTTTCTTACTGACATGCTGGCTACATGTTTCACAGCCGTGCGGGTGCCGTGCCAACCTGCACCTGAGCGCAACCCCCCCGAGTACTGCATGCAGCAAAGCTGGAAACTATTTGCTTATTTATTGTGCTGCTTAGAGCTACTTTCTGCTCGGCCCTGCAACCCTCTGAACATCTGCAGCCAATTCCAATTGCCTCCTCCGGCCTCTCTGCACTGGGCACAAATTGCACCGAAGACAAAGTGTATTTGAATTGATCCTCCAGCCACCAAGCCTGAAAATGCCTCGAGTCCTGGGGACACAGAGCAGCATTTCTCTGAACTCCAGGCATTTCGAAGCACATGACTCGCTCCTGAGAGGATCAGGGTGCACAGAGATGGCTTAAAGCAAAGCCATGCTCATAAAGGGCTCCCACATCCACTTGGTGACGACGGGCTTGCAGAGCTGCTTTCAGCTTAAATTGATGCATGGGGAAAAAGTGAAAGACACGAATCAAAAACAACAACAAAAAAACACAACACAGTTCCTTTTGGTGACCTCAAAACCGCCTTCCTAAAATAAGAAACCAGTCATTTGTTATTCAGATGCATCAATCCATAAACAGTTGACCAGCGGGTACCGAGAGAAACTATGAATTTCTGTGTTGCTTTCATTAACTGAAAACCACAGGTAGCTGCTTGAAAGCCTCTTCTCCCTTTACGATCTCCAGCAAATAAAAAGCGCCCTTGGAAACGTGGCACATCAGCAATGAGGCAGGTGATGCCCAGACTCCAGGGCCAGGTCAGGATGCGCTGGGATGCCAGCAGGATGAGCTCCCCTACCTGCGATGTGCCCAGCACCAGCAAGTTGCACGAGCGCCTTGTACGAGGTGGAAAAGAGCTGAAAGTCTGCTCCTTTTATTTTTTTCTTCTTTTTTCTTTTTCTCTCTCTGTCTCACGACAAAGCCAGTGGGTCCGAGCAGCTATGGGAGACTGACGCACAAACCAGGGCACCAGGGGATGCAGCCCCGCAGAGCGCCCGCCGCCGGGCTGTGAGCACCCGGGCAGCCCTGGGGAAAGGCCTGTGGGAGCACGGCTCCAGCCCGCACAAAACCCAAGCCAGGCTGCCACGTATCAGGATCCTGCATCACAGGTCCACAAATGCGGGAAGCGCCGCTCGGATGCGTAAACCCGCGCGCCCCAGGCTCTGCCCCGCGGCCCCTTCCCACCCGGCACGGCTCCCCCCCGGGCGCACACAAAGGCAGCAGAGCTCCGCGCAGCCCGCCCGCTCCTTCCTGCGAGGGATTGCGCAAGGGGAGGTATTTTTGGGTAGAGTTCCCAGAGGAAATTACCCAACCTCTCTCCAAGACACCAGAAGGGAAACCTCTCGCCGAGGAGACCCGGGGAAAGCACCGGGGGAGACGGGGGCTCGCCGACCCGGGGGGCGCGCACAGCGGGGGCGCGCACAGCGGTCAGGGGGGGGCTCCGCTGGTGGCCGCGCACCCGCTCCCCTGCTTGCCCCGTCCCCTCCTCGCCTCCGCCACCGCGGGGGCGTCCCCGGTGCCCCCCGGGGGGGCTGTCACAGCCCGCGGGCAGCGAGCCCGGGGCTCCCCCGGCCGCCGTCGGGGCGGGGACACGGCGGGGCTGCGGGTGTCGCTGTCGGGGGGCACTCACCGAGCAGCGGGGAGGGCTCGGGGCACGGCCCCGGCGGCAGAGGAAGCGGCGGCGACGGCGACGCGGGTTGGGGTCGGGGTCGCGGCCGGGCGTCTGTCGGCGGCGTCTGTCCCGACAGCGGCTGCGAGGCGTTGGCGGGCGGCGGGCGGCGCGGCGGCGGCTCGGGGCTGCGCGGCGGCCCCAGGGCGCTGCCCGCCAGGTAGTAGAGCAGCGTGGCCGAGAGGTGCAGGGCGCAGAAGGCGACGAGGAGGCGGCAGGCCCGCTGCAGCGAGGTGCCGGGCAGCGACGGCTCCCTCATGCCGAGGCGCTGTGCCGCCCGCCCCGCGCCGCACCGCGCCGACGACGGGCACCGGGGACGGGGCGGGGGCGCCGGCGGCTCCGCCCGGACGGGGGCGGCCCCCGAGCACCGAGCCCCGCCCGCAGCCTCCGCCCGAAGCGGGGGACAGGGGTTGGCGGCAAGGGGGTGGAAAGCGGAGGGGGGTGGGGGGCTGACGGGACACCCCCGGGCCCCCCGGGGTATCCCCCTCTTGGGTGTCCCCTCTTGGGTGTCCCCCCGGGGTGTCCCCCCGGGGTGTCCCCTCGGAGGTGTCCCCCTGCCCGGGGGAGGATCCCCGCGATGTCCCTCTAATCCTGCCCGGCTCATTGATGCCCTCAGGTGGGAGCCGTGGTGGTCTGGAAGCCGCCTGTGGCCCTGCTCGCTGCGGGACCACGGCTCCCTGGAGCTGAGGATGGGGGCTGAGCACACACGGCCCTGCTGATACACACGTGTCTGGGCCTCGGGGAGCGCTCCTGGGACAGCGGGTGACACCCAAGTGGTTTGCAAGTGTAACAAATAATCCTCGCCGGCAGTCCTCCCCGCGCTGCTCTTTATTTTGTCTCGGGAAGGCGAAGGCGCTGCGAGGAGAAGTGCACCCACGTTCCTCCCCAGGTGAACGCGACTTCCCAGCGCGCACAGGCACCACTGCCACTTCCCCCCGGCCCTTGTGGTCTGCTGACTTCGGCTGCCTCCAGTGCTGCTTGGTGGGCCGCCAAGGCGCTGGTCTGTGGAGCCGGGCTCCTGTCCAGCGCGTGCGGAATCTCCTCTGACGCGCACTCCGAGGCTGCTCACAGGTACTCTCATTCAGATTAACGCGCGGTCTGCGGGCTTTGAAGAAGCGTATCGCGTCCTGCCTTTTGACCTCCAGCAACGCTGCTGCCTCCTTGTCTTGTCGATGCTGCTCTTTCTTTGTCCTGCCAAGACAGGCACGCTTTTGTGAGGTCGGTTCCCGCATGTTGCTGTTTCTGTTGGTTTTTGTGGAGGTTTGGACCAGCTGGACCTCACAAGGTCAATGTTTTTTCATCTGATTCATAGAATCACAGAACGGTTGAGGTTGGAAGGGACCTCTGGAGGTGAATTATTGTGGAGTCTGTGCTCATTTTTAAGACCTGCAATGGTTAGTGATCTCCTAGAGCAACCTTGGATCTGTAAAAATCCACCTTGTCATGGGACAAAAGAGCTTTGTTCATCTGGCAGGACAAGGAGTTTGGATCTCAGTGCCTCTTTGTCCTTCCCAGGTGGCTTCCGTTGACTATCTGGAAGTGCCTTTAGACCTTTGCCACAGGAAAGCTCAAAGAGAAAGAGTTGTCCTACAGTCAAGGTATACGACCAAATACTTGTGCCTCCTGTTTTCTCTTTACTTACACATTTCTCGGTTCTTTCTGATACCTTCTGTGAGTCAGTCCAGTACTTACTGCTTTGCATTAACCTGATTTTGTGAGCATCGGGATGACAATGCAGCCATCTATGACACTAATGCTATTGCTACTGATGTTCTCGGTCAGCATTCAAGTAACCACGAGCTCATAAGTTGCCTCCTTGAATGAGCAAACCCATCTTTCAAACCCTCAAGACCTCCAAATATCTGTTATGGATCAGTTAGCAAAAGACAACCCCAGGAACATGACTCTGAGCAGAGAAACCATTCATCAAGACTTACAGGTCAGTCCAAAGTTTCCATGTTTCCCTGCTGTCAGAAAATAATGCATGTAAATTTTGTCTTTTACTTTTTTTCAGCTTTGAGCTGGGTACTTGTTGGGAAAGTTTCCGTGATGCAGAGAGAGTGAGGCCTCAACTGCGACTCAAGGTAGAGTCAATTTGATTTCCTTTCAAGTTACTAAATATGTCATGCCTTAAATTTAGCAAGTGATTGTAAAAGAAGATTGTGCAGTGTCTGATACAAACATCATAAAGTTAGGAAGTTTCCAACATACATTTCCACATAGTTCTGTTGTAGCATCCTACCACAGAAAGCAGCTATGTTTTGTGTGAGTGGTATAACAACCTTAATGTTTTTGCCATGAAACCAGTGCTTTTTGCAGAATGGCTTTGGAAGCAGAGCAAAGCTTACAGATGAAAGCAGACTCTGCTGCTGTCAGAGATCATTTACATTCTGCATAGATGCAGGTGTGCAGTCATGTGTGAATAGGTAAATGTAAGTATACACAGTAAAGTACATAATGACACACTTTTTTATTTTTTTATTATGGCACAGAGGTAAGATGTTCTACTGAACTAGAGAACAAGGAAATAGAAATGCATGTCTTAAAGGACAAATGCTTTCGTGCCTGCCGTTAGGCTCTCATACACGCTGCATGTTGTCCCCCTCCACCAAGTCACCGCAGCAGTCTCCACCCTGGCCCAACCTTAATTCTTGTTCGCAGAGATCTGACTTTGCTACATTACCAAATCAGCTTCTAGCTCCCTGGCTTCGCTGTAGTACTGATGTTCTTTTCTGGTGAAGGTAATTTTTAACCTTTTTTTGTCCTTGCAGATAACCGGTATGTAACTACGCTGCTGCGCTGCACACAAGCATGTCTGCCAGTCCACCATGCCTGACGACTTGTAACTCTGATTTTAATCAAACTTGGCAGTTGGAAGAGATCATAAACATCCAACATGCATGCTGAAACAAGCCATTGGGGTGCAACAGCGTGAAGGTTCGCTGATATGTGGCGAGACATTCGTGGTTAGGCATTAAAGTACGAGGAGCAAGAGGGAGATTATAAGCCCCATCACCCCAAAAGAGCAGCAAAGTCCTTGAGGGGCTCAGCAGGATCCAGGACAGGACATGAATATGTGCCAAAGAGGGGTTTGTGCGTGGCACAGCCAGCACGAGGATCCATAGAAGTCTGGTCTGTCACCCCGTGCCCTGCCAGTGTCTGTGTGCTGCCCATGGGGGTACCACACAGTGCCCACATGGACAGGCCCGTGCACCCGCTCTGGCAGTATGGGACCAGGGGGCAACTCCTCGGCCCCTCCGCAGCCGTGGGTCACTGCGGCCTCCAAGGTGTGCGAGATGCCAGGGATGTCAAATCAGTACTGGCTCTGCAGAAAGAAGTCCCACGGGAGGCTAGACAACGGGTTTTGTCTACAGTTTGCAATGGTTACTACTCAAAATAAAGGCTTGAAACTGGTCCAGCTTTGCAGAGTGCAAGACCCACGTCTGATGGCATCTTGCAAACCTATAAGTCTTTTTGCATGTGTCCTCCCTAATTTCTAGTACTGAAAGAGTGGGTGACAAGGTGGACCAGCTCCTGCCACCCGCTTTGCCTCCTGTGGGCTCTGCTGGACACCGAGGGCATGCTGCACTTGTGACAAGTAAGGCATGTGGGCCTGTATGTACTTACCAGTACAGATTCCCCCCTTTACAGATTCTGCCCTTACAGGGCAGATTCCCCCCTTTTCTTTCACTTGTAGCCAGTCCTATGGCAAATGCACTTGTGCATCTTTTCAACTGGGTAGTGTTGAGCCATGTCTGAGGTACTATTTTGTGTGCTTGCCTTGGGGGAGAAGTGAGGATAATCCTCTTCAAGAGGTGCACGGAGGCCTTTTGGAGAATGAGCAGGTGCCTGCAAAGCTTTGGTCGTTGAGGGGTAACAGAGAAAGAACTCACTTCACCTATAGAGAAACTCGTTATCAGCCATAGTCTACCTAAAGTTGAAGTGAAGAGTATCCATCAGTCATTAATCTCTGGCATTTTTAACCTGAATGGTTCCTTTGTCTGGGTTATTTGTAGCATTGCGCACAGCAGTGTGGCTCAGCCCGAGGTCTGGTGCCATACACTTCCCTGTCTAGCAACCAAAAGAAGTTAAACGGAGCTTGCGAAAGCCTGGCTGCAAAGCCAGCTCAGGTTGGGTCACTGCTGCACTTGGTCAGTTCCTCATGAGGCTTATCTTCTGGCTAGCTGCTGTAATACTCCTATAGCATACAAATCAAATTGTGTGTTACGGCAGTGTAAACGTAAATCCATTACAAGGGTGCTTGTCATTATCAGCAGTGCATTTCTTGGTTATGCACTGTGTTGCCTCCTGTGACAGAGAGCAACAGGCGTAGCAGCTGTCCAGAGGTGCCAGGACCTGGCTCTGCTGTTGAACAGCATATTTTCCAGAGCACAGAATATGGGATGCGGGTTGTACAGAAAGGTGTGGTTTGGTGCCAGTGGCTGGCATCATTTTGCCAGGCAGTTTCACAAAGGAGAAACTTTACCTTAGCACCTGGCTACTCAATATCAAGCTGTTTGCAATGCGTCTAGTGCTGCTCTGATCCATCAGTATAGATGTAGATGGATGTAATGTGAGGGTAGAAAGAAACAAAAAAACAAGTGGGAGTCAAAAGTCAATGGAAGATGTTGCTGTCTCAGCTTAAATAATGTGCTGTGCAAACAGCGAAGTTCACTGCGAATTTTGAGAGGAATAGAAACCAAAAGCCACAGGAATGTGCAGGAAGAAAGAGAATGGGTTTCACCGTTTGTGACAATGCCCTTTTGTCTGATGACGCATGAGGTGGCTCCCTCTAGGTGTTCCTGGGTACATACCCTGAGGATTTGGACACCCATCCCTGATGTAGGAGCACAGGGAAATGGGAAAGTCAACACCACCTTTAAGCTGCCAAGGAGCTGCAGGGCAGTTGCAAATCCCCTGAGCAAATCTAGCCTCCTTGGCCAGCCGTTCCTTGTCACAAGGATCTCCCAGGGGACCTGGGAGGGATGGATGTCCTCGGATGTCCTCGGCTCAGGTGTGAGCCACGGGGACTTGTGACCAGCCGTGGTGACTGGTGGGCAGCGAAGACAGGGGAAAAGGTTGTGTGATGGATGCTCCCCGAGCCTGCTGCTTCCCCAGCTCCTGTGCCTCTGTGGCCGGGGCTTGGTGGGAAGTTCTGCCTTTCTCCTGCTCCGAGTTTCCTTGGCCCTTGGCCCTCAGATGGTGGGAATGGGAGCGGCTGGGAGCGGTTGTCTCTGTATTCATCTGGTCTTGTGCTCGCAGCCCGTGGTGTCACGGGGAATTTCTGAATCACCGGAGAAATTGTGAGCGTAGCTCGCTGCCTGCCGCGTGGGCGTATTTACCCACAGCAGCCAGGCAGCAGGGAGGCGGCTGAGGCTGTGGGCTGGATCCAGCGGGTCCCATTTCCCGGCCGGTGGCGAGCGGTGGCTCCCCTCTGGGTGCCACAGGGTGACCTCTGCAGGGCAGGTGGGGTTTTGGCTTCCCGGTATGTCCCAAGGAAAAGATCTGGGCACCTGCAAGCCTGCTTTTTTTGTGTGACACAGCGAATCCTTCTTCCTCCTGCTCACGAAGGAGAGGCAGAGCAGAGATGACCATCGTTGCTGTGAGAGCCACCTGGAGGCAGGGAGGGAGCTAAGGGTGGATGTGACTGTGCTACTCTGTCTTCTTTCTAATTTCCCTCCTGGCATGACGTCAGGATGTGCTGTGTGCTCTGGTTTGGGTCACACGAGCAGGGCAGCCCTCTATCCCTTGGCTGCTTCGCTGCTGGTGGTCACTGATGCTCGCTGGGGGTAAGCACGAAAAAGCACTGGAGGGGGAGCAGCAGCGCAGGAGTTAAAGCACCGGTGTGAGCGGGGGTCTGCAAGCAGGCGCGAAGGTGACAGACAACAGAGAGGAAGTATCGGGTGCTGGGCAAAGCAGTGATGACATCAAGGCCACACTGCTGATAAGGCTGCCAGGCAGATCTGGAGCAAGAGTGATGTGACGCAACCCGAGGCTGCAGGTCTGCAAACCGCACCGCGGTCCTGTGGGAGGCGATGTGCTGCGTCAGAGCCGGGCACAGCAGAAGGGTTTCCCTGCCAGAACACCCGTGGCAGAGGGGAGGAAGGGCCAGGCCTAAAGGCGTGACTCTCCCGTGTGTAGCTGGATCACTATGGCCGACGCTGCGGCACATGGCCAGCAGGAAGCCTCCCGTCAGTCCCAAGGAAGGACTTCTCCCTCTTTGCTCTGAGGGTGCAGGACTCTCGTCAGGGGCTCCAAGGCTGTGCTTTAAAACAAAGTGGGAAGAGGCAAAGCCAGCCCGCAAGCGGTGGTTTCCCCTTCGTCATGCCTCCATGTGTCATCTTAACTTGCTCTGTGAAGACAGCAGCATTTGAATACCACTGAGGAACAGGTGGAGGAAGATCAGGCCTCATACCGGCCTCCAGCACCACAGGACCTGCTGGCACCAGCACAGGAGCGATGTGAACGCCTCCTGTCACCTTTCCGCGAGGGGACTGAAGTGGAGAAGGCAGCACACACAAGCTGCACAGCCCCAGCCCATTGCTGCTCATGGCACAACCCCAATAGCCAGGCCACGCATTTCTGCGACACTAGGGAGGCTGCCAGAAGCATTATGATCAAAGTCTGGGGCTTTTTTAGGTGGTAAAGGCTGTGAAGGCCCACAACAGCCCTTGCGCTGAGCCGTGCTGAGTGGGAGCAGCTTGCAGGACGCAGCAATGAGTTGTCCCCCTAGCCGAGTGTTGGCTGGGGACCTCTGGGGCCTTGCCATCGAGCCTTGCACACTGTCCCCACCGCTTGGTTAGGGTGGCCATGGCGTTGTAGGCGGCTCACTGAGGACGGAGATCCCCGCCTCCCTGCTGGTCTGGTTGCTCACCCTTCTGGGTTTCCAACACTCAGCCTGAGCCTCTCCGGGCCGCAGCTCGTGCCTGCTGTTTTCGTTGCGTCACCTGGGGTGACCAAGAAGAGATTGGCTCCTCCAGCTTCATAAGTGCCCTTCTTCTGGTGGTAGGCTGCTACCGGATCTCCCCTTTACTAGACTAAACAACCACAACAGGCCTCCCCTGTGCCTCAGGAGCAACTGCTAATGCATTTAAATATTTAATTTAGTTGAGGGATTTCCAAAGTGGAATAATAATAAAAACCAAAGGTTATTGAACTGTATAAACTCCTTGAGGAGAGAATATAAAACATGCACAGCCATCTAAGTGGTGCAGAGACATGTTTCTGCAAGGCGAATCCTAAAGCATTTGTCCTCAGAAACAACCTTGCTCTTTTCCAAAACCCAGTCACAGTCGTGCTGAGGCAGGTACTGCAGAAAGGCAGGAGAACTGCTGGAGAGAGCCCACGACCTGCAGGTCTGTGCTGGGCTGTGCCCTTCTGGTCACAGGGGATGCTCACCACGACATTCCTGCTCGTCTCAGCCGGCCAGGGCCAGCAAGTACTGTGAAAAGCCTCAGGTGAGACCATGGGGGAGAAACGTCCTGAAAATGGTCACGGTTGGCTCCTCAGCAAGTGCACGTGGTGCTGTGCCTGACTGGAGCTCTGCCAGCCTGCTGGTGGCTTCTGTCGGACACCTGCCCTGCACACGCAGCACTTCCTACCCACAGCCAGGGTGAGAGACCCTCTGCCACTTCTGGCCCGGATTTAATCTGGGCATGTCTGTCCTGGAGGAGTTCTAGTCAACAGTAGTCTTCAGCTATGGCCTTTCTGCCCAGTGGTACTCTTTTCCATCCTTCTCCCGTTATCAGTTGACCTCCATTCACCTGAGGAAGGTGATGATGGATGTGGAAAAATCTTCTTAGAAAGAGGCAGTGAGGATGCTCACATGAAAAGACCGATGTCAGGCATGCATTCACATAGGTGAAGCAGCACGGGTCTTCTGGAGTGCTGGTCCTTGCTGAAATGTCCCTCAGTGGAAAGTCCTGAAAAGTCTTTGTTCAGGCCATGGCACAGCCAACCAAATTGGCACGAATTTTCCAGCTTTTTGTACATGAAGTCTCCTAAGCTAAATGGAGCTCCCTGTTGTGTATGAATCACAGAATCGTAGAATATCTTGAGTTGGAAGGGACCCACAAAGATCATTGAGTCCAGCTCCTGGCTGCACACAGGACCACCCAAAAATCAAACCATGTGTCTGAAGGCATTGTCCAAATGCCTCTTGAAATCCGGCAGGCTCAGTGCCGTGACCACATCCCTGGGGAGCCTGTCCCAGTGCCCGACCACCCTCTGGGTGCAGAACCTTTCCCTAACCCCCAGCCTGACCCTCCCCTGTCCCAGCTCCATGCCGATCCCTCAGGTCTTGTTGCTGTTCATCAGAGAATGAAGAATGGCAGCTGCAAAGCCAGAGGGCTGATCTGGGGGAAACATGCCCAGAGGAAGGCTGGCTGGGTGGGAGAGAAGAGCAGCATCGCCCAGCCCAGACTACAGTGCAACGGGATTTAATAACAGCCTCCACCAGTGCCAGCACCTGGAGCTGGCACGCTGCAGTTTATCAGCTGTGTGAGAGCACCCAGGTCTCCCTGACTGCACAGTTGGCCCGTTCCCAGCGCAGATCAAGTGCTGCTCAAAATGCTGCTTTTCCCAGTGCTGCCGAGATAAGCTAGCACCCTCCCCTATAAATGCCACTACGAGCGCAGCGAGGTGCACAAGCGCGTGCATCTGATCCGGCCATGCCCGCCAGGGAGCTGCTGGTGCTGGCGGTGGTGCTGGTGGCTCTCATCACCACCGGTGGTAAGTCCTCTCTGCTGCCGGTGGACAGATCCTCAATGGCAGGTTGGGACCCATGGAGAGACCAAAAATGGGAAGGGAGGGCAGAAAAAAATGCAAACAAACAGAAACTCTGTTTTGGAGAGGAGGTGAGGGGACAAGGCAACACAAGGCAGCATGGTGGGGTGGGAGAAGAAGGACCGGAGCAAATGCTTTGCACCTGGTGCAGGGTGCTCCTGCAATGTGTTCGGTGCTTGGTGGAGCTCCTGGTCCAGAGTCTGGGAGGGAGAGCTATGGGAGAGGGGCTCGGTGATGGGAACAGGCATTCCCTTCTTTGTACTTCTGTCAATGCTTCGTGCTCCTGCCACCGGTTCTCGCTGGAAAGGCTGGTCAAAAGTGTTGCTTAATTGCCCCTGTGCCAACCTCTCACTTCTCTGCTCTGTTTCAGGGGCAGAGCTGGATGAAAGGAATGACCTGAGAAGGGTAAGAGATTTCCATATGCTCTGGTTCATGGCTTCAGATCAGATCTGGCTGCCTCCGTGCCTGGCATGCCTGGGAGAAAGGCTGTTCCCTGAAACTGCACCCAGCCTCTGTGTGCAGGCCCTGCCCTGTGCGGGGCAGAGGGATCCTCCGAGCCTCTGTGCCACCAGCTCCAGCCACACTTGCTGCTGCCCAGATGCTGTGGGAGGAAGAGGTGGGAGCTGTTGGTTCTGAAATGTTTGCTGTGGTTTCTCCCTTCCAGCCGGTGTGTGGAGAGATGGTTGAGCTGCAGGCCTGCCCCCTGGTGAACTTGCCTGTCTGTGGGACCGATGGGAACACCTACGCCAATGAGTGCTTGCTCTGTGTGCAGAAAATGTAAGCTCATGCCCTGGGCAGAGGCCTCCAGGGGTCTAATTTTAGCTGTCTGAAAGCGGGCACTTGTCAAACACCGTGGGAAAACCACAGCACATGGGAAGCATGCAAAGTCCTGCCAGCAAAGTGGATTTTTTTTTTTTTTTTTTTTTGCATCAGCTGAGCCTGGCTTTGCAGCCTTGAGCTTCACCTCTCCATGCTGGCAGTGCCCGAGGACAGGCGCAGGAATGCCCCTAGCCCTTGCAGGTGCTGGCCCCTTCCTTGGCACCACATTTAGGGACCACACAGCTGCAGACTGAGTGATTTTACACATTACAGTGGCAATGGACTGATCCCACAAAAGAGCTCAATATTTATGCACTGGATCAGCTTGCTAAATCAGATTAGCCAGCAGCTGCGTGGTCAGCAGGTCCAAAAGGTGGGGTCAGGATCTACAGCCAAGAGACACTCCAACATGGGTGTCTGCAAGCTGACAGCAAATTAGGTGCCTCATAGAGGATGAGACAAGGTCCCCTTACTGTGCTGTCTGTGGCTGGAGAATCACAGAATCACAGAGTGGTTTGGGTTGAAAGGGACCTTAAGGACCATCCAGTTCCAGCCCCCTGCCCTGGGCAGGGACACCTCCCACCAGACCAGGTTGCTCAAGGCCCCATCCAGCCTGGCCTTGGACACCTCCAGGGATGGGGCATCCACAGCTCCTCTGGGCAGCCTGTGCCAGTGCCTCACCGCCCTCTGTGTGAAGAATTAGAATTTCTTCCTAATGCCTAATCAAAATCTCCCCTCTTTTAGTTTAAAACTGTTACCCTTTGTCCTATCACCACACCCTCTGACACGGAGTCCCTCCCCTGCTTTGCTGTAGGCCCCCTTTAGGTACTGGAAGGCCGCTGTGAGGTTTCCCTGGAGCCTTCAGGCTGCACAACCCCAGCTCCCTCAGCCTGTCTTCACAGGAAAGGTGCTCCAGGCCTCCTCTGGACCCTCCTGAAAAGGCCCAGGGCTTTCTTGTGCTGGAGAAGGGAGATTTGGACCCAGCTGTGCACACAGGTAGACCAGGCAGCTGGTCTGTACAGGCAGACAGCACCACTGCGTGCTCCAAGGGCACCTCTGAGTGCAGACAGCCAGCTATGTGCCTCATGGCTTTTGGCAGTTTCAAGCCAAAGGGACCACCACAAATGTGGGCAACAGGGACCTCTTCAGGTTCAGTAAGGAGAAGCAGAAGGGTTGCTTTGAGGCAAGATCACCCACGTTGGAAAGTGACAGGCTGAACAGGGGGATCCTGCCGGAAGGAGCAGGGGTGAAGATCAGGTGTGATGCAGGCCAGCAGTGTGCTTGTCCTGCAATTAACACGAGCTGTGTGGTGGCTTGCCAGAGGAGAGGGGCAACCAGGGAGAGACGTTGGAAACGGGGAGAGTGGGAGACGTCAAGTGGGAGACGGGGGAAAGCCCTGCCCCAGGAGGGTGGTGCACCAGAGAGGTGCAGGGTCATCGACAGTGGGACCTCCACAGACACAGACAGGGAGGGGACATCTACTGGCCAGGATGGCTTGCAGACATCTCACCTTTTTTTAAGACATGAAAATGAGCAAACCAATTTCAGAGTAAATGGTCAGATCTAGACAGGCTAGGTGGGAGACCAAGTGTGACTCAAGGGAGTATTTTTTCAAGCTCTTTACTCTCTTTTCCTACATTATTCTAGGAAAACCAGGCAAGACATCCGGATTATGAATGATGGGGAGTGCAGAGATGTCTGAGCTTTCTGGTGGCTTTCCTGAGCCTGGAAACAGGTGATTAATTGATCCTGTGTGCTCTGTGCAGATTGAACATTTCAGTCAGTGATGGCGAATAATAAAATTACATGCATAATCTTATTTCAATAGCATTATTTTATGCTGAGGGAAAACAACACAAGCCAGTTCCCACAAAGGGCTACTAAAAGCGTATAGTCAAAACATTCATTTCAAATCTGCATTGCATACAGGGCTCTGCACTGTGTGTATTATTTCCCCCACGTTGCTGTGAGAAAAGACATGTGGGAGTAGCGAGAAGCACACATAGCTTTGAGATCCTGGTGAAGGCGCTGCTGAAAAAATAGTTTTTCTGTAGGAGGCAATTTATCAAAGGGAAGTTAAAGTTTCTCCAGTGTGGGAGCTGACAGCCTTCTCTCCAGCTCCCTAATAAACACCTTCACTTCCAGAGCTGATGCGAACTGAAAACAGCAACATTTGCACTTGTCATATTAGATGTTATTTAGCTTTTCACCTGAGACTGCTCCACAACAGGAGTCAGCCCAGATAACCCACAGGAGCACTGAATGAGCTGAGTGGGGACCCTGAATTCCAGGGACCCTGGATCTCCGAGGGGTCGCCTCCAAACTGAACTGATCCCCCAGCCTGCTTTTGGGGAATGGCACATCCCAACCAGCTGCCAAGTTTTGGCTCTAGGTTGCTCCTCATGTCAGGGCCATTTTTGGCACTGCGGTGCAGTATAATCCAATGCAGGTAATAGTTGTTGTTATGAGCCATCCAAGGGGCTTACTCTGCTCTTTCATCTCCAGCTTTTACTAGCTATGACATGATTCACCTTTCAATAAATACCTGTCACCGGGTTGTACAGCTTGATTATGCAAGGGATTCCCTTGGCTCATGGTGGCAGAGGTCAGAGGACGCTGGCTAATCCAAGGCTTTCCTCCTGAATTCAGTTCAGTTCTGCTCCAGGTGTTGTGTCCCTGGAGAATGACTTAGTGAGATTTTTAACCTAACTTCACAAAGCATTGGGTCATTTTGAAAAGTGCTTCACTGTGAACTGAAACCTTCCAGTGCCAGGTCTGTACTCACCCACAAGGGATCAGGCTGCTCTGACTTGCTGCTGTACTCATGTGGCTCTTTTGTAGGCATCTGGGGAAGGGTCCAGGGTACACCATAATCATTGAATCATTAAGGTTGGAAAAGACCTCCAAGATCATCTGGACCAACCATCCCCCTACCACCAATGTCACCCACTAAACCATGTCCCTAAGCACCACATCCAGCCTTTCCTTAAACACCCCTAGGTTTTTAAGGTGTGCTGATGCGCACCAACCCCTAGGGGTTTAAGGAAAGTGAGCTCCCTAAGTGTCAAGTGAGCTCCCTAAACTCAGTGACCACCCTGTGAGTCTGGAACCTGTGCCACTGTCACGGCCACTGTGCTTGGCCAGCCGGTCATGTCCATCCCCACATCCAGACACACTTCTTGTTCTGCTGTTTCCTGTAACCTCCATATGGGACACTGCAGCTCTGCAATGCAAGACAAAGCCGGTGGTGACAGATTTCACATGAAGCAGCCGTACGTGGTCAGACTGGAGATCCTTCTGACCTGTTGTCCCCAGCACTGGGACCATGAGCAGAGAGCAAGAGCAAATACCTGAAGGAAGATGTGTTAGAGGGGTAATTAGTTATGGAGAGAGCCCTGGGATTTCAACTGTTTTCTGTTCCGGAGGCAGCTGCTATCACTAGAAGTTCTTCTCTGCCCTGGTCTTGTTGCTGTCTGAAGCCCTATCAGCTATCGGCGACTATCACAAGGTCAGCACAGAGGTCTGCTGATATCTGCACGCTTGGAACAGCAGCTCTCCCTGCACTGAAGTGTCTCCTCCCACCTGCCTTCAGCGCTCTGGGTGCGGGTTTGGGGAGAGGCGGCTTGCTGTTGTCCCCCATGACTCAAAGACTGCCTCTTCACAGACGCTGCCCCTAGCCTGGCTAGGTGCTGATAGCTGTCCAGAACTTTGAACATCCCTCTTGCCCTTGTCTAGGTGCTTCCCACTTCTGCGGGTGTGGGGACCAGAGCTGCACACAGGTTGTCTGTGTGTATTGCTGTCACTGCACCACTCGCTCCTTTGTCCCCCCTGGGACTCTCCTAACAGCTGGAAGCACATTTGCCCCTTCCAGTCCTCAGCTGGGGAGGGAGAGGTCAAGGGATGATCTTCTGCTTTGCCAGAGAGCCTCAGGTGGTGTCCCCTGCACCTCGGGGAAGGGTTTGGTGGGGTTTGGGACAGTGAGTGCTGATGAAAACACAACTCCATTACCGCTCTGCTCTCCCCTGCGCCCTGGTGCAGTCCCCATTGGCAGGACACACCAGGGCAGCTCTGCCTGCTGGGGGTCCCCTGGGGCCGTGGGGAGGTGCTGGTGTGGGGTCACCAGCCCCACATGGGACAGGGGAACGCGTCTGGAGCCGCATGGAGCGAGGGCAGCCCGCCAGCATGGTGCTGCGCATCCCCTGGGAGCCCGGTCTGTTTATTTACACAGGACGGGAAAAATCAACACGGACGGTTCGGGGGCTCTTCTGAAGAGGGAAGCCGCACGCCTGCAGCACAGTGTGGCGTGTTTATCCAGAAACTGCAGAGCTCTAGTGCATGCTCGCGGGCCAGACCTACAAGGTCAAAGCGTGGGCAGCCTCAGGACAGGGTCGGTGCTGGCTCACTGCATGGTGGATTCAGCAGCACGCGTCCTCCCCGGGGACCGGCGGGTTTGGCTGTTTATTTCACACAGTGAAAGAGCAAGGCGAAGTGAGGGGTGTAATTTAAAACCACCACAGGCTGCAGGGGATGGCTGGGTCCAGCCTGGTGCAGAGAGCCTGGCTCGAAAACCTGGCAGATCCATGTCTGGCATGGTCAGGAGAGACGGGAGGAGCTGGTGGCAGCAGGGCTGTGTGCTGGTCTGTGGCAGGGCAGGTGTGTTACCCTGGCCACAAAGGTCTTGCTCCTGCTGCAGTATGCGAATTCATGTTTATTTTTGCATAGTTTTGTGTGTTGGATTTATTCATCTGTCTCACATCTTTCCATGCATCAGTCACAGCAGGTGGAGGAGGGTATCCTCTGCTCCCACAGGCACCAGAGCTCAGCCTACAGAGCAGCTGGTGGCCCCGCTCCTGGGGAAGTGCCTTGCAACCAGGAGGATTGCCCCGCAGCCTGCCTCCAGTCGTGTCACCGTCATGCAGAACAAAACTGGAAGATGTGCCCTGGCACCCCGCATGACAGCCACATAGCTCCCCATGCTGATCCCCAGGATAACTTCAGGGCTGTGCCGGTCACTATAGGAGGGACAGGCATGTCTCTGGATGCTGCCTTGCTGTAGCAATGCCAGGCAGAGGGAAAACAAGGATGAAGTCAGAAAGCACTCTGGTGGAGGTTCCCCAGGTCTCCATCGAGGAAACTGGGTGCATCGGTGAAGGTGGATCAGGGCCAGCAGGACCGAAATGTGAAAGGGGCAGGGAAGGCAGCACCAGGCACACTGTGAAGTGTCCAGCTGCAGTGGTTCATGCAGCTGGGACTGGCCAGAAGGTTTAGGCTGCCTGCACCAGCTCACCTGCAGACAAAGAACACAGCTTGGGCCACATCTTCTGCAGAGCCCAGCTGCTCTGCTAGTGCTGGGGGAGACAGGAAGGCAATGAAGGGTCTGAAATGAGACTGGTGCCCCTGGGATCGTGAGGAAGCCTCTGCCATGCTGCCCTCCACTTTGGAGAGGAGAAAACTCGAAAATAGATGGTGCAGTCTGTGGTTTCCCCACTGTTATCCACCACCAAAGCCTTCCCAGGAGATCGTACAATCACTTCCCTGGGATTTGGAGTAATTCACACACAAGAGCCAAACCTTCACAGGAATTTAGGTCCGAAGAGATGCAAGTGCAGGCTCAGTAAGATCTTAGAGCCCATCTATCCTGTAAAGTACCTCTAAAGACTCCGAGGGCACAGCAGCTCTTTCATTTATGAACGATATTTACAAATTTATTGTTTTCTACCCAGCTGGAAAGTGGCTGGAATGGAGTAAACATTCACAGCACCATCTCTGCTGTGCCCTGTGGCACTGTTTTGCTGAGTCAAGAGTGATTTATCAGACCTCAGCAGGCTCTGGAGTGACTGAGTGCTTCTCCCCAACAGGAGATGTGAGGGGTGAAAAGCCGGGTTTAGCCACAGCCCGAGCAGGTGGAGCTGCTCAGCCGTGGTGTCAAAGCTCATAGGCTCCTTGTGCAAGCTCTTCACCACCATGCCCATCACCGTGTGGGCCGCAACGCTTTGGTGCTCGCTGGGCAGCTTGTGCTGGTGGATCTGCCACCAGCCTATGGAGCCCCGGAACACCCGGAGGCGTCCCCCCTCTCTTCCACATTTCACGTCACCTGCAAGCAGCCTGGGGATCCCAGAATATTTCCATCTCTTTTTGTGAGCACTTCCAGATGGGATGTTCCCCTGTGACCAGGCCTACATTTTCCATCTCCCAAGCACGGCCTTCACACGGGGGAGCATCCCACAAGAAAGGGGTTTCAGGATGTGTGCGTGAGGCAGGGTGTCCCCAGGGCCACGCAGCATCATGGAGAGCTCAGCACGCACACCCTCACCAAGCAGCGAGCACACCTTGCCTCCACTTGTGACCGAGACCCAGGAAACTCCCCACAAGCGACTTGGAAGCCCTACATCTCTGTATGCCACTCACGTTCCTCACCCGCCCTCCCGTATCACAGCCTCCCCATATCTGCCTGGCTGCCACCACCCTGCTGGTTCTTTTAGGCCTTTTAAACCCGCCCCGCCTCTCGTGAGGTACCACGTAATCTGCAGTGGACACCGGGGAGGAGCCCTAGGGAGAAGCGGTAACCAGGGGGATAAGCAGAAAGGCAGCGGAGATGACCAGGGCCCACCAGGTTACATCTCAGGAAACCCACACGCATCAAGTTTGGAACTTGCTCTGGAGCTTTTAGGGACCGAGGGAGAGACACAGCAAGAGCAAAGGCTGCCCGTGGGCTGGAGGTGGGCCAGATCTGCCCATCCCTGCAAGCTGCTCCAGAGTAAGTCTTGGGACTGCACACGGAGGTGGGATCACCCATGTTGTGAAAGGCAGGCAGTTCCCAGAGGACCTGGTGGTAGCTGCATCATAGGGTTCTTCTACCACCCCTGGAGCCACTTTGAATTCACAGGACGGGTTATGGGCACCAGCACCACTCCAGAGCATGAGCTGATGAGTTGGAGAAAAGCACTGGCAAAACCTCTATCCCAAATACTCTGGTATTGAGAGTTTAGAAACCGTGGTCAAAGCGGCGAAGTGCCCCTGGTCCAGCAGAAGTGCTATGCACAAGGATAACCTTAAGCTCCTCTGAGCTATCCCAGTGTGATAAATGCTGGAAGCCATTTGCAGAGGAGGCCAGGATTCCCACCTCGCCTTAGTGCAGGGAACCAGGGCACACCGACCTGGGATCCCAGCCACACAGACCATGCTGACCAGTCCATCCTGCCCGTCAGGGAGCAGGGTGTCAGGACTGAAGCCAAAACAACAATCAGAAACTTCCCCTTGGCAGCTACACGTGCCCTGATGATGGTCCTACAGAGCCTGAGTGGGCCTTCAGTCTGTGCAGGTGTGGGGCTGCAGTGGGAATGGGGGAGATAGCAGCAACCACCAAAGGAGAGTCTCCTGTGGGAGCAAGAGCCTGGCTGAGTCTTCCCAGTGGCTTTACTGGGGCTGCCCACTGCCATCCTGCTTCACAAGGGATATGCTTTGATCGTAGGTGGTCCACTGGGTACGGGACCAGAGAGTCATCAGGAGCTCCTCAACTCATTCAGCCACTTGGCGAGGGTCTCTCTGTGGACTCCTTATTTTGTCTGAGTTTTCCAGGAAGGTGTTGCAGCCCTTGAACAGGTCACCTGAATTTGGCAGTCTCCATCCTTACAGGTTTCCAAACTGTACAGTGCCACGGCCTCCTGCTCCACCCTTGCTGCAGGAGGTGGAGGTCCCTTCCCACCAGCTACACTCGGACCCCCTGTGAACAACTTTCTAACAGCTCACATCCCGGTTCGGATCTCACAAGAGGTCCTCAAAGGCTAATAACAATTCCCTGCATCTCACTCTGTAAACGAGCGGTGAGGCCATGCTGCATCCTGCCCTGCCAGGCAGCTTCTCCCCGCTCTGAAGGAAGGCATCTGAGTCACAGCTTGGCAGCAGCAAGCGCGAGCTTCCTATCTGAAGCGGAACTGCTGTTTAGACTAGAGTGTTTTGCAGTCACACAGTAGGTCCTGGGCAGACGCTCACACACCTTTGCACTGTGATAAGGGGAATATTATTACTCTACTAGTGGCCTGTCCAGATAAGCTGTTTGGGGCGGGCAGTCTGCATTTTTTTTCCAAGCTCTCATTCTGCTGCACCAGTAACTCCAGATTCCGTTCCCAAGGAAATAAGCCGCTTTTTATTTAAAACTGCAAGGATCGATGGAGAGTTTAGGTAAAGACCGTGCTTATTCAGACCCTTCCCTGCCACCCTCTACAGCTTGTGAGGAGCATGCTGTGCCAGGTAATGCTGACACTACTAACTTTTTTCTGGAGGGAGGAGGGAATGATCTTTGTCACTAGCGGTTTCTAAAAAATAAGTTAATAATTACCAGTGTATGGTTGGGGGATGGAGGATGCGCATTTAACTGCAAGCGTGTGTGGCTTTTTCTGTGTTGTGTTTCAGGTCACAAAGACAGAAGCACCTATAAAGGCTTTCCAACTCAGAAAAAGTTGCTGAGGCAGTGCCAATATACTGTCTGCTTGCAGACTAACAGTACTCTCTCACTGTTCTTCTAACTTGATGGATTTTTTTCAGTTCACCTCTGTATCTTTACATCCTCTGCTAAATAATTTTTCATTGGGATGCAGGTGTTTTACTGTGATTTTTTTCCTGCCTGGGGCTTGCGGGTGGCACACAGCTTTGGAGCAGCTCTGGGAGTGCTCTGTGGGACCAGCTGGAAATGAATAAGGGGTGTTCTCTGACTGTGCAGAGCAATTTGCTTTGGGTGGATTGGGAAGGAGACCGATTGCATGCAGCTAGAAGTTCTTTTGTGGCTCACAAGATACTTTGAAAGAAAGTTACATTGGCTGCTGCAAAGGGATGTGCAAGGGATCGTGTACTTGAGTAGTTAAACCCGAGCACAGTGCAGATCTTGCTACTGCTGCTTGTAACCTCGTCTTCCTGCCTTTTCCCCTGTGGACGGCAAAATCTTCTGCTGGCTGTGATGTCTGTGATGCTGCTTCATGTCGGGGGATAGCCTCCCAGCTGGAGAATGCCTGCACATTCCCCTGCACAGCTGTATGCTGTGCAGTCCAAGTGCAGTGCTCTCCATCTCAGAGGCTCTGGTCATGCTGATACCTTTGCCATCACTGAAAAACTCTGACACTGTGTGTGTGTGTGTGGTGGCTTTCACATCTATACTGCACCCTGTTGCTTCCCTTCCCTGCAGTCCAGATCGGCTGGGAGAGGGTCTGCCTCCTCTTCTTGTCTCTGCTGTGCTCAAAGCAACAGGGGCTCCTGGAACAAGAAAGTAGCAAAAGAACAGAAAGTAGTAAAAGAACAGAAAAGCTAAGAGACAACAACAGAAAGTAGGATTAATTTTGTTTTGGTGGTTGTGATGGTGGCTGCTGTCATTGTTAGACAGCATGTGGAGTACCGTGCCCAGATTTGGGCAGTTCAGCAGAAAAAAAGACAAAGGCATGCTGGTATGAGTCCAGTGCACAGCCACCAAAGCTGCTAAGGGCTGGGACAGCTGGCAAGCAAGGACAGGCAGAGGGAGCTGGACTTGTTTACACAAGGGAAGAAGCAGCTGAGAGGGAGACGCTGGAGGGAGATGTTGCAGTCTCTATCTAGTAGGTGTCACAGAGAAGAGAGACGGACTCTTCAAAAGGTGCACATGGAAAGGACAGGAGGCACCAGGTCCATGTTGCAAACGTGGCTGGATAGAAAGGAGAAGATTTCACAGTAAGAACAGTGCAGAGAGCAGAAAGGTGGCCTGTGAGATCTTCCCAACATCTCTGGACAAGGTTCTGAATAACCTGATGTAGCTTTAAAATTGGCCCTGCTTTGAATATGTCACTGGGACAGAGAGCCTCAGGGAATCCAGAGATTCTTTCCAAGCTAAATTTCTCCACAATTGTCATTAATTATCAGGAGTGTCTTGTGTACAGACTTACTTTGAGCAGAGGTTGGCTTTTAGGTTTTTTGTTTGTTTGTTTGTTTGTTTTGGTTGGTTGGTTGGTGTTTCAGTTGATTGTGTGTGTGTTTATTCTGTCCTGGACTGTGACTTTTCTCTTTGCAAGAGCTGTAATCCCATTTCAGCCTTGGAAGTCCTTCTCACCTTGCCAGTTGTCTCAGCTAGACAAAAGAATGACAAAATGACAATTCTTCACTCATTTGACCTGGTATGTTAATGTGAGCTGAGTCTGCTCCATGTAAGAAGCTGGATCTGATTGCATCTGCAAGGAGCAGGACATCGTTTGGTTGCTTTTTCATTGTGTGGAATTGGTTGAAACTAATTGCTTTTGTGATCTCCTCAGTGTAAGTGTGGGAAGACTCTCCTCTCCCTCCAGGCTCCAAGGAAGTGGTACTCCTACTGGTATTTCTACTGCTTCTTTTCCTCAAGGGAATGGTCTCTTGTTATTTGACTTCAGCCAGATCTTAATAAAGACTCCACAAGCCGGAGTCCAAGCTAGAAAATTCAGGGCTGACCAGATCAGAAACCATAAAACCTACTGCTAGGTGATCAGGGGTGTTGTCTGTTAGGATCAGGGCACGGAGGGAAGCTCAGTGAAGCTGGGGGATTCATTTGCCAAGGTGTAGGCGGCTGAGATATCGCTGTCTTGGGAAGCTATTTGGAGCCCTTCTAAGCTGGTGAGATGAGCACTGAGCCCACTGTCCTCAGCCTCAGAAGGCATTGCACAGAGCTCAGGGGCCTGCGGCCCTGGGGGTGCCCCTTTTTCCTGGTGGCTGTGGGTAACCTGCGTGACTTGCCTAAGTGGAAGTGCCCACATCGGAGCCTTCCTCACATGAAGCTTCTGTCTTCAGCCTTGCCATGGTCTTCCTCACAGCTGCAGAGCAGCTGGGGTCTATTTATGTGGTCTTTGGGACCCAACTCCTCACCACCAGCAGCACATGTTAGTGCTTTCCTGGTCTCCATTTGTGTCACCAGCCCCTACAAGGTCTCATCCTAAAAGCACGTGAATATCTGTGTATGGGAAAGGCCATGCCCTTTGGCTCACCAGCAAAGGACAGGGAAATGCACGCAGTTTTCTCAGTCCCTCAACATGGGACCGGTTGACTAGGCATAGGAACGGTGGCATTCTTGATCTGACTGATGTCTTTTGGTCCATCTGGATGAGCAGCACTAGCCAATTCCAGCTATCTGAGGAAAAGTGTGTCAGTGGAGCAAACCCAAAGAAATATCTTGCAGACGGTATTGGCATGTGCCTGAGTGATCTTGTGGTGTCCTCACAGCACAAGAAACCTGTCCTATGCTTTCATCTGGCCCCACGATGAGTCAATTGGGCCAGAGTCACCCACAGTGGAAAACTGCAGCTCGAAATTTAGAGCTGCTTACAGCACAGGAGCCTGGGAGCGCTGGGTGACATGCCACCAGACCTTGCTGCTGAGCTTGATCTGGAAGCACAGCGCCCCACGTTGTTTTGTATCGAGACCTGCTTTCTGACAAAAAGAGCCAGGTCACTTGCATCCTTGCTCTGTCACCAGACAGGGAGGGATCGCCTCGCCCCTTGGCCAGGATGTCATGCTAGCACTCGATTTGTCTTTGTAGGTGTCACCACCCGCCGCTTGAGAGACCGGGAGATGCTCCGGAAAAGAAAGGCAGAAGCCCAGGAGAAGGATTCAATTCAGTGGGCTATAGGGTAAAACTTGCTTATGCTGTCAGGCGTTTTTCTGAGCCCGGGCACAGTCTTCACACGAGGACAGAGCCTAGCAGGGCCCCCTGTGTCCTCTGTGAGGAGAGCTCCTGGCTGGCACAGGTGTCCCACGGCCAGGACCAGCTAAAGGTCCAGGCTGGCACAAGGGAGACAAGAGAGTTGGAGGTGGTCACGCAGGCGGTGGGTTTGATGGCAAGCAATCCTCAGCCACGGCACAGGGCCGGGTGAAAACCGGTGTCCAAACTCCCACAGCCTGGTCCAGCCACACACAGCCCCCATGTAGAGCATCCCAGTCTCCGCTGGGGTGAACTGGTGGGATAGTCCCCCTGTGTGTGCCCAACGCTTTGCCTGTGTCAAATCCCCCAACAGGGAGCAGGAGAGGAGCAAGCAGCAGAGAAGACGACGAGGAGCCAGGCGAGGACGGGGCCGAAAAACCGTGGTGAAGCCCACACCGAAGCCAGAACCAGAGCTGGACCCTGAGCCCCCGGCGCAGAAGGAGGCTGAGCTGATGCCCCCCGTGCCAGCGCACCAAGCCCAGCCACCCATGATGGCCATGCAGGAGATGCTCGGTGGGGTGCAGATGGGAGCACTGGAGGGAGAGATGGCATCTGGGAGCCAGGGCCCTCTGGGTGAGCTGCCGGAGAGCTCTTCCGTCCCCGCGGGGGTGTGCAGGCACATGGGTTGGGGCTGTGAGGGCAAATACCACTCCCTGAGTCATGGGGAGGGACAAAAAGCCCTCTGCTGTCAGCAGAGTAATTGGCATGGTGTCTGTGGTTGCTGGTCCTAAACCGCTCGTGTCCTAAGGACATCTCTGTGGGCTTTTTTGCATGGGGAAGGAGTGTTTGTGTCCTGACGCACCTCCCTGGGACAACAGGTCAGGCAAAGAGACTTTGCAACAGCAACACTGTTGGTTCACAGGGGAGTGTCTGACCCCAGCCCTCTGCTGCCTGAAACAAAAGCAGCCAGGGGGTCAGACGTGGCCAACATGACAGTGGGTCACCGTGCTCCCCAGCTCTCTGCCAAGAGCCAGGCCAGGGCAGACGTGCTGTGAAAAGAAGAGGCAATCTCCTGAGACCAGAGCAAGTCGGGGAGTGCCAGACATCTCCTGGCCACGGTCCACCAGCCCTGGGGCTGGAGTGGGGTACTGGGGAGAGGAAGGGGGGCAGCCGGAGCCAGGGGTGTACACGTGCTGCCTCCCAGCCAGGAGCAGCTGCAGCCTGTGTTTCAGGGGGGTGAGCACCCTCCAGCCCCCGACGACTGCATTTCCAGCAGTGTCAGTGCAGGAGGGAAGGGGACACCCTGCTGCCGGGCCTGTAGTGCTCTTGTGCCACGGGGCACAACCGTTCTGGCAAGCATCAGGCCTGCGCTTGTTTCCCCTCTGCCATCAGCCCCACTAAAGCCCCTCCAGCTCCCCGCTCCACCTCCCCGGGGACCTCAGCGTCCCTTGGTGGCCAGGCAGGCCACCAGCAGCCCTGGCGAGGCTACGTGCAATGACCTGTCTCTGAAATGCCTTGCAGGTGAAGAGGAAGTGCTGAAACTAGCGGAAGAAATACCAGAAGAACTGAATACTCCCCTGGAAAACGACACAGAGGGTAGCGAATACTTCCCGTCAGTCCTATTCTAAGTTTCTCTCTCGAGTTTTACATTTTCATTTACAATTCTATGTCTGAGAGAAACTCCGATGAGTGTTGTAGAGAGATGTAGACCCCCTCCTTCCTGGTGAATAATAAAGCCCAGAGTCTCCTGGCCAGTGTGCTTCCTGTGCTGCTTTTTGTCTGCGTGCAGGGCAGTGCTCCCTGCCCCTCAGCCTGCAGGGCACTGGCCCCATGGGCGCCTGTCCTCCTTTCTGGAAGGTGCCTCCAACCCACCCCGGGGAAATGCCAGCCCCACGGCAAAGCTGAGCCCCCCCGTGACTTCCAGCGGGCCGGAGTGCTGTGGCTTAGGCCTTCTTTTTCCACTTGCAACAAACCCGGCGGACCCTTGTGCTGTTATCTTTGGCCCAAAGGCCTTTCTCACTGTCTGCTTTCCTCCCTGATAAACAGCTTGCTTTCCTAAGGTCTGAGGAGAGCGTTGGTTTTGTCCTGCAAGCAAATTAACTCTGACCTTGCTGAGCTGTGCTAGCCAAAGGAAGGCTGTCTGAGAGCAGATCCCTGTAGCAGGACGAGGATCAGCTGAATCGTACACTTTGCTCAGGAAAGTCCCATTTTGGGGCAAAGACACAAGGCCGCTCTGCATGGGTGTTGTGTCTGCAGCTCCCCAGCCAGCTTTCAGGCCGAGACTCCAAAGGAACGTGTGCCTGTGCCATGTACCCTAAACTTCTGTGAAATCAGTGAAGAACGGGGCTTCCTTTCCACCCACATTTCGGGTCTTGCAGTCTTCTCTGTGCACGTGGGGGTGGCTTTTTCACAATTCTGTACATCCTGTCCCAGAAGGTCTTTCTCCTTGAAAAAAAAAATAATAATAAAAAAAATGTTATGGCTGAGCACCACCACAAAAACTGTGCCAGGGTGCTCTTGCAAGTGCAGTGTCCGCACCACATTGCAAGGAGGCTGGGCTGTAGGATCTGCCACTGGTGGGCAGAGCAGGAGACCCTCCTGCCCTGCAGAGCCCCGCGCACACTGTGGTGGGGCTCAGCAGTAGCTGGTGGCTGTCCCCAGCTCCCCAACCGTCTGCAGTGCTCCTAGGGAAGGGAACCCAGCCCTGGTGCCCACATACTGTGTCTGTGGAGGTGGGACCTTGTTCCCACAGCTTTTCAGACCCGGGAGAGGCAGCTTCTGGGAGGCTTTAGAGCACCCCGTTCTCCTGGGCAAACGCCCGTGGTGGCCTTGAGGTCCTGAGCCCCCCCAGCGGCTGCGCATCCTGCATTAGGGCTCTGGCTCTATCTGGTTTCTTTGGCAGCCTGTAAGAAAGGTGTGTCCGCAGGAAACAAGTTCTATTGCAAAATAACCAAGACAAAGATAAAGCCTTCCTTATCTGCACTTTCATTTGCAAACTACAGTTTCTTTCTCTGGAAAGGGGGCAAGTAACAGAGCACCTTCCTTGTCCTGATTTGCCTGGGTTCAGGTGAAAACCTGCTCACATAGGGGTCCAAGTGCATCTCTGGGGTGGGTCCTGCTGTTAGGAGGGAGCTGAGGGTGGGCTGGTGGGGGCTGCTGGAGCTGAGAGAGAGAGGGTGACATTTTGCAGATGCAATGCAGCATCTTCCCCCTCCTCTCCCTTCCCTTCACTCCTTCCTGAGACCCACAGGGGCTTTTAGGAGTGGCCAGAAAGGGAGATTTCCACCCTCTGGGATGAAAAGTAGGGTCTGAGTTTGACACGAAGGGGAAGTCAGAGACCTTTGGCTGAGTGTAGCCTTGTTGGTTATACGGGGGGGGTGATGGGTGCAGGGAGCAGGACCAGTGCCCGACAGAATGCTCTCCTCCTCGCTGTGCTCTGCTGGCGAGAGGGCTGGGCAAGGCTCCCCCAGGACACCCCGTCCTGCTGAGTGCTCTGTTTTACTTAGCACTGGCCCCATTACACTGCCTCCCCTCTTCTTCCTAACCCGCACTTTGTTCCTGCTGCTCCCCGTGCTCCGTATGCTGCACAAGGGTGTGCAGCTCTCCAGCAGTGGTTCCCTGCCCTGGCTCATAACCTTACCAGCTGCAGAGTCCAAATCGATCTTCCTGGCACCGTGCTTGTTACCTAGTTGGTCAGGGCTGTGACCTTGTGTTCTTGTTTATTGATTCCTGTCTTGCTCATACTGTTGGAGAAGGACCTTGACCTGATGCTCTCAGAGGAGCAGACACCATCCTTCTGCCCGCACACCCTTACAAGCAACAGGGAAGGATCTGGTGCATCCTGCCCGTAAGATCCTGAGCTGGTGTCAGGCCACAGCAATGTAAGTACAGCCCAGAAGAGGAGATGGAGGTCCCTTTAGGGCCACCAGTACCTGCCGGCAGTGTCTCTTCTGGTGGAGTCTGCCTGGCACTGAGGGTGGAAGATTTTATGATCTGGGAGCTTAGCTAGCTTTGACTTGGCTATACGTGACTAGAAAAGGAAGACTTTGCTTCCTGCTGGGAAGGAAGAAAGATTTGCTATCGAGTATGGCCATAAAACATGCCCATAAACCTTCGGGAAAAGCTATCCCTTGCCGAGCCTCCTGATTATAGCGGGACTGTCGCCAGCACAAGGTCAGCTGTGTCTTGCAAACCCCCAGGGCATCATGTCCCAGGACTGAATGAGACGGGTACAGCTTTTAAAGGACTGATTTCTTTTCTATGGGGAGCTCCAGAAAACCCACCTGCCTGCCACATATTTGTCTGCATAGTTCATGGCTAGAGAAGAAAGACTGGTGATGCTGAAGATGCGGCTGCGGTCCAGCCTTCGCACAATCACAACAGAGGCCACATTTTAATGACAGCAGTTTGCACTGGTGAGTAGTCTTTCCCATGATCTCTTAAAGGTGCAAGAGGTTAGAGGAATAAAATACCCCGGGTTTGAAGAGCCCTCTGAAGAGATCCTCTCCTGACACTGCAGAAAGCGAGGTCACAGCATACGGTCACACACATCCCCCCCCTTGTGGTCTGTGAGCACCCAAGGGGACGCCACACAGCCGTGCAGGACCATCACCCACAGGAGACCACCACGGCCTGCCAGACACTCAGAGCAGGCGTGGCAAGCTTCCAGCAGTACGGGAGGAGAGATGCTGCTTGGTTTGTGTGCCACAGCTCCCCACATCTTCCACGCCTCTTGGATTTCTCTTGAGAAATGCAGTCTCCCACATGTGAATGTCAGGGGTGATTTGTGGCAGGCTGTTGCTCATGGGTGGTGTTTTAAGCAAGAGGATTTTTTCTGGTCCTTAGCAAAAATGAGGTCAAAGCCAAGTCTGAGCAGAAAGAACCAGGCCAGCAGCTGGTGGCTGGAGGCCAGCAGAGGCCAATGAAAAGTCATTCCACCCTGCCAGAACCTGGTCTTACAGAACTGAAAAAAAACACCTTTCTTGCTGTTTTACCAATATTGACTTGAGGTAATAAATACCGGTGACTGCAAACACTCACTGCCTCCTTGGCCACTATTTCCTGCCAAGAAAACATTAGCTCTGATCCTTCTGTTTAAATAAATATATCTCTAATTGTTCCAGGGCTGCCAAGGACTACAGCTGTGTGCACGGCAGGGCTCAGCAGCAGTCCACAGGCTGGCCTGGCTCTCCTGTGTCACCAGGAAATCACATAACCATAGAAAAAGCGAGAAGAGACTTCTGGAGATCCTGAGCCCAACCCCTGCTGAAAGCTGACCCTTTGTCATGGAGTGTAGCAATAGAATAAGGAGAGATGGCTTTAAACTAAAAAAGATTAGATTAGACATCAGGAAGAAGTAGTTCTTTACTCAGAGGATGGTGAGGCACTGGCACAGGTTGCCCAGAGAAGCTGTGGATGCCCCATCCCTGGAGGTGTTCAAGGCCAGGCTGGATGGGGCTTTGGGCAACCTGGTCTGGTGGGAGGTGTCCCTGCCCATGGCAGGGGGGTTGGAACTGGGTGGGCTTTAAGGTCCCTTCCAACCCAAACCATTCTGTGTCTCTGTGATGCTATGACTGCAATTTAGACTTGCTCTCCTTCCTCTTTCCAGGCAAACAAAGTAGATCCCCTCAGCCTGTCTCCATCTCGATGGCCTCAGCTGGGCACCAGTGTATCAATGTCTTTCTTATATTGGGTTGTCCTAAATGGATCCATTTCTGGGCTTATCCACACCAAACAGAGGAAACAGCCATTTGCCTCAGCACACAGGCTGAAACTCAGTCTGTCTGAAGGGACTTGGGGCTTTGAGCATGACTGTACCTTTGTGTCCCTCAGACACTTGAGTTCCTCACCAAGGAGACACAGGAAACACAGAGCAAAGAAACACAGATGCTGCTTGTGTGTCCTGAGCTTTCTAGCCTTAATAATGCTTTTTATTTATTTATTTATTTTTCAGATGCTCAGATATTTCAGATGCTCCTAGCAGGAAATAAGCACCGAGCTGGAGGCTGGTCCCACCACATGGTCCTAACACATTGCTCCGCAGGCTGCACATCTGGGGCTAAAGTGCACCACCCCGAGGAGAGCAGAAGCTCACCTGCTGGTGGCACTCACCTGCCGCGCAGGAGTGTTGGTGACCACCAGCTAGGAGGAAATTATATGAGGGTGGTGAGGTACTGGAACAGATTGCCCCATCCCTGGAAGTCCTCAAGGCCAGCCTGGATGGGGCTTTGGGCAACCTGGTCTAGTAGGAAGTGTCCCTGCCCTTGGCAAGGGGCTGGAACTGCGTGGTCTTTAAGGTCCCTTCCAGCCCAAACAATTCTGTGGTTCTGTGATTACATCCACTTAGGTAGGCAGACTTGAAGCCATTTGCCCCAGTTGCTTCATCAAGAGAAACTTGTCCTTGGCTTTTCTCTGGAAGGGGAAAACCTCCATGGAGACACAATACAAAAGAGGTGACCCAAGAAGGAAAATATTTCTCTGTAATATGACTTTTAAAAAATGAATACTCCCTGCAGAAAGGTCCAAACCCTGAATACTCCTCTGCTCCTAGGGCCTCTTGTGCTATGATGGAGAGCGAGACTACTCACCAGGCATCTGTAACCAAGGACAAAGTCTCTTCTCTTGCTTGGAGAATGGAGGCATGGTGTGAGGTCAGTGTTCATACAAAGCCATATGTGGACATTTGGCTTTTATATAACTAGCATCTGTATTTATTTTCATTTATACTGATAACAGGTACGTATTCTGTGTGGCTTGAGCTGTCTGTGACTATAAGGTGACATCAGGGGTCCACCCTATCACAGTGGTCAGTCACTGCAACAGTACAAACCCATGTTTTTCAAATAAATGTAGCTTTAGAGAAAACAGGAAGAAAGAACAGGAAAACAGCAACAGGAACAACAAACTGGGAGCCACTGAAAGCCTCATCATATAGCTAGAGCACATTACAACAACATTTAGAAATAAGCTCAGATGAACCTCAAGATGAAGAAGGAAGAAATCATCAAGAAATCATCACCACCAACACCACGGGCCTGCTGATGAAAAGGAAGAAACCTTTGCCAGGAGCTTCGTGATCCGCCTGCTAAAGACACCAGGGTGCTGGTAACTTGTTACAGCGTCCCACCCCCCAACACACAGAGCAACAGAAATCAACCTCAAGGCACTGAAAAGGTATTGATTAGCATAAGTAAGCAGGCAGAGATGCTAATATATTATTACTATTTATTATTGTTATTATTGTTATTGTGAATGTATAGCAGTCTCAGCTGCATTACCGAGGCTTTCCCCTATCAATTTGGACTACGAGTAGGTGTTGCAATGACACTAAGAACTGCAGATATTGTATTGGTTACATTTGCACACAGTAAAGGTAAACCTCAGGCTTCACTTACAGTGTTCCCTTTCCTCTTCATAACAAGATTTTGTTAGACCACGTAGCAGAACATAGAGCTGGGCAATGTAAGTGGTATGAAGCTTGGGGCACAGTCTGATAGACCGTGAGAACCTGGCTTCACGAGCATCCTTTCCAAGAGGAAGAGGTCGACACGAGCTGGAGATGGTCCTCTCACAAGAGCCAGCCACAGGTATGGTTGTCTCAGAGGGCTTCATGCAGAACAGGCCAGGATACAGCCTCCTATTTTTCCTCGTGGTGCAAGTGGCACAGGCAGGGTACTTCATCCTCTACATACATTTTTGGTCCCTGTACACCATCAGGACCACCAGCTGCACCCTGTGTTCAATTTCTGACAGAGGTGGTGGAGGTTCAGAGTCCGGCAGCTGGGGCTCCCCACCGAGACCCTTTCCCTCCCTCTCGTTCTGCCCACACAAGGAGGGGCTGTGGTGGCTGCTCCAGACCCAGAAGTAACCCCAGCTTCCAGGTGTAGCCGATGGCTCCATCTCCCACCGTGACTTCTTGTCTCAGACAAGAGGCCAAGCAGGTGGAACAAGCTGAGAAATCAGCTCTGCTATTGGGGTGAAATAGGATTTGTGGCCCTGAGGCGTGGATTTCCCCCGAGTGCCCCTCAGGCACCTCAGGCCGGTGCTTGAGGAGCACCATTTGCTCCAGTCTGGTCACAAGCGACCCTGGCTCTGCCAGAGGCTGCTCCCACAGCCCGGCGTAAGCCTTCTAGACCCTGGTGCCAAATGACACAATATCATTTTTTCAGTTGTAAAAAGGGAAAAATCACTTCTGAGGGAACCACGCAGGAGGGTTCTCCTGGCAACAGCCCTGATTCAGAGACAGGGAGAAGCTTTCTGAAGGTATCTCGAGTGAGAACTGAGTGCAGGCTCCTCTGCCCGTGCCCGTGCACCCCACCGGGCAGGCAGCAAGGAAGCCTCCTGGTGGAGCTATCGCTTCCTTGCAGCAGGGAAAAAAAAAAAAAAAAAAAAAAAAAAAAAAGTCAAGGAAAGGCAGATGGAGTGAAATGCAAGAAGCAGCACATGGCACCTCTCTCAGAGCAACCTGTTATTGCTCCGTTGGCCTCGGGGACACAGGGAAGGCTTGAAGAAACCAGCAACGCTGCATTACAAACAACAGGACAAAGATTTATTTCCATTACAAGTGAAGTAAAAGAGTAAATACAAAAAAAAAAAAATAATTCTCTAACGCATAGTACAAATTTTCTCCTAAACTGTAATAATCCCCTTTCTCGAAGGCGAGGCAAGGAGTCACTGTGCCCGAGTTCGGGCAGAACAGGCACTGAGCTGCTCTGTCCCTCCACAAATGCACCCTCCTCCTGAGGCCCTCCTCTCTTCTTATCAGTGCTTACACCCAGTTTCTTACCCAAACCTATCAGACTCATCTCCCAGAAATCAAAAGGCTACTTGGGAACTTGGACTAACTGTGCTAAAAGGAAAGCCCTCGGATATTTACAGTGAAGTTTCCAGAAATCAGAAGTTTCCTTGTTCCGGACGGTGGCTGAGAATCACCAGCCCGGCGTCAGACGGACTCGCACCGAGGTCCAGCTGCCTGGCGCGGCATATCCCCAGTTCCTCGCAGACGTGGCATATCCCCATTTCCTCACAGACGCGGCAGATCCCCATCTCCTCACAGACGGGCTCCCCACGGGTGCGACAGCGGCCACAGGCCTGCACAAAACCCACAGCCCCGCACGTCAGGGCGGCGTCAGCACGTCCCCGCTGTCACAGGGCAGTGACCAGAGAGATCTGTCCTGTTCAGCACACCCCTGGCACCTGAGCCTGCCTGCACAGGAGCCCAGACAGGTCGCAACAGCCACAAAACCACAGCAGTGCTGGTGGGAAGGGACCTCTGGAGTCCTCTGGGCCTGCTGCAAGCTGGGGATGGGAGTGGCGCTCGCAGCAGCACAGGGCAGTAGGGCTCTCTCTGTTTTCGGCTTGAAAACCTCAGAGGACAGAGGCCCTGCACGGACGTGGAGCCCCTCGGAGGGTCTGCGTGGCTTTTCACTGAGCACACGGACAGATCCTGCCCAGGGTTTCTAGCTGCCTGTGGCTGAACTTGGGTGGTCTGTGGCCAGGCGTCCCGGGCCCTTGGTGCAACAGGCGTGCGTTCACTGCACCTGCTGCAGGAAGTGTGCTTCCTAGGTGTCCGTTTTCCCTAACTGGAAGTTAGAAATGATTTGGAGAGAAATAAGAACAAGCAGATAGATCTTGCCAGCAAACAATACACGACTGAACCTCCACAACTGGTACCTTGTGAGTCATCAAGGTCCATCATGCATGTCCTCCAGACACCGAGTTTTCCTCCTGAACTTACGTTAGATGCTATCCGAGCTCAGGAGTGGCTTACACAAGGCAAACAAAACGCTCTCAGGTTTAGTCCTCAACACCTGAGGAGAGGCGAAGCAGCAGAGAGCAAACCCAGCGTTTGAGCCCTGCGGTTATCTGCCCTCTGTGCAGCAGGGCTCGGATCCCCACGGGACCCATCTGCCTTCCACTTTGCTTCCTGCTGGTTCCCAAAAAGAGCTTCCCCGTCTCCCGGCGCCAGGAGGAGCTGCTCAAAATCCCGGGCTGAGCAGGGAGGCAGGCGGGCAGCCCAGCCTGCAGAGCTGGGGCAGAGGCACCAGGAGGCTCGGAAGCAGAGGCACAGGTTGGTTAGCACCCCGGCGGCTGCAGGGCTTGAGGTCAGCTGTTGCCAAAGGAAGACTGATGAGACAGTTTCTCTCTGTGTTTTCACAAACAAACAAACAAACAAACAACACTAACAAAAATGTTCCTGCACCTTTGGTTAGACCAGGGTTAGGTGGCTGAGGATTGTCAAGCCTAGATCCTTGATCTGGCCAGCACAAAGCACTGGTGCTAGAAAGGCACTTACTCTTTTTACACAAAATTAACTCGTGTGTGCACATGGACATGCTGGTGCAGCAGGCTCGCCTCTTTGAACCGAGACTTGAACAAAGCCCAGGCAATGCAGAAGGAAAGAAAGGCGACCTGCAGTCACCTGCGGCAGGGTCTCCCTCCCCCTGCTCAGCCCTGTCCCTTCCCCCAGGAGCTGCTGGAGGGGCAGAGCTGTGAAAATGCCTCCAGATGCTGGCTGAAAATCACCAGTGACCTTATTAAAAAAATTAACCTTAGGCTCGCACTGGGGCTGAACCGGAGCACCGCAGGAAGGAAGGAAGGAAGACATCAATCGAGAGGCTGGACAGTTGCTCTCCCAGGTACCCCCAAACCAAAAGGATCTCCGAAAGGAGGTCAGCAGGGCTTGCTAGCACAGGGACACAGCTCAGTCCCTGCGGGCCCAAGGGTCGCATCCCTCACAGCCCCACGGCCAGCCCTGGCTGAAAACATCTCGCCCGAACGGGCGGCGAACAGCAGCTGTCTGCGAGCGACGAGAAAAAGGAGCGCCTGCAGACAGCTGCCAAAACCGAGAGCTGCCACAGCCAGGTCTACAGCTCCTCCTGCAGTCGGTAAAGGGGAAGGCGAGAGAGGAGCTGGGGCGGCTGCGGAGACCTGCCCGGGGCTGGGCGAGCCGAGCCGCTGCGGGCAGCAGCTCCTGGACGAGCTGGGGCCAGGAAGGACAGGGAAAGGGACAACGCTGCTCTGCAGGGGCGACACCAAGCGAGGGAGAAGCCCCACGTGTCTCGCCACACCAAAGATGTGAGGTAGGCTTGTGGTCCTGCTGGCGGCAGCGCAGCCTCCTCGGCTCTGCCCCGCGGCTGCAGTTTCCTCGGGGCACAGCAAAAGAGGTCCGGACGGGCATCAGAGGGCTCCTGGAAAGGGGCAGCGGCTCCAGGACAAGCCCCAGCTGCCGTGTGGGGTGCCTCAACCACCGCGTGCCATCCCGACCGCCCAGGTCTTCTGCCTCGGAGACCCACGGAGGGCTGCCCCACAAGTTCTCCCATCCACCTGTCGCAGGGGGCTGGCAAAATCGGCACCAGCCGCCCCCGAACTGTGCTGCAGGGACACCCATCCACCTTCATGCTCTGCTCCATCTCCTCCCCCTCTTGTCCCACCTGGACACCTGGATTTCAGCACCCTGCAAAGGCAAGGAACGTGCCTGTACCCAAATTTCACCCGACCAGGGATCTCACTTGAAAAATCCCCCATGAGATCCAAGCTGTTTGCAGCTGCCTGCAGCTGTAGGACAAGAGACAGGCGCGAAGTGAGATTAGCAGGGTGCCGCATGTATGCAACAAGAAACTTCTCCCCAGGAGGACTGTCAGGTTGCCCAAAGATGCCGTCTCCATCCTTGGATGTTGTCTAGACTTAACAGGATAGCCCCCCCTAAAATGGTCTGACTCATTGCTGACCCTGCTTTGACCATGAGGTTGGAACAGAAACAGATTGTATCTACCTGTACATGTAAGAGTACCCTCTCTCTCCTCTTCCAAAGCTCCTGCTGAGGCTCCCACTGCCCTTTCCACCTCCCTCTCCCCATCCAAGGCCCCACCAATTTTCAGGACCCTCTCACCAACCTTCTCCTGGCCCTGGCTGTGCAGTCTCACACCTTAATGGGAAAGGGGAGCTGGAAGAGATGCCAGCAGTGGCAGGGCTGCATCTGCTTCCTCCCTGCTGACAACTCCAGAGCCCTGGGCATCTCTCAGGTCCTCAGTCCCCTTCCTGAGGTGGTGAGATCTGTCTGGAGGGATCTGCTTGGGTTTCTCCAGGCACCTACTTGGAAGCCTTTGCCTATTGTTTGTCCCCTCTCCACGTTCTCCTTTTGCCTTTTTCCCATCCTAGGAGAGCTTGAAAGAAAAGCAGAGCAAGCAGAGATCGAAAAACACCATGTCCTGCCTCTCACTTGTTTCAGGAGAAGTTGCCCCCCCTCCCAGAGATGCTGGTCTCTCTAGGCTACACCCAGAGCTGGGCTGACTTTAGGATCAGAAAAATTTAGGATGGAAGAACCCCTGTAGATCTCTGGGCCAAACCCCTGTCCAAAGCAGGTCCAAATTCATTTCTGGATCCAGCTCCAAAACAGACCTGGTTGCCTGGGCTTTGTGCAATCACACCGGGAAGACCTCTAAGGGCAGAAATCCCCCGGCCTCACCGGGTCTGGAAGAGATTCCAGTGGTTGAGCACACTTATGGGAAAAGTCTCTACGCATCAAGCCCCGCTGCTCCCCCAGGCCCCTGCAGCGAAGCCCGAACCCCCAGCGGGATGTGGCTCGCAGCACCTGCCTGCACCCCAAGCCTTCCCCAGCTCCTATAACCTCACTGGCAAGCCCTAGCACTAGTGTGGCACAACCCTGTGCCACTTCAGGGACCCGCTGGCACGCTGGTGCTTTCGTGGCCATGGCTCATGAGGCTGGGGAATGCGTCCTCCTGCCTCCCTCCAACCCGAGGTTCTGTTGTGCGAGGAGAGCTGTGAGCAGCGGGGAGGTCTTTGAGAGGGAGATCTTCGAGAGGGAGATCTTTGGGAGTGAGATCTTCAAGCGTGAGATCTTCAAGCGTGAGATCTTTGAGAGGGAGATCTTTGAGAGGGAGATTTTCAAGCATGAGGTCTTCGAGCATGAGATCTTTGGGAGCGAGGTCTTCCAAGGGGTGCATCGGGACGGAATGGGGGAAGACGGTGGGCACCTTGAGCACCCGCGCAGGCAGCGAGGCAGCACAGGAGCGGGGGTGCTCGCCCCTTGCAGGCACCCGGAGCTCCCCGGGCCCCTTCCACCAGCCTCCCCCCGCACCCAGCGGGCCCCCCCATGCCCGGGCAGCCCCGCTGCGGGGGGTGAGCGCTGCGTCCTCCCGCATCCCCGCGGCCACCCGTGCTCGGGCGCTGCTCCGGGCGCCCGCGGCGGGTCAGAGCGCCGGGACGAACCTGTCGGGGCCGCCGGGGAAGGCTCCGTGCCGCGGCCCGTGCTCGGCGGCTCCCATCTGCCCGCCGGGGCCGTAGGAGTGGGGCAGCGGCGCGTAGAGCCCGGCGGGGGCCGGCGGCGATGCGGGCAGCACGAAGCGCCCCGGGGGCGCGTACAGGTGCCCGGGGCCGGCCGGGGCGTACGGCCCGGGGGCGGAGGGCAGCGGCCCGTAGCCGTGGGGCAGGGCGGCGGCGTTGCAGCCCTGAGCGGGGCAGGAGGCGGCGGAGAAGGCGCAGGAGGCGGCGGGGTCCGGGGGCAGCTCGGCGGCGGCGGCGGGCGGGGGGAAGAGGCGGCAGGGGGCGGCGGGGCGCTCGGCGAGGAAGGCCGGGTAGGTGGAGAGGTCGCTGCGCTTGAAGCGCTTCCTGCGGCGGAGGAAGCTGCCGCTCTCGAACATGTCTCGGGCGTGCGGGTCCAGCGTCCAGTAGTTGCCCTTGCCGGGGCGGCCGGGCTCCCTGGGCACCTTGACGAAGCAGTCGTTGAGGGTGAGGTTGTGCCGGATGCTGTTCTGCCACTTGCGGGGGCTGTCGCGGTAGAAGGGGAAGCGCTCCGTGATGAAGCGGTAGATGCCTCCCAGCGTCAGCCGCCGCTCGGGCGCCTGCCCGATGGCCATGGCGATGAGGGCGATGTAGCTGTAGGGCGGCTTGCCCCGCTCCGCCGGCCGCTTGCGACGACGACGACCGCCCCTCGACGTCCCCCCCGTCGCCGCCGCCGCCGCCGCCGCCGCCTCCTCGTCCCCCGGCGGCGCCGGGTCCGCCTTCAGCGGCGGCGGGGGGCCCGGGGGGCCCGGGGGCAGCCGGCTCTCGGCGGTCATGCGGCCGTCGGGGCGGCCCCGCCGAGCCCAGGAGGCGCAGCCCGGCCCCGCCGCCGCCGCCGCCGCTTTTATGGGGCCGTGTCCGGCGGCTCCGCGCCCCGGCGGCGGCCGGCACTCCCCCTGCTACGCCCCGCGCACCGGGAAGCGCGGGCAGGGCCGGGCGTGCCGCCGCCGACGGGGCGGGCAGGGGCAGGGGCAGCGCCCCGATGCGGCCCCCCCTTCCCCGACACCGAGCCCCGATGGGGTCCCCCCCGGCCGGGGGTTTCTCGCGGGGGTCGTGGCGGTGCCGCCTGGGGACCCCCCCGCACCTCCGCAGCCCGGTGCTCGGCCGGTAAAGGCGTGCAGGAGGACGGGGAGAGGCAGAGCCCAGCGCGGGCACAGGGTGTGAGCGTGGGCTTCGGGTGTGCAGGGTGCGCTCGGACCGCAGCCCGCTCCGCCAGGCTCCAGCAGCGACTCGGTGACCCGCGGGCTGGTGCCACCTGCTTGTCCGTGGTGCCCGTGCCACGGGACGTCACCTTCCAGCGCGGAAGGTCCCCTCCGGGGGTTCTCCGTGCATGGTGATGGGGCGTGCTTGGCCTGACAGCTCCCTCCTGGCTCAGATGCTGGGCGTTTGGCCACAGGACGGTGAGTCCGAGCGAGTGCCGTGAGTACGCCCGGCTGGCAAGGGATGCTGCGGCACCTGCCTCAGTGCCGGGGGCAGCGCAGCCCATGCACTGCTGGCACGGGAACCCCCATAAGCCAGCGAGTAAAGGGATCAGCATGCGCAGGTGTCCTCAGGAAAGTGCATGCAGGAAGAGCACGCGCAGCTACACAAGCGTGCAAGGGCACTGGCACAGGCTTGAGGATGTGCATGGTGTTCCTGGGCGTGCATCGGGATGCATGCGTGTGCACAAGCACGTGGCACAGGGCGTGAATGTCTCTGTGTGTGTGAACGTGTGCCGGAGTGGATGGGGATAGGTGTGTGGTGGGGCTGACATGCAGAGGGACGGGGTGCCCACAGGTGTGTGCAGGTGCTCTGTGGGGCTGGACTGCTGGTAGTGCTCATGTCTTGGTGCCTCCTGCCAGTTCTCCCAAAACTCATGTCAACCGTGTGCGGAGTCTGCAGCTGTGGGAAGAGCGCTCCCAAACCCCTCAGGGTCGTTGCACAAATGGTCTCTAAATGAGTGAGGGGAAGCGGGAGATGTGCATCCCAGTGAAACAGCAGTCCCTTGGCGGTTTCCAACAACGTCATTTCTCCACGTAGAGAAAAACCAGCATGTCTGAGGAGCCATTTGCATGTGGAAAACAAGCCCAAGCCCTGGTTCCTCGCTAAATAAGGGGACGCTGAGTCTCAGGCCGCCTACATATTTCTACAGCTTCTAGCAGAAAAAATACAAGGTGGCACCATCTGAGGACCCAAGTGTGCTGCCCCAGCTGCTGGATGCAGACACGTGGCAGCATTTCATGTCGCGTGCTGCAGTGCTCGACCCAAAAGAGTCCTCCTCCCGTAGTGATACCCATGTTGCTGGAGTACGCTGAACACGAGGGTGGTGTTATGAGGAAGCAGACTCCCTCAGCATGAGAGCAGCATAGCTGCCTCTCCTGCAGTGCTCTGCCCTCTGGTTCACAGAAAGCCATATCTGGGCACGAATCTTCCTACCCGTTTTTCCAAAAAGCAGCTCAGTGTTTCAGCCACCTCTGGGGCTGCGTGTCTTGCTGCGCCATGCCAATTCCGTGCCTCCAGAGGGCAAAGTCAGATCATGCTTCAGTTTGCACTGGCAGACGACGGGGAACAAAAGAGGTGTGCACTGAGGTGGGATGGCGTGCCGAAAAGCTGCTTTTGCCCTTCCTGCTGTTGGTGAAAATCCTTTCAAGAAATCCCTTCCAAGAAAGCCCTTTCCTTGGCAGATCCCAGCATGTAAGCAGTGTGAACTGGATACCGAAATAGCACATGTTGGCTGCTGTTCCTGCTCCTCTCCTCGTGCTAAGCTGTAACGCCAGCTTTTGCGAGTGAAGTGGCATTTGTGTAGCGTGGTGGCCTGCTGGTTGTCCTCAATCTGATATTATCATCAGGCTGTTTAAAAACACTTCCAGCTCTCCACTCTGGGCACAGGAACACATCCCGTCTTAATGACTGGTGTATCTTGGTTTCCAGTGCTATGGGATTCACCCTCGTGGGTCGTGGGCTGCAGCTTTCCTACCCCGGTATGTCAAAGTGGTGCCTGTTGCTGGAGCAAGAGCGTTGGTGCTCTTCGTGTTCGCGGACACTTTTTTGGTTCAACTACGCTGGAGGAGGGACAAAGTTTTCATAGAGAAAAGAAAGAATCGAATGCTTTTAGGTAGTCTTGTCCCTGGCGTTGATTTACCAAATACAATTGGAAATGCCACACACTGGTTAAACATTCATAGTGCAATAGAAAGCGTGTGATATCTACAGGACAGTTAGCCATACAAAAGCTATACCTCAGCCTTTCTCTCGGTACCAGGGACAGAGTTTCGGAGAGCACCAGCAGAGCCAGCATTTTTTTCCATCTGAATTCCCCAGCTCAGATCCTGCCTGTGCTGAAATCTCCTGCCTTTGGCTGAGGAAAGAGCTCGCTGATTTTGAGACCAGGCACTACAGAACGTGCCCTGCACGAGAGCATTATGCCATGGCCTCTCGAGACTGGGGTTTGTTGGTACCACTAGCTGCCAAAGAATTATTCCTGCCAAAAACCCATCTGCTTGGATCTCTGAGAGCAATTTCAAACCGTGGAATAAATCCAGTCCTCTAGGCTTCATTCCCCTTAGTACCTCCTGTGCTACAAACCACACCCTTGCGATCCCTCGGGAGTAAAGTGCTGGGAAACCCTGCTCTCTGTGAGCCCGCGACCTGAGGGGCTTCTCCCACCTCCTCCAGGCTCGAGGGGAGCAGGCACCAAGTGTGCGGACAGCCCCCTCAGTGGCAGCACACTCACGGTGTTGGTTACAGCATTAGAAAGCCTCCCATCTTTGAAGGGAGACGGGTTTTGTTTTGCCTCTGTGTCCCAACAACAGCAGAGATGTATTCAACATGCCCCGAGTCATGGGTTCACCAGCGCCAAGTCCCAGATCAGATTGGCTGAAGACAAATGAAATGAAAACACATATCCCGTGGCACAGCCTGCACCCTGAGCACAGCTGCCTCTGCAGGGGGGTGACACCTTTGTTTTTCTACTCGTTCTGTGTTTGGCACGAGGTCTCCTCTGCTGGAAGTGTGAAGAGCATCAAAGCCAGACAATTTACTGCGCTTTATGACAAAGGACCCCTACCTGCAGCCCACGACTAAGATCCAAGGTGGGACCGCAAGGCTGGGTCTCCTGGAACAGGAGAGGCGATAGGGACATCCTTCATTCACTTCCAGAGCTTGTGCCCACAAAGGACAGTCCAAAATCACTGAGTTTAAGATATCTTTCATCTGACTGGAGGCAGCAGGGGACAAAGGCAGAGGGGTGGTTGAGCACACCTAGAGCTTGGTGTGCAGAATGAGGTGAAATCTCTGAGGGAGAACGGAGGTGTAGCTGTGGCCACATGGCAGAAGAGGGGATGGAAAGCAACAGACAAATGGGACACTCTGCATCAGTGGCCTGGTTGGTTATTATCTGTTATGCTTTCCCAAATTAATGCCACTTCCCACCCCCTGGTTATGTTTCTGGACCTGGTTTGCAAGACAATTAGGCTGCCCATTCTTGCCTTTGTACCCCCAAGAAATCAATGGGAGTTGAGCAGTTCTGTCAGATGCCGTGCAGAGAGGAGCTGACTTTTTCTGGGGACGTGCAAAGCAGAGTCAGGCTCTGCCCTCTAAAACGAAAATCACTTGTTATGCCTTTTTTCTTTTTTTTTTTTTTTGGCAGGTGGTGTGAGGTTTGCATGGCTCTCGCTCCTCTGCAGCTTGTGCATTTCAGCGCCTCATGAAAATCTTCCGGATGGGTATCTTTGAATAGCCATCGGGGCTGTTGGCATGGAAATAAGAGCTTTCTATTTTGCCTTTCAAATGCTCTATTTGGGCCAGTCATTCAACAGTTTCGAGAGGTTTAATCCCCTCTAATAGCGGCCTACATCTTTGGCATTCGCTCTGGCTGTAGCTGATCCAAGCACATGGGGCACAGTGGTGGCTCTATGAACACGTCCTGCTGTCCAGCATCTCCTGCTTTCGGGGGTGCCCTGCTGGGACCTGTCTGCTCTGCGGGCTCACGGCTGGCACTGCCATCTCCACGGGGCTGGCTGGACCCTGGGCTTGTGCCATCTGAAGCCTGATATTACTGGCAGGAGTGCTGCTTCATCCCTCTTAGCAGCCAGCGGTGAAACCTGACGCCCGATAGATAATGATGGGATGCAGCAATTTGGACAGGGTAGTTTATTGCTTTTATTATTTTATTTAAGACTAATTATTTAATTGCTTTCCCTTAATGTCAGCAAAGAGTCCTTGCAAATATCTTGCTTTATTTCAGTAAGCCATTTGGAAAGAAATGTTTCCTTTCTTTTTCCTTTATTGCAGACAGAACCACACAGCCCTGGACAGCACTGCCCTTTTTCTAACCAGCATTTCAATGTGGAGTGGAAAGGGAACAGGTAATTTTAGCTATACTGTAGTGCTGGGAAATTAACAGGCAGGAGAGATTTCTTGGTTGTGTTCTTTGCTGCTAATGCTCTTCTTGTTGTTCCACCCAAACACAGCCATTTAAAGGTCTTTAGCAAATTGTAGTAGAGTTTTCCTATAATTTAGTAACCAATTTCCTCAGTTGGCTTGTCCTATTCTGTTTATGCTGTGGTGCAGACCTTGCAGGAGGCTAAACATCGATTTCCTCATGGCCAGAGAGAAGGACAGCCAAGGAGGAAAAGAAGGGAAAGAAAAGGTTTGGAGGAAGAGGAGGAGGAGGAGAAGGAGGAGGAGGAGAAAGAGGAGGAGGAAAATGAAG